>NC_133123.1:122137137-122461303 GCF_033568475.1 Henckelia pumila | reverse complement strand
TTAAGAAAATTCATGATTTTTCTAGTGAAATCAAGGATAAAGATCAATTAAGAATATTTTTAGGATTATTAACTTATTCTGGAAATTACATTAAAAAACTTGCAGAAATCAGAAAACCTCTTCAGGTAAAACTTAAACAGGACTATAAGTGGAAATGGTCGAAAGAAGATACTAATTACATAGACACTATTAAAAAGAAAATAATTAGTAATCTTCCTGAATTATATTTTCCTTCAAATAAAGATATAATAATAATTGAAACAGACGCTTCAGATGAATACTGGGGAGCATGTTTAAAAGCTTATACTGGAGAAAGAAATTTAGAAGAACTTACTAAAACAGCTACTAGAAATAATGAAGAATTATGCAACTATACATCAGGAACTTTTCAAGGTGCACAATTAAATTATCATTCGAATGAAAAAGAATTATTAGCTTTAATATTCACAATTAGAACTTATGAAATTTATCTTATTTCTAAACCGTTTTTAGTAAGAACAGATAATATGAATTTAACATATTTCAAGACAAGGAAAATATCAAGAAATACAGGGAGAAATGCAGCAAGGCTAATTAGATGGCAATTGGAATTGAACCATTATCAGTTCGAGATCCAACATGTTAAAGGAACGGATAATTCATTACCCGACGCATTAACCAGAGAACTTCATCCAAACTATACTATCCGTAGTAACGGAATAACAAAGGAGATCCTAAGTGATCCAGAAAATGACTGTGAGTCATCCGAACATGCCTCAGAAAGCATGAGGAATATAAATTGATGAAATGAGATTTATATTCAGAAACATGAATTATTTTATGACTTTCAGTCATCCGAATATGTCTCAGAAAGCATGGGGAATATAAATTAATGAAATGAGATTTATATTCAGAAACATAAATTACTCTTTGAGTAAAATAATCAATTTAAGATTGATTCAATTCTTGCAAAAGAATTTATAAATGCAATGATACGCATAATAAAACTATCCAAATTACTCACGAAAAGAGTTATTTTACTAACCATTATATATATAAATATGTTTTCCTGTGCAGAGTATAATCAAGATGGAGCAACTAAGTCAATTAAAAGAACAATTGATTGAATTGCAGGAAGAAATTCAAATTCTTCAACTAAAAGAAAGGAATTTGAGTATAAAAATTCAAAGGACAGAAGAAAAGATGATAACTTCATCATCATCATCCTCACCAAGAACACCAATCAAAATGGCAACTCCATTTGACAAAATAATGGAGATAAAAGAGAAACAGTCAGTGGTCACAGCCAACACTGACAAAGAAAAAGAAAAGAAAAAAGAACCGGTGGACACAGCCAGCACCGTGAAAAATAAAAAAGAAGAAAGGACGTTTAAAAGTGCCCTTGAAAAAGAAAGAAAGAAATATGATCAATCTGCGACCACAAAAACCAATTTTTGAAAAACAAATTTTCCAAAAAAACTCAAGACTGAATTCTTTGAAACACTAAACTATTTGAGAATAGCCAAACCATCTGCAGAATCTTGGCTACAAACTTGTGACACACAGAGCATATCAAGAGCAAGAACACTGCAAGGTGCTCCAGCACATGATGTCGCAAGATTCTTTTCAAATGGATTATTAAGTGGATTGGAAGTCAGTCCCAACAATTAAGAAATAGAACTATTTCCATATCAGTTGAGAAATAGTATCATCCAGTTCAAGAAAGCAGTCTTTAAGGACGATCCAGTATTAACATTGAGTATTCACTCAACCCTTCCAGATTGGGATGATAACAAATTCTATCAACCAATGGTATATATTCAATGCCGAAAACAAAAAGACAAGTTCTTATTCGAATGATCAAATGAAGAGAAACCAGTAATGGATATCTCAACACTTCCTGAGATAAGAATAAAGACATTGATTGATATGATCTCAAAGACAGGAAAGATTGATGGAAACTCAAAGGTTAAAATAAATTTTGCAATCAGTAAAATTTTATTAACTACTGGACACAAGGAGACAATCCAAAAGAAAGAACAAGCCATGTTAGCTCAATTCGAAGCTCCAATCTATGAAGCAAGAGTTGACATGACCCGAGAAACCCAACAAATGTTATGTCAAAGACTAAGAACAATGATTTCCACTCACAAATGTGGACATTCCCAATCCATTCAGACAGAAGAAGCAGGTGCCAAAGAGGACAAACCAGCTGTCAAAGAAGACAAACCAATAAAGAAATTATCCGAATGCACCAGTGATTCAGAGAGTGACACAATGTAAAAAAAAATGAAATCGTGGACCACATCACATGTTAAAGGCATCCACTCAGATGTAAAATGAGTTGTTTCCATTATGTAGTGTCGGGTGATCCCCCTCTTTTCTTTTATTTTTAATTATGTATGCGTTTCTTCACGCCTATAAAAGGAGATGTTTTGTGCTGTAAAAGGAGAAGTGAAGTTTGAGTATCTCTCTTTTCTTAAAGTTTCTTACAATCTGGTTCATACAAGACGTATGAAAACTATCAGAAACTAAAAAACATAAAATCAGAAACAAAATAAGCCTTATGGCTAATAACTAAACAAGCAGAGCGTAAGGAGGATAAAGTTGGAAACCAACCATTGAATATTCATGGTTAGAGTAAACCTGGAGATCCATAGAGCAAGTACCAGTTGATCAAGTGATCGTTAAGGGAAAGCAAGGATTTGGCCTCTGCTCAAAACCAAGATTCATTCAAACAAGGTAACCTTCCTAAACCTCCTGCAGCCCTTAATTCAAAGAAATAGTCAAAATACATTAATCATGTCATCATTCTTTATAAGAAATGGAAGATTAATAATAAAAAACTGGTTCCAAATAGAAGATGATCATGAATATAATACATTTCATGAATATCGTTTAAATACTTCTGATTTAACCATATTTGAATCAATTTATCAACTAAAATTTGTATTAATAACCCATGAATGGAACCAAACTAATATGAAAACATTTATCTGTTATAAATGAATCAGATCTGTAAATCCATGAATCAGATCTGTAAATCCATGAATAAGAAAATTTATAAGAATTTTAAGAATTCCGCAACCTGGTATCAGAGCTTAAATAAAGCAGATTATTAATGTCTGGATTAACTTTAGATATTGAGATTAAAAATTTATTTGATAAAAAGATCTTACTAAAAGATTTACGTCAAATAGATCAATTATGGAATAAAATAAAAGATCTCCAAACCTTTTATTTCAAAAATCATAAAAAAGAACATTTTTCAAGAAACTGGAAAATGATAATTCAAATTTCTGAAAACGATGAAATTGAAAACATAACAATATGTTATGAATAAGAACAAACTTTGTTATCGAAATTCGATCAATAAAAACAAAATAATAAAAGTAACAATTTTTACTAAATGGAAAATGTATGAAAATACAAAAATGAATATCTTTAATTTATATTCTCAAAATATAAATTTTGATATAGAAAATTGTGAAAACAATTTGAAACATCTTAAAAATTGTCAATCTTCAATTGATAGTTTCGAAGATTTTCAGAATTTATTAGAACAGATAGATTCAACAAAAAGGCTTTTAATAACCTTAAGAAAATTAAGAAGTTCTATCATCTGTTAAAATGACAGAAGTAACAATTCCAAATCAAAAGAGTCAGATCGATGAATCTGAAGAAAACCAAGAGTATAATTTGAATATTATATTCAATCAAAGTAAGTTTGCTGAAATACAGAAAACATGGTTTTCTAATTCAAAAACAAATCTAATAGACCAACCAAGAATACTAAGTAAGATTTCAAATTTTATTAATCCCAGAAAAAAAATTAATTTATTATTCGATTCGTACAAAAGAACGATCTTGTAAAATAAATAACGAATCAAGGTCTAATACTCTGAAGTTATTAACAACTCAAGATATTAATACCATAATGGCAAAAGCCAGTGAAAAAGAACGATCTGAACTGAAATATGTTCATATCGGAGGAATTGAAATAATAATATCAGCTCACTACCGAGAAGGAATAGATACACCAATTGAAATAACAGTTCGTGACAAAAGAATACGTAATTTCGAGGATTCTATCCTTGAAAAAATTGAAGGAAATTTATGTTACAAAAAGATGAAATTTTGTATTTATCCACAATACAATATATCTCTTTTTGATAAAAACATAAATGACGTTTTAACATTAGATTATTACTTTTATAGAAATAATCTTATGTTAACAGGAAATCATCCGATCAATATAAACTATGTTGTCGGTTTAGCAATAAGTAATAATTCTCAAACAAGAATAATTTCAACAAAACCAACTATTTCTGTTGAAAGAATGTTTGAAAATATTACAAGAATTGAACACCCTCGAAAAGCATTTATTGAAGAAATAAATCCCTATAAAAGATGAAGTTCAGATGACCTCCAAATCACAAAACAGTCTGTACCAAGAAGATCATTATCATTTGCTAGAAATGATGAATATATTCTTGATAAGATTGGAACCATGAATCAAAATATTCTTAAAATTAAACAAGCTATTGTTAATGAGTCAACCTCATCGCAATGACGTCCTTAATAAAATTAGAAAAAGATCTAGGAGATTTAGAAAATAATATTAATAAGATCAATCTATCAATACAAGAATTAGAGAAGAATTTCAAAGAATATATTGATTTAGCAACGACTAGATTAATAATTGAACAAAAAAAACATAATAATGAAATATTAAACTATCTTAAGGAAGTTCTTCCAATAGATAAAGGAAAAAGAAAAATGGAAGAAGAACCACCATTCAAAATTGAATCATGGTATAGAAATCCTCTTAGTTATGACAAACATAAGTATGAAGATGTTTAATGAAATCGACTCATCTGATTTTGAACAAATAGGAGTAAATACAGAAGAATTATATCATTCACATCAGGACTCAGAACAATACAGAGATATGGATATTTCAAAATCAGAATCAGATGATGATTCTAGACCACGATTAAATCTACGAACGAATGTAGAAGGTAGTGGTGGAAGAGATGATGAAGAATTTAAATATAACAGAGACCAATACTCTGGATCTTATAAAGATGTTAGAGATATTCTTAGAGAATCAAAAACATCAAGATTTGTGAAACAGAATATCTTAGATTTAGGTTGTTCAACAACCAAAGAAAGAAAATCAAAGATAGATCATTGGACAAATGAACTATAAGTACAAATTCAATTAACACCATTATTAGACAAAAGTGAGAATATTCAAGTTTTAACTCATGGGATGATAAAAATGACACTGGTAGGAGCAGTAAGAATTTGAGTTGAAAACCTAGTAATTACTAATCTACCACAAGAAATGACAGGACATCGATATTTCGAACTATTTGTTGATGCCTTGTACCAAGAATTTTTAGGAGTTTCTAATAATGATGCTAATTTGGTAGCTAAGAATATAGAACAAAATAGAGCAATCTTTATATTAGATAATATTAAATTATGCAATTTATGTTACTTAGAAAAATTTATTTGTGATTATGAAACAAACTATTATCAATTAATAGATGCTGATAAAAAGAAACATTATAAACTAAGTATCTTTAATAAGATACCTAATATACCTATACACAGTAAAGATGAATTTTTAACTAGTCCTTATGCTAAAACTTTAGGAGGAGCTATTAAATTCATCAAAGACATAATAACAAAGAAATGTCATGAAATAACACTAAATAAAAGAATATCTAAATCCTACAAACAAAACAATAAACTTTGTTGTGACAAAATAAAATTCACAGTAAAAGAATACGGTTGCAAAACAAACATGTCACACAAATATTTAAAACGACAGAAACAGAATAAATTTAATAAACCTTATAAATCTTTTAATAAGAAATTTATTCCCTATAAGAAAAAGAAATTTAAAAAGAATTTCTTCAGAAAACCTTATAAAAGAAAATTTTATAAAAAGTTTGATAACAAAAAACCACCTTGCCCAAAGGGTAAAGGAAAGAATTGCACATGTTGGTTGTGCAACGAAGAAGGACATTATGCGAATGAATGTCCAAAACGAAACGAAAAGAAAAATAAAATTATACTTCTTGAAGAAATATATACTATTGGATTCTATCCCGTAGAAACAATTGAATTTTCATCCGACGATGAAAATATTTATTATCTTGATGAATCAAGTGAATCAGATTTTGAATCCTATTCCACATTTGATAATTCAAGAAATAATAATGATTAAAATAACGACAAGGGCATTTTCGGAAAGACAAATATAGGGAGTAAATTGAAAGTTATGTTTGATTTAGGGAGTTATCTACAAGTTGCCCAATAAAGAACCGGACATGTGTCAATAAATGGGCATGGGGAGCTCCTCACCAGGAGTAGCATAGAACAACCCTGATATTGGAATGAGAATGATCAATCCCATTGGAATGACTATTCCCATGAACATTCTCATCCATTGGGAATGACCATTCTCACTTCCCATTTTCATGTTTATATACAAATATTTTCCATATTTAGATTCCCTTATTTAAACTAATATTAACCTATATAATTATAATAATATATTATAATATATATATATATATAAATAATTATATTATTATTTAATAACAATAATTTTTTAATATTAATTATTAGTATTGTGATTTATTTATTATTATTATTATTCATAAAAGTATTAATAAAAATATTATTATTTATTTATTATAAAATATTATTATTATTATTATTATTATTATTATTATTTAATATTATTTTTTTAAAATAATAAATAATATTATTTATTTATTATAAAATTTAAAAAATAATATCATAATTGTATTTATTATTAAAATAAAATAATTATTATTATTATAAAAATATAAATTTAAATTAGTTAACTATATAATGATAATTTTATAATAATTAATATATCATCAATAATAATAATAATAATAATAATTAATCATCATCATATGAATAACTATTATTTTGATATATGTATTTAAAATATAATTTTTTTATTAAAAATAATTTCATTCCTTTTTTTTTTTTTTCATTTCAACCGATATTAATCGTTAAAATAAAATACAACAACCATTTCATTTTTAATCTCATTCTATTTCAAAATTAATTTCATTCCTACCTTATCTCTTTCCAACGTATCAATCATAATCATGCCCTAAGTTACATCAAGATTTAATGAATCTTACTTAACCGACCATGTATAAGGGATATAATATATTTTAATTTCTGCTAAATTAATTAAATGTGATAGTGCGAAAACTTTAGTAGTGAAAGGGACCACTCCAATTAAGACCGCGAGTCATTTTCCTTGGTGCTTGGACTCGATATATATTTGGATAAATTCATGCAAATTGATTGGGGGACCATAATCCATGTTTGGATGAGAATAATATCTGCCCTCACTTTTCAGCCACATACAACACTTATCTACCACTTCGCGTATAATTTACCTTGACTATTTTTTTTAATGATAATGATTATATATAGAAACATCAAAAACGACTAAGCCTGTCGTGTTAGCCTTCTCCGTCATACAAAATAGGTTAGGTAGGTGGGTTGACATTTTCCCAACCCGCCTAAAAAGAGACTGTCCCGCCTCGTTCGGCCTAATGGTGAGTTGGGGTGGATTGCAGGTTGGTCCGTTAAAAACCCGTCAAATTACACTTAGGCCCGCTAGATTAGCCCGTCCCGCCAACTAAAATAGGTGGGTTGAGTTGGTGTTTTCTCAACCTGCTTAAAAGTGGTCCGCCCCATCCCACCTCGCCTGATGGTGGGTTGCGACAGGTTGTGGGTCGGCTCATCCCACTAATCCGTTTTGGCACCTCTAAATTCTAATTATATACAGTAGCAAGTCAGGACACAGATAATATGTATTATAAATGAAAATAGGAATTTTTATTTCATTTTTAAAATTAAATTTTCAAAATTTTAAAGTGTAATAAAATCTATCTTGGAAATTAAAATGGCATAAGATGATGGATAGGATAGAAAGAGTTGAGTGAGTATATCTATCTATTATCTATTACATCTATTATCTATTAGTTTATTTGTGAATTTACATGGTTATTTTTTTTCATTACCACATAATTAATGTGCTATATTTATTTATGTGACTTTCAATTAATTAACTAATTTACGTAAATAAATATGTGAGTTTATTTGTGAATTTATATGGTTATCATTTTTCATTACTACATAATTAATGTGCTAGATTTATTTATATATGTGACTTTCAATTAATTAACTAATTTACTTAAAAAATTATATCATGCAATCTTTCAAAAAAAATTTTTAAATTTTGTGCATCAATTATTTATTATTTTCTATTTTTATTATTTTATTTATTTTTTCATTATATATATCTAGATTAATATTGTGATTTTTTCAATTATTTATGTGACTCTACAATTAACTAATTTATTTAATCTATTACATATGTGAGTTTGTGAATTTACATGGTTACTTTTTTTCATTAATACATAATTAATGTGCTAGATTTATTATGTGACTTTCAATTAATTAACTAATTAACTTAAAAAAATTTATATCATGCAATCTTTCAAAGAAAAAATTTAAGTTTTGTGCATCAATTATTTATTATTTTCTCTTTTTCTCTTTTTATTTATTTTTCATTATATATATCTAGATTAATATTGTGTTTTTTTTAATTATTTATTTATGTGACTCTTCAATTAACTAATTTATTTAAAAAATTATACCATTCACTCTAATATCTAATCTAATACTCTAAATATTACTATAAATATGTTAGTTCCAATTTTTATTTTACAAAGTTATCCTCCAATGTGTACAAATGAATATAATTTATTGGTGATTTAGTTTACAACTGAACAAAAAAAATAAAAATTTAACTTGAAATTTCATCATAAACTCACAATTTTTCATATTTTTTGTACTTCTTACCGAAATGAAAACAAAAACAAAAGTCACAAATGTCATAAAAATCAAATGTGACATTATATATATATATATATATATATATATATATATATATATTATCTATTATCTATCTATTATCTATTTCATATATAAATATGTGAGTTTATTTGTGAATTTATATGGTTACCCTTTTCCATTACTACATAATTAATGTGCTATATTTATTTATGTGACTTTCAATTAATTAACAAATTTACTTAAAAAATATTATATCATGAAATCTTTCAAATAAAAAATTTAAATTTTGTGAATCAAGTATTTATTATTTTCTTTTTTTTTGCTTATTTGATTTAATTTTTTCATTATATATATCGAAATTAATATTGTGTTTTTTTCAATTATTTATTTACTTGACTATTCAATTAACCAATTTATTTAAAAAATTATACCATGCACTCTAATATCTAATCTAATACTCTAATATTACTATAAATATATATGTTAGTTCCAATTTCGATTTTACAAAGTTATCTTCCAATGTGTACAAAATACAAATGAATATCATTCATTGGTGATTTAGCTTACAACTGAACAAAAAAAAAAAAAAAATTAACTTGAAATTTTATCTTAAACTCACAATTTTTCATATTTTTTGTGCTTCTCCCCGAAATGAAAACAAAAACAAAAGTTGCAAATGTCTTAAAAATCAAATGTGTCATTATAAATATATATATATATATATATATATATATATATATATATATATATATATATATAACAAATATTACAAAAAAATAATATTTTGCAGCAAAGAAATTCACGTTACCAAAAAGAGAAAAGAATTAACTAAATCACCAAATGATCAAGAAAATAAAATTATTGAGAATGAATGTGATAACTAAAAAAACATATATAACAACAAATAAATAAGTTAAATCTAAATCTAATATAAAAGTAAAAAAAATAGGAAATTAACAAATTTTTTTCCTAAGTTAGTGACGTACGAGTGATTAAAATGAATTATAAAAATATATACTTGTTATTTTTAATATTATCCGTATTATCTAATTTTTTTTCAAATAAAATTATGTCCACGTACAACACACGTGTTATCTTCTAAGATCGAGTAATTTCACTGAAATTTTATTTTATACAACGCGATTTCTTGTCAAACTCATCAAATATGAGTTTTATATGTATTATATTAGCAAACTAAAAAATATGTTACAAATCGAAAAAATACATATTCTTGATTTTATTATTAGTTTTTGGTTTGATAATTTGTTTAATTTGGTATTTAATTCACAAGAAACTATTATTATAATTTAAGGTATGAAAAAAACATGATCATAAGGACTCAATCATTAATTCATACAGAAAAAACTATTATCAACATACTATAATAAATACTTTCTAATTAATTAAGCACATATATTGAAAAAATTCCTAAATAATTAAGAAAAATTTATTTACAATTACTATACTTAGTCTTTTGGATTTACACTATTTGTTTCTTAGGATTTCCATCAAAATTCTACATCATTATCTTCATATTTAGATCTTAATTATGATGTATATTTTAGTTTCTACATAGTTCTTAAATAATGATTCAATACATTAATTTTGACAATTAAATATTAATATTTTGAAATATATTAATTTTAGATCTATATTCTGTTGGAAAACTGGCGGTCAGATCAATCACGATTGATACCCGGTGCAGCGGAAGTTTAAAAATTTTATCATGGAACAATTCCATGGTGTGGGTATCAACCATTCAACGATTAAATTATAAGTGTGTGTAAAATTTAAATAACAATTAATTAAATTTTACCTTCAATCTCGAAGCGAGATTATTGGACACCACACAGATTTCTCTGCGCTTCTTGTATCTCCCAGGAACTGATGAACTCCTTCAATCAGGTCCACGAATGGGGTTTCGATCCCTCTGATAGATTGCACTAGAAAATCTATCAGAAGTTTTTCTGCGAAGAGATTAAACGAATCTGATTCGTTATTCCTGACTGCGATTCAAAATCACAGACCGGAATTTCTCGGGCAGAGTATGGGAGGGGTCGGCCGATTATTACTTTAAGAGGCTAGGGTTTTCGATTTTTGCTTCTCAAAAATAATGAGCTGTTGTGTCTAATTTCTGTACTGCAATAACTTATTTATAATGCAGGCCACTAAAACCTTAGGGCCCATTAATCATAAGTTAGGGCCCGACTAGCAAAGCCCGCACGTTCAGAAATTAATATAAGATTCATCGTGACTCCGATTGATGAACCAATTTCACCAATGTGCACAGAAACCATTTCTGCACATTTTAAAGTCAAAATAAATTTTCCTGAATCCGAATTCAGTGGTTTCCAAAAATGTCCATCCCTATGTCATTTTAGGAAATCCTACTCCCTTACTCTTATTTAAGAAGTCCAACTTCTTTGTTCATTAAATTTAACTCTTTAAATTTAACTATCTCAACGGGGATTAAAACTCCATTACACTGTGTGACCCTCAATGGTTCAGGGATACAGCTAGCCGTGGGCTCACAACTCCTTGTGACTCGGAACAACACTTTCCGACTTGCCCAACGAATCATGGTAAAGCGCCTAGCAACATCGCCCCATGATTCCCTAGGTATCACTGATAGTGCCTACAAGAACCAGTAGATTTTGGTTAGCGTACAGTACGGTCCCTTCATCCATATATCCCGATCGAATCAACAACCATTGGTATATCGAGAGTCGCTCAAGATTCGATAACTATGCAATGCATCTTGAAGATCAAATTAGTGACATCGCATGTGCTACTAAGAAACCATTTCTTAAATCACATCAAGTACTCTGGCCAGAGATTTGTCACACTAATATCTCCTCAGATCGCATAGGATATCCACACTCGCAAGTATGTGGTGAATCCTTGACAACAATGCATTGACTCCTATATGTGTCGTAACTGTACCCAATCTCGACACCTGATGACCCCCATAGAGTCGGTAAACGAGTCAAAGCACAGCACTAGCATATAGAGTCTCCATGATGTTTCAAGTCGTAAGGACTAATGGTGTACAACCAAAACCGCGGACTTTATCCACTCGATAAGTGATAACCACTTGGAAAGTCCGGATAGGGTAGTTCGATTATTCATCCTATGAATATCCATTTGCATGCTTCGAACATCTCCATGTTCCCTACCAATGAAACGTGGTATTCCGCATCGCAAATGCTAGTCTCAAACTCGAGCGATCCTTATCCTTATTATCGGACGGCTCAATCGACTAGGAATGGTTTTTAGAATATACAGTGACTATAAGATGTATTTCATGATAGACATCTCCATGTTCTACCACATCTTACATACACTATAGTATATTCAAGGTCTTTATCAAAACAACAATAGTATATCACAATATAACAATATGAAGTAATATAAAGTCATTGCCATAAAAGTGTAAATAATATTAAACAAAAGATTGTTTATACAAAGAGTCATCAAAGCCCATAGCCACACAGTTGGCTCACTGGGCACCCACTCTTACATATTGTATGCATGCAACACATATAATCATGATTATAAAAGTTCAAGAAAAACTTAAATGAAATTAAAAAAAAAACTATTCTTTATAAACCATCAAGGAACTACGCAAGTTTCTATTCAGTTTTTCTTTGTTTTAAAAAAAAATAGTTGTATAAAAATGATATGCTGTCAATGATGACAAAAACTGTGGAAAGACCAAATGACTTTTAAAATAAAGAGGAAAAAAAAAGATATGACGCTTGAATAACGATCATATGAACAAAAGAAGAAGACAACGTGTTAAAAACAAACTCAAATATAGTGAATAATCAACATTAAATTCAATGATGACAAGGAAACTATGATATATGATAAAAACATTGTTGAATTTGATCAAATGAAACATAAAAAAAACAAATGAAAAGAAATGAATCCGGTGAAAATCAAGTATAAAAACATTTAAAATCATGGTTCTTTGTGATCATAGATAAATTATGAAACAATATTATTATTGAATGATAAATAAAATAAATCATATGTATATATTCATTTGTAAAATAACGATAATTATTTCTTTCAAAAAAAAATTACGATCATTCTTATTTTACCACGTTCATTATCTACGTGCAACGCACGTTCTTGCTACTATTATATATATAAATATATATATATATATATATATATATATATATATATATATAGACACACACATATCTATACTATGTATAAAGCAAGAGCACCTTAGTGGTCTCTATATGCTCACTTTTAATTTTGTTTCAAAAAAAAAAAAACCCACAAAATTATCAAATTGCAAAAAAAAAATAATAATAATCAAATACTTGAAAAAAAAATAAATTTATATTATATACACATAGAACATAATATTTGTATATAACAGTACACACGCAATGCGTGTGCGGTGCGGCTAGTAGTAAGTGATGCTTAGACAACTTAGTTTAATAAAATGGAGGGTATATTAGAGATACCCAAAATTATACAATGACAATATTCTGTTAGTATATAATGCTCATATATTATTAATAGTAATAGATAAATATATGATGTTACCCGAGAAAATTGGATGAGTTGGGTGGATAATTTTCGGGGGATGAATGTGTTATCTCTTGTCAATATTCCCAATCTGGAGTAATGATTCGGGGTCGACTTATCTGCATACACTTAGACAAGACTTATTAATGGGACGTCGGAAGGGTTTTAGCATGATTGCTTCGACTCTTAAGTCTGTTAAATATCCACGCAAAAGGAAAGCTAATGCTCAAGAAAATGAGCATAATGAGTGTTTGTGAGAATGAACTAAACTTTTGTTTTAACTTTGCTACTGGTATTTTTTAGTACCAATTAATGTCGTTAACCATGTCAGGATTCTCGGATAATGACCACGATGTAGGAACGTGGCCCACGTCTCACCCTCAACACGGTTGGTGAATGTGAGAGAAACTTGTACAGTGATTATCGACGGATCATCTTGTATTGCCTGATCAATGATATGAGCTCGGGCTAGCATGAATCCATTGTAGTTTGATATGCTTATCCTATTGCGGCATGCTCGGGGGTCAAAATGGATGTCTGTGGTTGTTTAAGTGGGATAGATACTTACCTTACTCAGACTAGCTCTAGACCGACCTCTTTCGACTGTTTTTTCTCCGGCCGACATGAAAATGACCGAGACCCTTTCCAAGACATCAAAATATATATATATATATATATATATATATAAATTTTCAGTTGCCCAACCAATTATGCCCAATTCGTCCCCGACAACTAAAATCCGGTAGTGGGTTTTAGTGATACGAATTTTTTTTTAAAAAAACAACTAAAACTCGGTAGTGGGTTTTAGTGGTCGGGGACGAGTTGGGCAGGAATGGTTGGACAGCTGAAAATTACTCATAACCAATGATGTCCAACTCGTCCCCGACAACTAAAACCTGATATATGAGTAATTTTCAGCTGTCCAACCATTCCTGCCCAACTCGTCCCCGACAACTAAAACCCGGTAGTGGGTTTTAGTGATGCAAATTTTTTTTTAAAAAAAACAACTAAAACCCGGTAGTGGGTTTTAGTGGTCGGGGACGAGTTGAACATGAATAGTTGGGCAGCTGAAAATTACTATATATATAATTATATATATATATATATATATAATTTAATCTTGAATTGGTGATCTTGTCTTCAACATAAAATGTTTAGCACAAAATAATGTTGGTGAAATGTAAAATTAAAAAAAAAAAGAAAGAAAGAAAGAAAGAAAGAAAGACAAAAAAAAAAAAAATTAAAGAAATAAAGAAAGAAAAGGAATTACCCCTCGCAACTTTGACTTACAAAATCAGATTTGAATCATACTGGAAACAACTGGATCCTTAAAATAAAAAAGAAAAGAAAAGAAACAACTGGATATCCTTTTAATAAAAAATAAAAAGTGAATATTTAAAATATAATTATTATATACAAATAATATAACAAGTTGTATCATACATAAATTAAAATTTAATATTATGTTCATATATGTCGTGTCCAAAATTTATATTTAAAAAAACATAAAAATTAATTAAAAAATTTAAAGTTTCTTATAACTTTCTACAAACTCCCCCGCTCATAAATTTTATATTAATAGTCCCCGAACCTCGAAAGTTCTCGTTCTTTCCCCAACTACATTTCACCGCCGTGGATGCAGAACTTTCTAGGAGCAACAGCCGTGCTCCGATCTCTCTCAGCCAGATCCGCCTCACAATTTCATACTTTCTGGTGAGTTTAATTGATTTTTCTAAGCGGAATCGGTGTTTTTTTTAGTGATTTTTCTTTTTTTTTTTTTTTTTAAAAAAAATGTGGTTGAATTGTGAAGCTGAGAGGCGGCTGCATGGCGCGGCGGGGAGGATGTGAATCGACGGTGAGATCGCTTCCCACGCCTTTCTTGACTAAGACTTATCGTCTGGTGGACGATCACACCATCGATGACGTCATCTCGTGGAGCGAAGACGGATCTAGTTTCGTCGTGTGGAATCAAACGGAGTTCTCCAGAGATTTGCTTCCCAAGTACTTCAAGCACAACAATTTCTCCAGTTTCGTTCGTCAACTCAACACTTACGTGCGTGATTAAGCTTGATTAATGGTGTGGGATTTTTGTGTGTTTTTTTTTTTGGGGATGATTTGTTGAGTTGTTTTTCGTGGAAATACAGGGATTTAGGAAACTAGTGCCTGATCGGTGGGAGTTCTCAAACGATTGCTTCCGGAGAGGCGAGATGAACCTCTTGAGCGATATACATCGACGGAAAATCGCGAGTCCGTCACCGGTCACGGCGGCTACGCCCTCATCTCCGACACCAGATGTAACTCCTCTGGATGTGTCTCCGTCGGACTCCGGCGAGGAACAGGTGCTTTCCTCTTCTGACTCCCCCGTCCTCGTCCGCGAGTTCGACGGCAACAAGGCGGAGCTGATCGGCGAGAACGAGAGATTGAGGAAGCAAAACGTTCGGCTCAACAAAGAGATATGCCAGATGAAGAACATGTGCCACAGTGTCTACAATTTAATGTCGAATTTTTCGAGCAACAACGGCCAGCGAAATCATCGTCGTAGATTAAGCTGGGAAGAAAATCCAGGGAAGCCATTGGACCTACTCCCAACGACTAGATTCTGCGAAGAAACCGACGCCGCCCCTGCAGCGGAGCCATCGAACGGCGGAGGAGAAGCCGTGGACGACATAAAATCCGCGGCGGAGGAACTAGGCGCTAGATTATTCGGAGTGCCGATCGGCCTGAAACGCGGGCGCGAAGGCCAAAGTGGCACGGATTTGCGGCTCCAGCAGCCGGGGAGGGACGTTAAATCCGAGCCGTTGGATGAACCCTCATCTTGGCAGAAGAGGAGCGGCTCGAGAAAGGTATGCAATTGATGTGTTTTTTGGGCCAACGGTGTGAAAACTGAAAATCTTTTCTTTTGTGCTGAAAATTCCAAATGCCAAAAGGTTAATTTTTTTTTTTAAATTTTTTTTTCTTTATTTATGTAGAACCTTCTTGTGCTATCTAGTTATGTCAATTATTGACTAGCATTAGTCTAAAGGGAAAGTTCCTTTATTTTAAAAGTTAAATAAATAAATAAACATTAGGAAAATGAGTGGCTGCGACCGAATTGACTTGAGTTTAGAATCTTTAGATGGACCTAACGAATTAGTTTGGCAGCTTGAACGATTAATGATTCTAATATTGTTCAATTCTCGTTACTGTAAAATTTGAAAAACACGAAATGATACAAGAATATTGAATCTCATGAAGGAATTAAAAAGGCATCTACCAGCTCCAATTTTATTTGGGTTTATGGATTGTATTGTTAACACTTGGTCCTTGATCTTGACGAAGTTGTATATATATAAAAAGACAAGTTTTCGTGAGCGATTTCACATATCAATTATGTGAGCGAATCTCTTATTTGAATCGATGCATGAAAAATAAACGAAAATAGTAATTTATTTAAAAGTAAAATAAAGATGAGATGATGAATGTCATTCATGAGATCATATAAATGTATTTATATATTATTTACATATAACAATCTGGTTGATTATATTGCATCCGCCATCCAATAAGGTAATAACAATGTTTTGCTAGAAAAACATTTTCTTTATACAAAAAATCTTAGAATGTCTATAAATCTTTTGAGAATGTTTTACGGGAAATTTGTGATATGAATTTTTGATCCAGTTTGGATAATGAAAAAAAAATTAATTTTAGCTTCAAGTATAGATTCGACAGTATATCTTTTCTTTTTCTTTAAACAAGCGGGGATGTTAAGGCCCAAAATGTTTAATTTGATTTTATTCATAATTTGTGAATTCTGAACATTTTTTTTATTTGTTTACAATTTTATATATCTATTACTATTAATAAAGCAAGAGCATGTTAGAGAAAGCAACTTTTGGTATTTTCAAGTAAACTTCCAAAAATAACCTCATGCAATAAATGAATATACTATTTAAAAATTTCAATTTATTTTCATACAAATTTCCCACCATTTCAAATTTCATATGTGAAATATTTTAATTTTAAAATTCAAAAACTAATTCTCACGTATATTACCTACATCACATAATTGATTTCTAAATTATTTTTTTAAAAATACAATTTTATCATAAATTATTTTTTAATATGATAATTTGATAAACACACGCATACCGTGTGCATCGGCTACTAGTTAAAATTAAATTGCCCTGCAGTTTGAATGGAAGTATGGAACATGAGCTCTATGTCACGGACTTGGTCATTTTCACTTGCAGCTTTTGATTAACCGGATCTCGTCTTCTCCATAAGGAAAAACAATTTTTTTTATCCATTAATTAACTTGTTTATTTTTTATTAGTACTTTAACTTTTGAAAATGTAATTTTCATACAAAAAATTTTAATTTTCGGTTATTTTGGTCCAAATGTTGACGCAGTAGCTTGACATGTCAATATTTTCTACAGTAATTTCATCATTTTTCGGTGTCACGACAACATTTTCTGACGTCACGTTATTAATTGGACCAAAATAATGGAAAACTAAAAATTAGTGTACTAAAACCAAAATTTAAAAAGTTAATATATCAAAATCGAAAATTGAACAAGTTAATGGACAAAAAAAATTATATTCTCGAAGTTATGTGCGCAGAAGTGTTAATGGTGTGCCGCATTATTTAGCTGGTACTGGTAGGACTCTTATTTCATTGTCGAGTTTCGTATTTTCGTATGGTAATATTAATCCATTGTGGCTTGTTAACCTTGTAACTCAAAACTCATGTATAGTAGTAATCATCCCATGCAACTTCAATGGAATTCACACACGCTACGCATTTTGCACCAAACCTTGCCCACCTAATTTCGCACACACCTAATTCAATTTAGTTTACTTTAAAGAACAGACCAATTGAATGATGTGCCATCGATATAACAAAATGTTGCGAATCAGTTCTGTTCGCACCGTAGCCTCTGCGATCGTAGTGTTGGTTGTTATGCTCTCCCGGTTCCGGCTAGCATTCTCTGCCGACTGCACCATCGTGACTTCGCTGGTCTCTGCCTGCTCCAGCTTCGTGACCTACGGTTCCCCCGACCCCATTCCAGGTTCGCCCTGCTGCGTGGCCATGACCAGCCTCAACAATCTAGCCGACTCTGGCGACAACATCCGCACTGTCTGCCGCTGCTTGATGGATCTGATAACTACCTATAGCCCTAACGCCACCGCCATAGCCACCCTTCCCGGATTCTGCGGCGTTTCTCTTGGATTCACCATTGATCCTAACACTGATTGTGAATAGTAAGATCGAAATCAAGATTGTGAATAGCTTCTATTCTATGGCCATTTTGCTATTTGAAAATATTATATAACATATGGCATGACAAAGTGTTTTTAAGATACCCCTTTAATTCACATGATTATATTAATATTATATAACATATAGCATGTACTATAGTGATCCCATGTTATATAAAAGAACATAGAGAGTAAGATTCTACTAGTAAAAGATTTATTTATAAATTTTTAATTAGTATATATATGTAAAATAATGCATATATTTTCATATGACGTGTGATTTGAATTTTGTGCAGCATCGACCAATACTCAAAGATGAAGGGGAGAAGAATCTAGCTAAAGGCAATTAAGACTGGTAAAGCTTGGACAAATGGAACCAATTCCGAATCTTATATATGTCCCAATTTCCAAAAGATCTCACAATGTTTAATTAAAAAATATATTTTGTAAAAAAATAATTAATAAGCAAGTCTCCTATATTACTAATATAAATTGTTATTATATTAATAGAGTATAATTTTGAAACTATTAAGCTGTTTAAGCATTCATTGTGGTCATAAATAAGAAGTTTGAAGCTTCTAATATTGGACGTACGTACGTACGATTTTGCTCTATTGATGGATAATCATGTAAAATTTAATTTAATTTTTATGCATATCATATTTCACCAATATTTTAAAATGACTCGATCGAATTCAAAATTGTCGATAATCAGGTTTTAAATGAGAATTGGTTTGAAAATTAACTAAAATTAATTAGTATTTGTGACCATTTTTACGTTTCGTTATCATCCACTTTGTGTCGTACCGATCGAATATGCTTAGGCCTCAGTGTAATTTTAAAAATGGGACCTGATCAAGAAAATAAAGAGTGTTTAAATTTATTATTATTATTATTATTATTATTATTATTATTATTATTATTATTAAATATGATTTTTTTAAAAAAACCAAATTAGGGAATTTAGAATGTGCAAGTACTGTTTTTTTTTCCCCAGAAATGTATAGAGTAAGTTAAAAACATCAATGATTTGGTGGAATTGTTTACTGAATATATACCTGACAACATATTATATGTGTGTGCATGTGTATATTATTCATGAAAATTATAACAAATTTTCTTTTTTAATTTGTAGCATACTTGAAATGATTTTCAAGGTATCATGAAAACAAACATACGGCATCAAATAGCAGGGACAATCAAACTTTATGAAAAATCGCGCAAAATGACACAGCCAAACCGTACCACACCGCTGTAATTTTTTTAATGCTAAAGCCACGAGTGAAAAATAAACAATGAAACCGCATCACATAGAATAGTGTGGTGACAATTTGAATGAAAAAAAATCGCGCCGACAGCCACATAGTGTTTTACTATTTTATTTTTTTTTTTTGTTGAAAACTAGTGTTTTTACTATTTATGATGAATTGTAAATTGTTTATTTTATATTTAACATTACACAACAAGTAAATAAAATCCAATTTTATTAGATTTAGAAACATTTTTTTGTCCAAAATCGACTCAATGTTCAAAATGATAATAATAAATTCATGATGTTATAAAATAAAAACTTAAACAAAGTAAACGAAATTTGAGGAATTAAAATTAATAATATTATTTATATTTTCATTAATTTGTTACCCTCTCATCCATGATGTGGTGAGATGAAATTAAGTTTTATTCAATAGTTAATTTTGCTTATTTTGGATTTATAAAAGAGTTTTAAAAAACTTTGGAGGTTGAAAAAAAATATTTTTAAAATTTATTCAATATTTAATTTGGCTTATTTTGGATTTATAAAAGAGTTTTAAAAAAATTTGTAGATTGAAAAAAAAATCTTTTTAAAACTCTTTTATAAGTCCAAAGTAAGCCAAATTAACTATTGAATAAAACTTAATTTCATCTCACTATTTCATCTGTGGTCAAAAAATTCATTATATTTTCTCAATTATCGGCCTTCAGCATCTCTTTTCTTGGAAACTTTTTTGAAAACTTCAATTTTTTTTGTGAAATAAAGAACATTCATTAGCTATTTGCTAAAACAACTATTTATTTACTCGTGATTGATATTGTTTTGAACTATAAGATTGTGTGGTTCAAATATTGATTTATCTGATTTTTATTTTTACATAATTTAGACTATGTTATCATTTGAAAGATATTCTAACTTCAATTAATATGATTATTATCAACTTAATTTCCGCTTCTATTTTATAGTTAATTTATATTTTATTTAAAACTTATTGATCACTCTCACTTCATAAGAAAAATCGCATTACCGTCAAGGGCGGAATCACATTGAGCTCCACCTGAGCTATAGCCCGGGCAATCTTTATTTATTTTTAATTTTTTGTATATTGAGTTTAGTTCAAATTTTTAATAGCCCGGACATCCAATTTCTAAAATAAAATGATTCGAACTCGACTCATAAAAGAAGAGGGCTAAGAAATTAGCACACAATTAAAACCTAAAGAAAAACGAGCGACAATTGGATCAAAAATAAATATGCATGAGTGAAAATTACAAAATAAGAATTCGAATACCACACGCACAGTGAATGTTATTTTTTTTTTTGAAAAGACAGTGAAGGTTATTTTGTTTATATTAAGTTTACTCCATTTTATTTTTCCATTTTGTTTTGTTTATTCTTTGTGTTTCGTTTTGATATTCTCATTGTTATTGTTGTAAATTGAAGATTAATTATAGATTAGGATTTACATATGATTTTTGAATAGTAATAGAAAATTCATTTTATTTTTTAAAATATAAATTAATATTCCTTTGTTTTTTTTTTTTATATTGGGGTGAGAGTGTTTACATGGTCTTGAACCCAAAAGTACTCAAGAACTCTTCCAATTGTGGGAAATTGGTGCCACTAACAAGCCTTTGGCAAATTAATATTCCTTTGTATTTTTAGTTTGTATTAGTTAATATTTACATACAGTCAGTATTCTCATTCTCTTATATTAATATTTACTTTGATTCTAACCTTATTTCAATATGTACGTTTGTTTTTAATAGTTTAATGCCAAATCAAGAAGATAAATAAGGGAAACAATATTAAAGGATGATGAATATATAAAAGATTATATGTCAAATGTTTTCAAATTTTAAGAGTTTAAAAAATTATTGAAGATCGTGTAAGTTAGAAAATTTTGAAATTACCAAGAACATGTATCTTACAATTTTAATTGCTATATATGTATTATTTTGTTTTTTTCAAAAAAAAAAATAAAAGAGTTCTAGTCTGGGTTACAATTTTAATTGCTATGTATTATATTGTTTTTGACAAAAAAAAAAAATTAAATTCTAGCCCGAATAAAGTCAAAATCCTGGCTCTGCCATTGATTATCGTCTTTAATCGATCGAAACCACCCGAAAACCACACATATAATTGTACATAAAACCTGCAATTTAAAAATATTTTTCAAACCGAACCGTACTTTACCAACCCAACTCACGCCTACTACCCTCAACCCCACTACACGCTCCAAGATTCCAGCAGCCGCCTCACAAAGAAGCATCACACAGAGACGAGGCGAGAGAGGGCAGCAACACTAAGCCCGGCCGCCTCACTCTCTCCCCCTTCAATCCTCCCCAGCTCTCACAAGCTATCCTCACATAGAAAAATGGAGCAGATCAAAGAAATGCACGGCTTCTGTCCAATCTCTCTCTCACTCCACTCTATTCACTCGAGCTCTCATCTTCTCAACAAACGGCTGCCTCACTAAGTGACAAAAATCAGAAAGATGGAACGCTCAAGGAAGAAGACGGAGGCGCACGCTTCTCAGAAGCAGAAAGGAACGCACTGGAGAAGGAGGCAGGCTAATCAGAATAGGGAAAGAGGGGGAAATTATATAAGGGCATGGATTGGGCTGAGGAATTATAATGAGTTGGGCCAAAGCCCAACAATCTCCACCTTTTGGCCCAACACCAGTTCAATAGTTACGAGAGTCACTTATAGCCATCATCATCGCCCAACAGAAGACACAAAGTCAGTACTAGCAACAGAATATGTAGCAATCACAAAGTAAGCTACGACACTGCACCCAAACAGAACACATCTTTCAAAAATCAAAGTTTAAAAAACTTTTAAATATTTTCAGAAAAAAGACTCTAACCAAGTAAATGCTCCACCTCGCTTGGAGCCCAGTCAAGTTCTGAAAAAATATTCCTACATAACTATTTTTCACACAGAAAAATAGAAAAAACAATCTAACAAATTTCACAAAGAAAAAATGCACATAGTCACAAAGACACAGGTCTCACAAAGAGACACAAACACAAAACTAACATATTTCACACAGAAAACATGCACATGGTCACAAAGACGCAAATGGTCAGAAAGATACGGGGGAATCACAAAGAAACGCAAAAAACACGAAAACACGACAGTAACCAAGCATGAAAACACAACAGTATCCAATAGAAAAATAAATCCTAGGATTCTACGAGCAAGAAATGCACACAAATCCTAGACATCTCTCTCTCTCTCTCTCTCACTCCACTCTATTCACTTGAGCTCTCATCTTCTCAACAAACGGCTGCCTCAATAAGTGGCAGAAATCAGAAAGATGAAATGCTCAAGGAAGAAGATGGAGGCGCACGCTTCTCAGAAGCAGAAAGGAACGCACTGGAGAAGGAGGCGGGCTAATCAGATTAGGGAAAGAGGGAGAAATTATATAAGGGCTTGGATTGGGCTGGGGAATTATAATGAGTTGGGCCAAAGCCCAACAATATCCACCTTTTGGCCCAACACCAATTCACTAGTTACGAGAGTCACTTATAGCCATCATCATCGCCCCAACAAAAGACACAAAGTCATTACTAGCAACAAAATATGTAGCAAACACAAAGTAAGCTACGACGCTGCACCCAAACAGAACACATCTTTCAAAAATCAAAGTTTAAAATTTTTTTAAATATTTTCAGAAACAAGACTCTAACCAAGTCAATGCCCCACCTCGCTTGGAGCCCAGTCAAGTTCTGAAAAAATATTCCTACATAACTATTTTTCCCACAGAAAAATATAAAAAACAATCTAGCAAATTTCACAAAGAAAAAATGCACATAGTCACAAAGACACGGGTCTCACAATGAGACACAAACACAAAGCTAACATATTTCACAAAGAAAACATGCACATGGTCACAAAGCGCACATGGTCACAAAGACACGAGGGAATCACAAAGAAACGCGAAAAACATGGAAACATGACAGTAACCAAGCATGTAAACACAACAGTATCCAATAGACAAATAAATCCTAGGATTCTACCAGCAACAAATGCACACAAATCCTAGACTTCTATTAGCAACACATGCAACAAAATTCTAGGCTTCTACCAGCAACACATGCACACATCCTAGTATTGTACCATCAACAAACGCACATAACATCCGCACCAAGCGCTTACGCTAATAAAGCAGTGAAAAGAGGTTCCAACCAATATACCAAAGCGAAACTCATTGCAAGAGTTTTGATTCCAACAAACCAGTAAGATCGGCAACCGACCCATGACAGCGGTGGCTCCTAGCGGCAGCAACCATCAACGGCGGCGGCGGCGGCAGCAGAACTCATGGCAGCAACGTTGACTGCTCCAGTGGCTGCTCCGGCGACGACTCTATACCTAGCTTGTGAGACCTCGGTTCTAAACATCTAATCTCGGGATTAAACAACAATAAGGCATTCAAGATCCAAGAATAAAAGTAATAAAGAATTTTTTTTTTTGAAGTGAACAGTGCTCCGCTCGATCGGTAGGATCTTACCGATCGAGCGAGCCAAAAATTGCTCATTCACTGCCCGAGCAAAACCAGCTTCGCTCGATCGGTAAGATCTTGCCGATCGAGCGGCCAACAAAATGCAGAAACAGAGAATTGCAAGAATTGCCGTCGTCGATCGGTAACATTCTGTCGATCGAGCGGTGACAGAAACAGAGTAAAAACAGCAGAAATCTTGCTAGAAACTTAAGTCCAATACCATCAAAATATAATCATGCATTACAATCACAAATCTTCCAACTAATACATGAAGTACTGGAGTTATTCAACCGCTCCAATTAGTACATAAAATTCTGGAGTTCAAAAACTGTTCAAAAGTAGAGAACATGCAACGACAACATAACGACGAAGTTCGATATCTAAACATATTCCAATATTACTAGGTAGACATGCTGACACGACTTCTAAACCGAGTCTCACTACTAGCTCTCCCTCTTGTTGCTATCCAGGCCTACGCTGGCTTGATCCTGACCCACCTATTGCCAAGTACACATACAAAACAAAGTAACAGCCGGATAACCAGTGAGATTGATAATCCCAGAAAAAGCAAACATAACAAGCAATGAAATCAGTAAACATGCTTTCAAGGCAACACATAATCAATGTCAACGTAATGAAATGCATGTCTTTAAAACGGGTTATCAAATCTGATAAACGAGAGATTGCTGCTGTGCTTTTGGGATCCCGAGGATGAGATCATGTAACGACTCACCGAATCTCCCAATCGAGGTGGTGCCACGTATCCCACTCCTCTAGATTTTGAGCAACCATAATGAGTATGCTAGCACTAGGAGAAAGGACTACGACCTATGCCACTCAATCATAGTTCCCAAACATCTTAAACAAAAAGGGCGGTTCTGCCCGCTGTAAACAAAGTAGGCTCAAGATGAATGCATAATAGAAACATAAGCAAAAGCCACATAACGAAACTCAATCAATCAACAATACAAGTTTCACATGCTAGAACAAGTATTGATGCAATATGTGATTTAAAAGGGGAAACTCGAGAACCAACTGTCCCAAGTATGCTATCCCGCTACGATGACTTCTTTTACCTTTCAGTGCAGTAGCTCCAACTCTGGAACGCTACAATAAAAGATTGTATCAACAACTATACAACCTAAACAACAAACGACGGCTCAAGGAAAACTCTTTACCGATCTTCGTCCAACTCTCGACGACCAAATGCTGTTAACCCTGGGCTTGACAAACTCCAAACGAATCTGTTCAGATACAAATAAATGATCAATAACCACGATCAACTTACAATCCAAGTTCAACAACTCAAAAATGGTTTAAATCTTCAAAACTCAAACCGACGGCATAACGGTTATAAACTGAACAAACCGGAAACGCAGACAGCAGTTTAATATCGATATCAACTCATATCAAAGCCAATACAACCAAAACAAGGAAAACCCAATACATCTAAAAATCCAGATTTTTGAAAATGGCTTCCAGAAATCAAAACAAATCCGAACGTCGCTCAATTTCAAAACCGACAGATAATAAACGATCAGAACTCTGTCAAAAACAACATACTCGAATCTCAATCGATTCTAACAACATCCAAAAACTAGAATGTATCCGATCGTAGAAAAACTTACGATATAATGGAGCTCTCGCTGCAGTGATCGCTAATCTGCCTTCAGAAATAATTTCCAACGGCCGAATCGAGCTCGGAATGAAATTTCAAGGCTTGGAAAAAACTTGGAGCGCCTCTAATGGAGTTTAGGCGTGAAGGGGAAGAAGAAGCAAGGAAGGAGACCAATCATTCCTTTTTCCAAAGTGTAGATAATATATAAAACTCAAAATTTGCGTATTAGTCCCTGAAATTTCCAAAATTTGCAAAAAGGACCCTGATCAAAATCAAGTCGGCTCTTGAACTCTGCAATCTCCGATTAACTCAAATAAACTCATTTAAGATAAAAACGGGGCATTACAATTCTCCCCCATTAAGAAGAGATTTCGTCCTCGAAATCAACGAGAACCACAACTCATAAGATAGAATAAAGAACTAAAGACAGTAAGAAGAACTCACGTCATCCGAATAACTCCGGAAATCGCTGTCTCATGTCAGATTCTGTCTCCCAAGTCGCTTCCTCGACTCCGTGACGGCTCCACAGCACTTTCACCAACGGAATCAACTTGGTTCTGAGTTGCTTCTCTTTCTGATCAAGGATCTGAATCGGTCGCTCAAAGTAGCTCAGAGTCTCATCTAACTCGGCTTCGTCAGGCTGAAGGATATGAGAAGGATCTGGATGATACTTTCGCAGCATAGAGACGTGAAAAATGTTGTGAATACCAGATAAAGACGGAGGAAGTGCAAGCCTGTAGGCAAGATCACCTATCTTCTCGAGAATCTCGTACGGCCCGATGAATCTCGAAGATAACTTCCCTCTCTTACCGAATCTAACAGTGCCTCTGAACGGAGAAATCTTAAAGAAAACACGATCTCCCTGCTCGAAACTCAGAGGTCTACTTCTGACATTCGCATACCTCGCCTGTCTATCTTGAGCTGACTTCATTCTGGTCTGAATGACCTTAACCTGCTCTGCCATAACTCTAAGCATATCCGGTCCCAAATCTGGTGACTCGGACAACTCATCCCAAAACAACGGAGATCGGCACTTCTTACCGTACAATTCCTCAAAAGGCGCCATACCGATACTCTCTTGGAAGCTGTTGTTGTAAGAAAACTCAACGAGAGGCAAAGAATCTAGCCAACTAGTTCCAAAGTCTAGCACTGCCGCTCGCAGCATATCCTCTAATGTCTGGATAGTCCGCTCTGACTGTCCATCTGTCTGAGGATGATAAGCTGTACTCAGATGCAATCGAGTACCAAGTGCCGCTTGAAGACTATGCCAAAAGTGCGAAGTAAATCTAGGGTCTCTATCTGAAACGATCGAATTCGGCACCCCATGCAATCTCACAACATTTCTAACATACAACTCAGCCATCTGATCGTGACGATACGGCATCCTGTACGGAATGAAACATGCAGAATTTGTCAATCGGTCGATAACTACCCAAATAGCATCGCATCCTCGAACGGATCGTGGTAGCTTCGTGACGAAATCCATAGAAATGTGATCCCATTTCCATTCAGGAACATATAGACTGTGCAATAGACCACCTGGTCGCTTCCTCTCTGCTTTCACTTACTGACAGTTCAGACACCGAGATACAAACCTCGCGACATCTCTCTTCATTCTCTTCCACCAAACCTGAATCTTCAGATCATTATACATCTTACGACCTCCAGGATGAACACTGAACCAACTGCAATGAGCCTCTCGGAGAATACGCTGTCTCAACTCCAAAAAATCAGGCACAACAATACGGTTATTCACAAACAAGATGTCATCTCTAACTTGGAATTCAGAATGATGCCCAGATCTGACTTTCTCTACTGAAACCTGAATGCTCGGCTCAAACTTCTGTGCTTCTCTGATCGCAACAAACAACTCCGGCTCGGCTTGAATGACAAACACTCTGATAGTCTTCCTATCTGTTTCAAACTCTAAATCAGAAGTGCAACAATCATCGATCAACTGAGAAACACCGATAGTAGAAAGAGATAGAGAACAAAGCTTTCGGCTCAATGCATCTACAACTGCATTCGACTTCCCTGGATAATACTTGATTTCATAGTCAAAATCTTTCAACAGATCTAACCATCTTCTCTGTCTTATATTCAGCTCTGCTTGTGAAAACAAGTACTTCAGACTCTTATGATCAGAAAAGATCTCGAAAGACTCACCATAAAGATAGTGACGCCAGATCTTCAGAGCAAATACAATCGCAGCTAGTTCAAGATCATGAACCGGATAACGAGTCTCGTGCGGTTTCAGCTGTCTCGATGCATACGCTATCACATGCTTGTGCTGCATAAGGATACAACCCAAGCCTCGTTTAGAAGCATCACAATAGACTGTGAAACCTCCAGTACCTTTCGGAATAGAAAAAATCGGAGCACTGGTCAGTCTCCTCTTCAGATCAACAAAGCTCGCCTCACAATCTGCAGTCCAGACAAAAGGCGCATTCTTTTGAGTCAGCTGGGTAATAGGCTTGGCAATAGACGAGAAACCCTCGATGAATCTGCGATAGTAACCAGCTAAACCCATGAAGCTTCGGATCTCAGGTACTGATGTCGGTCTAGGCCAATTCATAACCGCTTCTATCTTGCTGGGATCGACAGAATCCCATCACCTGAAACGATATGACCGAGAAAGACAACTCGATCCAACCAAAATTCACACTTAGACAACTTGGCAAACAACTGTTCAACTCGCAAAATCTGCAATACGGTTCTCAAATGCTCTGCATGGTCAGTACGGTTCTTTGAGTAGATAAGAATATCGTCGATGAAGATAATGACAAACTCATCTAAATAGCGTTGGAAAATACGGTTCATCAAACCCATAAAAACTGCTGGAGCATTAGTCAATCCGAACGGCATGACTATAAACTCAAAATGACCATACCTTGTTTTGAATGCGGTCTTAGGAACATCTTCCTCTCGCACCCTCAGCTGGTGATAACCTGACCTCAGATCAATCTTAGAATAGATAGAAGAACCCTGCAGCTGATCAAAAAGGTCATCTATTCTGGGTAAAGGATACCTGTTCTTAACTGTAGCCTGATTCAATTGGCGGTAGTCGATATAGAGCCGCATAGAACCATCCTTCTTCCGAACGAATAGAACAGGAGCACCCAAAGCGACACACTAGGTCTGATGTATCCCTTGGCAATCAAATCCTCAAGCTGCTCCTTCAACTCTCTCAGTTCCATAGGTGTCATACGATAAGGAGCTTTGGAAATAGGTTGAGTACCTGTCACCAAATCGATGCTGAATTCAATCTCTCGGATAGGTGGCAATCCAGGAACATCTTGCGGGAACACATCCGCAAAATCTCTAACCACTGGTAAATCTACCAAAGCTGGGCTAGATTTCAGTACATCAACTGCGTACACTAAAAATCCTTCTGCACCTCTCTGTAGCAAACGAGTCATAGATAACACTGAAATCAAGGGAATTCTAGATCGAGAACCCTTGCCAAAGAATTTCCACTCGTCTGCCATTTCGGGTCTGAACCTGACAACTTTCAGAAAACAATCGACTGTTGCCCTGTACTTGGTTAAAGCATCTATATCGACAATACAATCAAAATCTGACAGTCCAAGTACAATACAGTCGAATTCTAACAAATTTCCTTCAAAACACAGTTCACAGTTCCTGACTAATCTGACAGAAACAATTCCTTAACCCAAAGGTAAAGTAACAGCTACTACAGTAGGCAACAACTCAGTAGGCAAAGCATGCAATAACATAAATTTCTCAGAGATAAAGGAATGGGAAGCACCTGTATCTATCAAGACATGAGCAGAATAACCAAAAATCGAACAGTTACCTGCTATAACATCGTCTGGTGCTGCCTGAGCCTGATCCTCTGTCAATGCAAAGACTCGTGCATGCTGTCTCGGAGGCTGGTTTGCACTAGAGTTACCTCCCTGTCTGTTCTGCTGCTAAGGCTGGAAAGAGTGAACTACAAAAGACTGCCTCTCAGGCTGAGCTGCAGGTCGAGATGAACTCCCACTCTGAGCTCGATCTCTATTACGCTGAGGGCACACCTTAGAGAAGTGTCCCGGTTGCTGACAGGTGTTACAGTTCCCAAAGACTCCCACACACTGATCTGGTGAGTGTCTACCTCCACACTTGCTGCAATACAAGGATGATGATCCAGAACTCTGTCCTGAACCGAACTATTTGGAACCACTGGAACTAGAAGAACTGTTCCCCTGCCTCTTAAATTGTTTGCCTCTTGCTTTGTACTGATCTTTTCTGTTTCCCCCACTGTTTTCACTATCATACCTCTGTTGTTGGTTCTGTTGCTGAAGTGACTGATTCTGATACTGAGATGGTTGATTCTGATACTGAGATTGTTGATTCTGATACTGCCTCTGTTACTGAGGTGTCACCTGATTACCTATTTGCCTCAACAAGCCTGCTTCTGCTCCCTTTGCATGATTCGTGGCATCCGCAAAGTTGCTAGGACTGTTGGTGTTTACCAACGTGAAGACATCGGGATTCAAACCATTGATGAAATGATCTGCCTTTGCTTCATCATCGCCGGCAATTAGCGGTGCAAAACGCAACAGACTATCAAACTTGGCGACGTACTCTTCAATGTTCAGATTCCCTTGCCTCAGATTGGCAAACTCTGCTCTCTTGTCCTTACGGTACGAGATAGGGAAAAACCGCTTATAAAACTCAGATTTAAAAAGAGTCCAAGTAACTTCCGTACCTCTACTCTCTGTTGCTTTCTTCGTCATGATCCACCAGCTCTTAGCAACCCCACGAAGCTGATGAATGACTAACCTGATTCGGCGGTCATCGGTGTAGTCAATGGAATCAAACAACTGATCAATATCATCCAACCAACTCTCACAATCAACTGGATTTTCTGTACCCATCAACAGAGATGGTTTGAAAGACTGAAACCTCTTCAGCAAGGTTTCCATCGGTGTCGCTGAAGCATCCAACTGATCAACTTCAGTGCTAGCTTGCTCAGTCGCAGGGATAACTGGCGGTGTGTTTATGTTTATTACTCGACGAGGACCCATATGATAATCAAAGGTTAGGACACGAGATATCTCAATTGCTACAATCAGTGCCCTTACAACCGTTTGGAATATCGGATACCAGTCGATAACAGAAACAATTATATCTCAAGTAGATCATGCTTTATAAATTAAATCACAAAACCATGTAATTCAATAATTCTCAAGAATAAAGCATGCTCGCATGGAATTAAGTACACAGTTAAATAATTCAAACACATGTGAGGAGTCAATACACACAGACTCGATCTACCCCGCTCACTCTAGTTCAACCAAGAATTTTAACGCATTGATACCACTTAATGTGAGACCTCGGTTCTAAACATCTAATCTCGGGATTAAACAACAATAAGGCATTCAAAATCCAAGATTAAAAGCAATAAAGAATTTTTTTTTTTTTGAAGTGAACAGTGCTCCGCTCGATCGGTAGGATCTTACCGATCGAGCAAGCCAAAAATTGCTCATTCACTGCCCGAGCAAAACCAGCTCCGCTCGATCGGTAAGATCTTGCCGATCGAGTGGCCAACAAAATGCAGAAACAGAGAATTGCAAGAATTTCCGTCGCTCGATCGGTAACATTCTGTCGATCGAGCGGCGACAGAAACAGAGTAAAAACAGCAGAAATCTTGCTAGAAACTTAAGTCCAATACCATCAAAATATAATCATGCATTACAATCACAAATCTTCCAACTAATACATGAAGTACTGGAGTTATTCAACTGCTCCAATTAGTACATAAAATTCTGGAGTTCAAAAACTGTTCAAAAGTAGAGAACATGCAACGACAACATAACGACGAAGTTCGATATCTAAACATGTTCCAATATTACTAGGTAGACATGCTGACACGACTTCTAAACCGAGTCTCACTACTAGCTCTCCCTCTTGTTGCTATCCAGGCCTATGCTGGCTTGATCCTGCCCCACCTGTTTCCAAGTACACATACAAAACAAAGCAACAGCCGGATAACCGGTGAGATTGATAATCCCAGAAAAAGCGAACATAACAAGCAATGAAATCAGTAAACATGCTTTCAAGGCAACACATAATCAATGTCAACGTAATGAAATGCATGTCTTTAAAACGGGTTATCAAATCTGATAAACGAGGGATTGCTGCTGTGCTTTTGGGATCCCGAGGATGAGATCACGTAACGACTCACCGACTCTCCCAATCGAGGTGGTGCCACATATCCCACTCCTCTAGACTTTGAGCAACCATAATGAGTATGCTAGCACTAGGCGAAAGGACTACGACCTATGCCACTCAGTCATAGTTCCCAAACGTCTTAAACAAAAAGGGCGGTTCTGCCCGCTGTAAACAAAGTAGGCTCAAGATGAATGCATAACAGAAACATAAGGAAAAGCCACATAACGAAACTCAATCAATCAACATACAAGTTCCACATGCTAGAACAAGTATTGATGCAATATGTGATTTAAAAGGGAAAACTCGAGAACCAACTATCCCGAGTATGCTATCCCGCTACGATGACTGCTTTTACCTTTCAATGCAGTAGCTCCAACTCTGGAACGCTACAACAAAAGATTGTATCAACAACTATACAACCTAAACAACAAACGACGGCTCAAGAAAAACTCTTTACCGATCTTCGTCCAACTCTCGACGACCAAATGCTGTTAACCCTGGGCTTGACAAACTCCAAACGATCTTTTCAGATACAAATAAATGATCAATAACCACGATCAACTTACAAGCCAAGTTCAATAACTCAAAAACGGTTCAAATCTCCAAAACTCAAACCGACGGCATAACGGCTATAAACTGAACAAACCGGAAATGCAGACATCAGTTCAATACCGATATCAACTCATATCAAAGCCAATACAACCAAAACAAGGCAAACCCAATACATCTAAAAATCCAGATTTTTGAAAATGGCTTCCAAAAATCAAAACAAATCCGAACGTCGCTCCATTTCAAAACCGACAGATAATAAACGATCAGAACTCTGTCAAGAACAACATACTCGAATCTCAAGCGATTCTAACAACATCCAAAAACTAGAATGTATCCGATCATAGAAAAACTTACGATATAACGGAGCTCTCGCTGCAGTGATCGCTAATCTGCCTTCAGAAATAATTTTCAACGGTCGGATCGAGCTCGGAATGAAATTTCAAGGCTTGGAGAAAACTTGGAGCGCCTCTAATGGAGTTTAGGCGTGAAGGGGAAGAAAAAGCAAGGAAGGAGACCAATAATTCCTTTTTCCCAAGTGTAGATAATATATAAAACTCAAAATTTACGTTTTAGTCCCTGAAATTTTCAAAATTTACAAAAAGAACCCTGATCAAAATCAAGTCGGCTCTTGAACTCTGCAATCTCCGATTAACTCAAATAAACTCATTTAATATAAAAACGGGGCGTTACATAGCTCTTGGCGACGGATCTCCACCTAGCTCTGATACCACTGTTGGGAATCCATCGTCCTCGTCGTCCATCTCTGATACCACTGTTGGGAAATCCTAGGCCGATCCGCCACATTCTCGTACGAGTTTCACCTGCAAAAAATACCAAGCAAACAAGGAAACCAACAATAGCATAAAGTGTGAGTAACAACAAAGGGAGACCAGGGCTCAGACGCTACGACTCTCCAAACCACCAGCAATTCACGGCGAAGGCCACAAAGACTCCTCCCAACTCAACTCACGCCTACTGCCCTCAACCCCACTACACGCTCCAAGCTTCCAGCAGTCGCCTCACAAAGAAGCATCACACAGAGACGAGGCGAGAGAGGGCATCAACACTAAGCCCTGCCGCCTCACTCTCTCGCCCTTCAATCCTCCCAAGCTCTAACAAGCTGTCCTCACACAGAAGAATGGAGCAGATCAAATAAACGCACGGCTGCTATCCAATCTCTCTCTCTCTCTCTCTCTCTCTCTCTCTCTCTCTCTCTCTCTCTCTCTCTCTCTCTCTCTCTCCACTCTATTCACTCGAGCTCTCATCTTCTCAACAAACGACGCCTCACTAAGTGGCAGAAATCAAAAATATGGAACGCTCAAGGAAGAAGATGGAGGCGCACGCTTCTCAGAAGCAGAAAGGAACGCACTGGAGAAGGAGGCGGGCTAATAAGATTAGGGAAAGAGGGGGAAATTATATAAGGGCTTGGATTGGGCTGGGGAATTATAATGAGTTGGGCCAAAGCCCAACAATCTCCACCTTTTGGCCCAACACCAGTTTAATAGTTACGAGAGTCACTTATAGCCATCATCATCGCCCCAACAGAAGACACAAAGTCATTACTAGCAACAGAATATGTAGCAAACACAAAGTAAGCTACGACGCTGCACCCAAACAGAACACATCTTTCAAAAATCAAAGTTTAAAAAACTTTTAAATATTTCAGAAACTAGACTATAACCAAGTAAATGCTCCACCTCACTTGGAGCCCAATCAAGTTCTGAAAAAATATTCCTACATAACTATTTTTCACACAGAAAAATAGAAAAAATAATCTAACAAATTTCACAAAAAAAAAATGCACATAATCACAAAGACACATGTCTCACAAAGAGACACAAACACAAAGCTAACATATTTCACACAGAAAACATGCACATGGTCACAAAGATGCACATGGTCACAAAGATACGAGGGAATCACAGAGAAACGCGAAAAACATGGAAACATGACAATAACCAAGCATGTAAACACAACAGTATCCAATAGGCAAATAAATCCTAGGATTCTACCAGCAACAAATGCACACAAATCCTAGACTTCTATCAGCAACACGGAAAATTCTATGTCGGCCCAAGGGTACTGCCTTGAGGCAGCGAATGCACGACACGTGTCATTGTTTTTATATTTGGTTTAATGCAAAGCGGGTGTATTTTTTAAAAATAAAAATCATATTTCTTTGACCATGGTTAGGTTTGGTTAGATCTGAAAGGGGTCTAATAATGCATTTTCTCAAAAATGCATCATTATTTCCAAATCGACCGGAGAAAACTAAGGTTTTTATTTTTTATTCATCCACTCTTCCACTCTTGTTTGGGAAAGAGTTTTTCTTCCGGAAGTTTGATTTGGAAATAGTATATCGAAGAGGTGCATTTGGAAGATCGAAGCGGGCAGTCGAAATCGTAGATCGAAGAGGTGCAGATCGAAGGTTTGATGAATTTTTTTTTCAGCAACTCCTTTTTCCACTATTTCTAGTATGAAGTTCTTGTTATTTTTCTGAAACCAGTAGTGTTGAAGCCTTGTTTTGTTCTCTTATTTTGCAGTTAACTATCTGCCGCTTGGAAAATCGCTCTTACTCAAGATCATTCGAACGAACTGCCGAGGGCTTCGATGTTGTTGTTCTAGTCATTTATCTTCGTTCTCGCGTACTTGTAAGTTGATATTTCTGTTGGAACAAACCTCTTCTTGACACGATGAAGTCTGCGATTATATCATTTTACTAGTGAGTGAATCGATATTTTTTGCTACGAGAATTTAAGTTCGACTTAGGTGCGAGTGAAATCAATCGATCCCCAGCTAATTGATTCATTGTAAATATTTCTGAGATATTAATATAAATATTTCTTTTCTTAACTTGATTTGGCTTCATATTTATTCATTGAACATGAAAGACTGTAAGGTGTAATTGACAATGAGCCGGTGACAGATTAAATGTTTTGATTTATGCACTAAACATGTCGTGATTTAATGTTTTGATTTGTATATAATGGTAGAGTTGGTTTATTAGTAAGTAGTTTTAATATTTAATTTAGCATAAATGACTTGTATAATTTTTTTTCAAGTGCATCAAATTGGAAAAGATTTACATTAACATTACCATTGGAGAACATTATTGGTGAGTCATTAAATTTAACCCATGAGAAGTTGAAGATTACTGGAACTTGGCACTGTTTTAGACCTTTAACCCATGAGAAGTAAAATATTACTAGTTTATCTACTGTGTCATTCATTGAATATGATGAAACTCGAGGATGTTAATCATTCTTGGATATGCTGTTTTTTAGTGTTTTTTATACTGGTCTGGTTACAGAAGATTACAGAAGATCGTCACTTGAGAACATTAAATCAGATATAGTCTTGTTATTCTTTCAAGTGATCAAATGGCGAGTCATTCAATTTAAAGTAAATTTTGTTTTATTATTTTTGTTTTGGTATTATACAATAATGAAATGTTTTTTCTTCTTACGTAGGGAAAAACGTACGTCATTTTTGTAGGACGAAAACCTGGAATCTATGGTACCTGGGCCGAAGCATATGATCAAGTCATCGGATTTAACGACGCGCTACATCAGCCATATCATAGTCGCGAGGAAGCCTTAAGAGCTTTTGAGGCATACAAGGAGAAGCAACATCGGAGGGCTTATTTCCAAACTAGCAGCGAAGCAAGTTCGAGCACTACCTCTAGCGCAAGCTCACGGAGGAATTCTACTCAAACCGAGAAACTTGATCAATTGCAACTAGGATTGTTGGCTTTAGAAATTGACAACCGCAATCATGCGCATAGTGTTCAGAAGGAATCGATAAGATAAAAAAATTGGTTCAAGATATAAAGTTGAATCGTGATGGTTAGGAAGTTGAAGAATCTATCATATTTCTTCTTTGTTCGTAGATTTGGTATTTGTTCAAATATTTTAGACGCCTGTAAATTTGTATTGACTTAATGATGGGATGGTTGATGGGTGTTTATGTTTATTAATGGATGTTTATATTTATGTAAGATGATGATGGGTTTTTATGTTTATGTATGGATGTTTTTTACTTAATAATATGATAATGTATGTAGTCTGTTCCAAATTATTCTAAATATCCAAGCACTTATTTCTTGATAACAATTTATCTATAATGCTATATGTCACAAGATATAGTTGGCACCTTATGAATGTTTATGTAATTATCAGAAACATAAAAACCAAAACCTTGACAATGTGTAGTGTATTCTTCATAAAAACAGGAAACATAAATAACATAAGCCAAAAATAAAAAAAAAAACAGAAACCCAAGCGCATAAAGTCAGTAAACTAAGATTCCAGAACAAGCACTTGTATACTGGAATATTTACGCAACAGAAATTCCAGCAGAAATTGGAGTGATTAATTCCATACAATTCCAACTAATTTAAGAAAGTAGATTCCAAAACAAGCACTTGTAATCTAGAACAAGATTCGAAGTACACCAAGGCCAGATACAAATTCAGAACCTACTATCTAAATCATGATTTGAATCTGAATTTAAGAAAGTAGATTCCAACATCTCCATTCTCTTCTACCAGCTGCCAGCATCTCCATTATCTCCAAAAAACCCAGAATTCATGAAACTGCATACTTAAAAAACTAGAGGAAACAAAGTCACACAATCTATTTCAAATCTCTTGTTTGAAATATTAGAACAAATATTAGAAGTCACATAATTTGTTTCTAACAAATTTCAACACAACGGACTAATTCAAACAAAACTCTAGCAACTAAAACAAATATTAGAAGTCACAGAGTTTTTTTCAAATCTTTTGTTTGAAAAAAACAGAAATAATGAAGCTTTACACCACCTCATCTTGATTTTTTAAACTAACACAAAGAAAAGATCATAAAATTTACCTCGAGAAGCTGAGATAGTGCACATCTCTTATATCGAGCTATTACGATTACTATCATCATGTCCCTAAGTTCGTATGAATTTCCTGCGTTTGAAATGCACAAATGAATGTTAGATGATGAGAGAATGATCGGTATATATTAACCAAAGGGAAAAGTTAGTAATAACCCAGTGACTTGGTTGGTTGACATGAAATTGAGATCCAAATGATGCAAGATCAAATGGATGATTAATATTGATTTGTGATGAAGCGAAAACAGGATTTTGAAGTTGTTGGCACTCCGAACTTTGAGAGGTTGTGAACTCTGACCTTTGATTTTTGTTCCTTTTGCATCTATATCACAAAAAATATAAAGTTAAAATAAAAGAACAAAACTCATAAAAAATATCAATTTGCAACTTTAACTTACTTGCTCGATCACCTTTTCTCTTTCCTTTCCTTTTCTTACTTTTATCATCCCAATGAAGTTGTATGTTTTTGTTTGTGATTCCTCTTGACTTCAATTGAGGAGGATTAAGCACGAGAATGTCATCTAATAGAATATTTTCTTCATGAAACTCGTCGTGACAAAGTTTTGGATCTTCCAACTTCAGATTTTCGAAAAAACTATTTATTTGTTCCATCGCATCATCTATAATTTCTTTCAACTTATTTCTGGAATTTTCATGAACTTTACATCTCATGCTAAGAGCATATGTTGATCTCATGATTTGGTTCACAAAAACAGTTTCAGACTCATGACCACTGCCACTTCCGCTTCCACTTCGACTTTCATCCATAAATAATGCATCAATTCTTTTTTTGGAATTTTTCATCCACCGATTTTTCAAGCACTGCTTTGGTAGAAAATTCACATTCATAAAATTGAAGATCATCAAAATATGCTTGCACAGTATTCTCATTGACTCAAATTTTTGACAACTGCATTTTACGTCAAACATCTGCTTGTTGAAAAACACATGTCTAATCCTTGAACTCTCATCATGAGATTTTACTTTAAACCCAAGGGAGACTTCACTCAAATTGGAAGGCATCTCAGCCAACCGCATATTCAAAGAATTAATAAATTCTAATTCAAAAAGCTTGTACACAGTGAGTGTATAAACATTTGCAGCAAAATTCAGCAAAGGATTATTTTTTACCATCGTCGGAGCTTTCATGTGATGACAACGTGTGTCCTCGACTTTTTCTCTCTCACGCCAACTTTTCTGGATTTTTTCGTAATTCTGCACAAAATCATACAATGACATGATACTGTTACCCACTCTCTTCAACACTGCATTTGTCCCCTCGCTTCTAGAAGTTGCCAAAAGACAAGCACTGAACCTATGCATGCTAAATACAGTAGCCCATTTGTATCTCAAAGCATACATATTATTTAACCACTTATGACAACTGAGATTGTATTCTTCACTCATAATCCTCCACGTGGCTTCAAATTCTTCCTCGGATTCGCAATGACTCATGAATTTATTCTACAATCTTTTAAATCTAGAATCACCATTCAAACTCCCTAAGTGTGACGGAGCGTTTTGATTGATGTGCCATTGACATAACCAATGGTGAGAATATGATAATACTGTTTCAATTGCATTCATCATGGCTTGGAATTGGTCGGTGAAAATTATTTCAGGTTGTTTTCCATTCATATAATCAAGAAAAGTTTTGAACAACCATTCAAATGAACTCTCGGTTTCATCCGACATGAATGCCAATCCAAACATCACATTTTGCTTATGATGATTAATTCCAAAAAAAAGAGCACATATCAAATTATAACGATTGGTTCGATATGTGGTGTCAATTGACAAAACATCACCAAAATACTCAAAATCAATTTGACATCTCGAATCCCTGAGGAAGAAGTTCATGATCCTATTGTCATCATCTAACTGCACATTTCAAAAAATATTTAACTCCTTGTTTGCCTTATTTATAAAATGATGAAGTAGTGCAGAAGCATCCTCATTCTCAACTTTTTTATGCTTTTTTATCCGACCAAGGTGATTGTATACATCCTTTCGAAGAAAGTTCAAATTTTGTGGCCCTTGGGCTTCATTTTCCATATAAGATACAACATTAGTCACAGGTATCCCAGCATTCACCATTGCTTCTAAAGTGGATTTTTGAGCATGAGAAATATTGCGTGATGATCTCAACAAATGTCTTTGATCATAAGCAACCATGTCATGATTATGGTCCATAACAAACCTACCAACCTTCCACTCTCCCCCTTTTTCCCTAGTTATTCTGAGTTTAGCTTTACATTTACTTCTACTACTCGGCTTTAAGTAAATAGGTACTTTTTCATTAGAGCGTTTTTCATCTTTACTGCCTTCACATGAACACTCAAAATCTTTAGCTTGCAATTCATTAGTACCAGGAAAGTATCGTTGATCACCTTTCTTAACGCTAAACCCTTTAGCATGTGCATAATTGCAATGGAGTAAATACGCATCTTCGACACTCCTGACTACTTCACCAACATGTAGTTTACTCTCCAATTGATCTACAATAGAGTTGGTAGATGATACCTCAACATTTTCAGGAATCGGAAATTCTGAATTTGCAACTTCAACCTCTTCGATGTTGTCTCCCATCAGGCTATAATTATAAAAAATCAAATTTAAATTAAAATAATAATGAATCAAAGCAATTTGCCAATAAACAAGGTTCTAAGAATTTAGTGAGAACTTTAAGTATTGTTGGTTTTGTATCTATTTGCGTCTTAATTTTATACAGTTGGCTGGTATAGTAGAGTTAATAAAGTAAAAAATCCTACTGCCCCACCTTCATACTTTGTTTGTGTTTTTCAAAATTTGATTTATCTTTTTTAATTTTTTTTACAAATTTAATCTTATTATGCAACAAAAATTAATAAAACAAACATAAATTAGCAACAAAATAACGATTCCACAACACGTAATGTGTTTCGAGCACTAATACTCTACTTTAATTAAAAACATTTTAACCAAATAAAAAAAAATTAAAATTAAAAATAGAGCGCTGTTGAGCTCTATATGAAGCGCAACAGTAAGTTAAAGGCTGAAATCCCAATATCCCAAGACAAGAAACACGCTGAAATTATGGCAGAAAACGAAAACCTCCACACTTACTCCTGTTTTTTATGATGACAAATTCCAGACTTGGAGGATGACGGTGGATTGAGCGGCAAAATAGAAATTTGGAATTCTTCCTTCCAAGAGATGCCGAGAGTTTCGAAATATGGAATTCTTTTCCGAGAGATGCCGGGAGAGAGGATGATGGTGGGTTGATAGCCAAGAGCAAGATCCTGGATTTTTTTTTTTTGAGAACAAAGATCCTGGATTTTTTTTTGGGGATGTGAGGCGGGAGACGGGGAATACAAGAGAGCACGAGAAAATCACAAATCAAAATTTTGTCGAACCCAAGCTAACTATGGTCAAGAAAATATATTTGTTTATTTTAAAAAATACACCCGCTTTGCATTATAACCAAATATAAAAACAATGACACGTGTCGTACATTCGCTGGCTCAGGACAGTACCCTTGGGCCGGCATAAACTTTCCCAGCAACACATGTAACAAAATTCTAGGCTTCTACCAGCAACACATGCACACATCCTAGGCTTGTACCAGCAACAAATTCACATAACATCCGCACCAAGTGGTTACGCTACTAAAGCAGTGAAAACAGGTTCCAGCCAATATACCAGAGCGAAACTCATCGCAAGAGTTTCGATTCCAACAAACCAGTAAGGCCGGCAATCGACACACGACAGCGGAGGCTCCTAGCGGCAGTAACCATCAACGGCGGTGGCGGCGGCACTCATGGAAGCGACGTCGACTGCTCCAGCGGCTGCTTCGGCGACGGCTCTCCACCTAGCTCTCGGCGACGGATCTCCACCTAGATCTGATACCACTGTTGGGAATCCGTCGTCCTCGCCGTCCATATCTGATACCACTGTTGGGAAATCCTAGTCCGATCCGCCACATTTTCGTACGGGTTTCACCTGCAAAAAATACCAAACAAACAGGGAAACCAACAATAGCATAAAGCGTGAGTAACAACAAAGGGAGACTGGGGCTCAGACGCTACGACTCTCCAAACCACCGGCAATCCACGGCGAAGGCCACAAAGGCTCCTCCCAACCCAACTCACGCCTACTGCCCTCAACCCCACTACACGCTCCAAGCTTCCAGCAGCCGCCTCACAAAGAAGCATCACACACAGACGAGGCGAGAGAGGGCAGCAACACTAAGCCTGGCCGCCTCACTCTCTCGCCCTTCAGTCCTCCCCAGCTCTCACAAGTTGTCCTCACACAGAAGAATGGAGCATATCAAAGAAACTCACGGCTGCTGTCCAATCTCTCTCTCTCTCTCTCTCACTCTACTCTATTCACTCGAGCTCTCATCTTCTCAACAAACGACGCCTCACTAAGTGGCAGAAATCAGAAAGATGGAACGCTCAAGGATGAATATGGAGGCGCACGCTTCTCAGAAGCAGAAAAGAACGCACTAGAGAAGGAGGCGGGCTAATCAGATTAGGAAAAGAGGGGGGGAATTATATAAGGGCTTAAATTGGGCTGGGGAATTATAATGAGTTGGGCCAAAGCCCAACATTGCGGATTTTGATTTTGAGATGGTGGCTTCTTTTTGCTTTGCTGTCCAACGAGATTCATGGGTGTCTTCATTGAGATTGCCTTGAAGACGTTGTTCCTCCTGTTAGCTTAGTCAGTTTGTCTGTTTCATTAATTTGACCGTTGTGGTCTTGATTTGTTTTATTCTCTTTGAGATTTGGATGTAATGATATTTTGAACGTATTCCTATGCGAGGGAGCTCTTTGCCCTTCCTTAATAGGTTTCATTTCGTCATTTATATACAGGTAGGGGTTTTTGAAGACGTTGTTCCTCCTGTTAGCTTAGTCAGTTTGTCTGTTTCATTAATTTGACCGTTGTGGTCTTGCTTTGTTTTATTCTCTTTGAGATTTGGATGTAATGATATTTTGAACGTATTCCTATGCGAGGGAGCTCTTTGCCCTTCCTCAATAGGTTTCATTTCATCATTTATATACAGGTAGAGGTCTGCCTAACCTCCGTTTTCGGCGGTGTTTGGTTTAATAAAAAAAAAACCGTCCAAATCACATTGTGATAATCCCCAAGCTATAAAATTCAATCAATAATAAATAAAAATTGGGCCCTCTTTTAGACCTAGCCTAAATGAACTTAGTGGACTCATATCAGGTCTGACTCAGCATCTACACTGAAATTCAAATGTTTAGTAGATTAGTTTCTCATAATAATGTAAAGAAATATTAACATGCATGATTTCATGCTCAATTAACCAAATTATTTTAATTTTCATTTAGGAAATTTCTTGGTTTAGTGTAGAAACGTGCTTGATTTCATGCTCTAATTAACCAAAGTATTCTAATTTCCATTGAGGAAATTTCTTGGTTTATCGTAGAAACATTGAAAATAAGTTATAAAATTAGGCGCCAATAACTCTATAATTTTGTTATATATTTATATGAGTCACCATTCGTCGAGAGTCTGTGTATATTTATGTGAATCTCTATCACAATTCACACCCTTTCAAAAACACGTCGGTGTTTTTAGTAGGTTAATCTATGCTAAGAGAAATATATATATATATATATATTTTTAAATGTTCGCACGAATATCATATTGACCGACTAAATCGGTGTGATATGAATCTACTGGAAAGCGTATCAGGTCAAGTAATACTAAAGTGGACTGAGAGTCCAAGTATCGATCTCACAGGGAATGCAGTCAATTCTCAAAAATTAATTATTTAGCTTAATCTAGACAAAATCATAAAAAGCAATTTGATTTAAATAAAATAATAATTTAAAATAAAAACTGCTTAAAAAATAAAAATTAAAATAACTGAAGATAAAATTAATTAAAACGAGACAACCAAGACACACGTAGGTACCGAACAAATCATGTAACATGTAGCCGATTCAGGACTCAAATTTAACCTTAAATTACAGAAATTCTCCTAATTTGTTCAAAGACCTATTTCTAGAACAATCAAACCTATTCAAATATTGACGGATTAATCTTTCGTAATTCTAATCAAATTTGAATGCATTAAATATTTGTGAAAATTCAGTTTACACCCAAACCGCACACTGAAACCGAATTCTATTTCTAGTCGGTTTTACCATGTGTTAATTATCATAGTGATCGAAATCAATTCCTCCTCTGTCGACTTGGAATCGATTAACATGCAAGCAAACAGTTGATCGGACTATTCACGAGACAAATACAAATATGACAATCAATAAAATAAAATCAAGTCTGAAAAATCCCAGACAAACATCCAAGTTTTCTACATGAATTTGTTCGGCCCAATCACGCCGTCTTGGTTGAAGAAAAACTACTCAATAATTGAAAACGATAATAAAATAAAAAAGAAAGGAAGAAAAAACTCTGAAAAAGATGGAGCATACTTCCAAATCTCCAAGCCTCCTAGCCGCCTCACGATCTCTGCGTTTGGAACACTTTAATCTGATGATTAGATTTGTATTTATATGCCCAAGAGACTTCAAAAGATAGCATCCAATCCGAGCAAGAGTTTCCAAAAATACAAATTCTGCACGCTCCGCTCGCTTGAGCGAGCACAGGTCTCGTTCGAGCGAGCAACTTTCTGTCTCGAAAGATTTTTGGCACGTCTCGCTCGCTCGAGCGAGCATAGACTCTCGCTCGAGCAAGTGGATTTTTTTGTTCCGCGCGACTATTTTGAAAAATTCATATCTTAAGTTATAGCCGTCGGATCGACGTAAAATTTTGACAGAAACTTCAAAACATCTGAAACTTTATTTTGAACGGTGGAGATCTTATTTGAGTCTCTTTAAAATTAAATTTGAATTTTTGACCAAGGCTGCTCCATAATTCATTATTCAAAAATCCATTTTCCTACAAAATTAACCAGGAGAGTGAAATACACAAGCATGCATTAAAACACATAAAAACAATATGAATGTATACAAAATAGATCTAAACCTATCACGAACTAATGCATACAAAATGCACTCATCACATATCAAAACCCCACAATAATTACTGATGGGATTCACGTTTTTTTTCCATAAAATATTTATGCAAACATCTAGTATTTTCAACGATGTTAGCACAAACATGAAACATCTAAAAAAACACCGAAAGAAGGATATTTATCCCATTTTAAAATAAATACTCGCGTTTTTAGGTGGGGAAACGGGGGAAGTCTATGCCCTTCCAATAGGCAATAGCTATCTATACAAAGTGGCACTTGTCGCTAATTAATTCTTTTTTTTTTTTACTTTTCATTTTGTTTTCCCCTCTCTTTAATTATTGGTTCTATTTTCCTTAAAAATATATATATATATATATATATATATATATATATATATATGGTTCTCTTTCTTCCTTTTCTATATTTTGTTTACTCGTTTCTAATCTACTTTATCTCTTATCCTTGGACTCCGTTTGGTAGGGATGATAAAAAAAAAATAATATAAAGATAAGTAATATAATGTAATAAAAAATAAATAAAAAATGATAGTGAATATAGTAATTGATTTGATTGATAGATTATAGTTTATTTGATTTGATTAGTTGAATTTTATATAAAAATACAAAATTACCATTTTGTTCTTTTTAATAATAAATAAAATATGAATAATATTATTTATAAGGGGTAATATAATAATTTAAATTCAATGATTTGATTGATGTAAGATAAATAATTAATGATTTGATTGATATAAAATAAATACTTAATAGAAGGATAAATAATATGGCGAGAAGAACATAGTATTAGACAAGATAAATTATACATGGATTAATAATAATCCTACCAAACGGAGCCTAAGTTTGATATTATCTGTCATTTTTTAAAAGTTAATACTAATATATTCATACATGGGATTTAATTTTTGGATGATGAAACTAAAAAATACTTCATATTATAAAATTTAAAAATTATCAAGTTTCATTTACTAAAATAATATTTTTATAACTCCTTGTAAATGATACAATCATCAACACAAAACGTACAGAACTTCATTATATCTTTCAATTTTCTAAATTATAATATCATTTTTTTACCTTTAAAGTTTAAAATGAGAATCTATACATACAATATAGTAATAAATGAACGCCTTACAATAACCACATTGGTCAAATTAATGGATGTACAAAAATATTTCTTACTAATTATAACTACCATCTTTCAACTTTATTTTTCAATTTAAAAATATAAATTTTTATTATTATTTTTAGATGTCGTATAAACTATTTATGCACGCGAATTTTTGTGTGCGTGGATTACTGGTATTTTATAATAAGATAATAGAAGAAAGAGAAAATAAAAAAAACAAGAAAAATAAATAAATAATAAATAGAAGTGACACATGCCATTTTTTTTGGATAGATCTAATGGTTCAATATTTGTCACATCGGCTCTCCAACATTAATTATATTTACATGTTAAAAAATATATATAATTAGATCTATAATTTGGTCAATACCCTAAAGATATAATCTCATTAACCAGCTGTTATATGAGCATGGACTCCCACGTGTTTGATCGGGATAAAACCTTTTCTGAAATATATAATATCTAAGAAAATGTCATTACTTATAAATTTTTCTCATGTTAATAATATATATCACAATCACAACAAATAATGAAAAACCAAACTAATTTGATTTATTGTTTTCATTTTTCATACATGTATTTGCATTCTTAATTGTATTACATGCTTGTATATTATTTATAATTAATTTACTTTTATTCAAATAGAGTAAAATCATAATTAAAAGAATGAAAAGGAATGTGCTGCAATTTGAGACAGATAACCAATTATACATCGAGTTTTATGTTTTTTTTAATAAAGAGAAGAATGTTGATATGTCAATGATCTAAATCTGACGAGTTTATGAATGAACTTAAAAGATGATTAGTCCAGGCTTGTGTTGGAACTTAGACACGATTTATTTAAGAAGATTACGTCAAACTTTGGTATTTTGAAATATTACAATCTTTTCTCTATATTGTAATCACAGTCCAGTAAATCACAAATTCACACGTAAGAATAATAAGGAAGAGATTGAATGCAGAATAATAATATTTTCAGTTTGATTCTTCAGATAAGATGATACTTTATAATTTTATTTTTTATAATTAAAAATAAAGAAATATAATAATATAATTTTTCATTCAACAACTTAATTAATATAAGATAGATATAATTAATGATTAATCAAAATATTTTAAAAAAAATTGGATTATGAAATAAACATAAAAGTTATGAATAAGCTATCAAGCTCAACCTGAAAACGACACGTGGAGTCAGTATGCTGACGAAAATTTTGTTCTCGTCGTTATCCTCTAGGAAAAATTTAATGAATTTTCGGGTTTGGATTTGATTGTTTCGAATTCTTTAACATCATCCATTGCTTCAGTTCTCATCTTCTCAGAAATCTTGTTAAACAGACGGGGATAATTATTAATTATTGGGTTGTCAGAATCAGGTTTTGGGTCCACTTCTTTTTGTTTCTCTAATTTCTCGACAAAATTTATTCTTTTTTCCTTTATTGTTAATCGCAGTTCGTGTTTGGTTTGTGTTTTCAAGAATCAATGGTTTGAAAGCTTCAGTTTTTTTTTTTCCAACTACCCCGTTTGATTTGTGGTGCAATACATTGAATTTGAGTGGAATCATGCTTTCGTTTTTGCTTCTTTTTGTGATTTTTGGTTCAAGTGTTTACTTTTTGGTTGTTTGATCCAGATGGGTTGCTATTGATTTTGGATGATTTGAAATTTTTGGATGGGGGTGATAAGAAAAAAGGCAGATGATATGGATGGCGGCGTGGATTTTATTCAGAGGCTTGAGCCGGATATGTGTGTAAAGATTCTGGGGTATTTGGAGGACCCTACTGATCTTGTTCGCGTGAGTGCTGTTTCAAGTTCTTGGCGAGAATTTGGTGAGTAGAATGTCTTCTATCTGTTTGAGAATTTTACTGTGTGGCATTTTAATGAGTATTTTTGTTTGTTCATGTGCCATTGTTTCTCTTTGGAGAATTGGTTTTGGGATAGCCTCAACGTATGCGGAACAACCTCGAATGCCTCGAGTTCCATAAATTTTTTTTTCTATTTTTTGAAAGCTGAAATAACTTATTGTAAGTGGTGTATGTGTATGTATACAAATCTTATGTTGTGACACCCAAGGGTCTATAGACATGGGCTCAACCACAAATTGGAAGTTTAAGGCGAGACTGGATGAGGTGGTAAATGTATGACTCAGTGGATTTTGGGGATGAAGCTTGTAGATTTAGCAAATCGTGCATGAAATTGTTGAAGATTTTAGTCTCGTGAGGCTCCTTTTCTGCCCACATGCGAGATCTGGCGCAGTCTATAAGAACTAACAAAATGCTTTTTTTTTCCTTAAAACAACTTGCATGATTAGTTTTATAAAGTGAGCATGGTCTGAACTAGCTAGCTACTATGGATCTAGCTCATGAATTTGGGTATGACGTACTTACTATTTTCAATACGGTTATTGTGATGATGGGATGTGAGTTAAGTCTGAAAGAGCATACGAAACCATAAGATGCTTTCGTATGGCAAATTAGCCTAATAAATCTTGAAACATAAATACAGATTTGAAGAGATTCTAGGTGAGCTTATTTCGCAAAGTTTGTGTGGCTTCAATCCTATAACTCATGGAGTGATATTATTTATTGATGCCTGTCCCCAACCGAAATCCCAAACAGCAGATGTGAGTTACCCACTGTGCTCGGTTCATTGACCTTTAGGGTTTTAACTTAGAGCAAAAAATAATAAATTTTGGGATTTCTGACTCGTAGCCTTTCAAAATTTATCAATTGTCTAGTCGTGTAATATATTAAACACTCATCATATTACAATCTCGTTTTGCATGATGCAATTAGTTGGGTTAGAAGAATTGTATCTTTCCAATTTTAATGATTTTAGTCAAGGAGAATTGATGTTTTCTTGCATTCTTATTAACTTATATTGAATTGGAACTACTATGCAGTAATCTCAAATGGGCTTTGTAAGGAGATTTGCCAAAGAATGTTCCCTGAGACCTCAAACTTCGATCACATTGTTGAAATTAGAAACATGTTTGAACCTACTAAGAGAGATGATTCTGCTGAATGGGCTTGTCGTGGGAGGGAACATAGAGCATATGCATCCTTGAGTCGATGTCTTACCTCGTTGACTAGAAAAAATTGCATATTAGATGCTATTTGTGCATCCAGCACAGATAATTACCCTGAAGAAAGCATCAAGAATACTTTGGAGCCAAGTGACAGGGTCAATCAAAGGGCTTCATATTGGTCAAGCAAGGGTCAAACTGATCCTACCGTATCTGAGACCTTGATATATGAGTTGGCTGCTAACTTGTGTTTGATCACCGAAGTTCAAGTCCATCCATTCCAAGGTCAACATAAACCTTGCTATGGTGATTAGTTTCATACACTTGGTGTTTGTTTAAATCTAACTCGAGAAATTGTTTTCAAAACAGCATATTTTCAGTTAGACTTCCCCATATATTCATCGAGGGCCGTGAGATTTCATGTGGGCCATCCTAAGGTTCCATTGGAATTCGACAATGATGATCGAGATCACTTTCTTGATGTTCATGAGTTTTCTGATGACAAGTTTGTATGGACACATTCTTCCCCTGAATTTCCAATGGCCCAGGTCAGTTTTATGACGTGGTGTGTTTGTGTCTACTTTTGAGATTTATGTGGATAGATTCTTGTTTTTTTTTAGAATCACTCTTAACTGCGAAATAATTTGCGTAGTCTTTTTCACGATAACATGACTTCTTGTAACTATGAGCTGATAAGGATCAGTCTGGTGTGGCATGAAAGCTCAGATCTTGGCTATAAAAAATATACTCGTGTCTTGTTTACACTCACTGCATTTGCTTTCATCTTCGTGAGGGATGCCTAATGATGAATCATCTCATTTTATCGATGGAATAGGAGAATCAATTGCAAACATTTAAGCTCCCTGAACCTGTTTTTGCCGTCGGTGGAATTCTGAAAGTGGAACTATTAGGCAGAGTTCAGACACAAGAAATGGATGGGCAATATTATATATGGTGAGTTATTTTTATGTTCTAGACATTGAATTTCAGCATTTTTTGTCCAAGGGGGAGTGATCACCTCAGGCCCCTTCTGGATCCGCATGTTCGTTCTCCTGCGATGTTTAAGAACTACAGTCTATGTTCTTATATAATCTCTCTCTCTCTCTCTCTTTAATAAAAGAGGTTATGCAAATGACCGTTCTTACAAGCAAATCCTTGTTACAGCATCGCTAACGTGCAAGTTGTTGGTATACCACTCTCACCAGCATTTGATATTGAGATGCTCAACGAACACCGAGAATGCACATTGAAATACTATCCAGGATCTGTCAACCTTTTGCTACCTCCAAAATCTTTGGAGCTGCAGTCGAGCAGCAGCCCTTCTAGGTTTCACAAGTTCAGTACAAGCTTGAGGACTTGGGAGCAAATGATACTCAACACGTTTCGTGCAGCTGGACCTTTGATTGCGGACGACGATGATTCTGATTATGAGTATCTTGATTAGCAATGTCTTCTACCGAGTAACTTCAACCGCTTTTTTCGAGTATCTGGATTAGTTAGATTGTTCGAAGAGTGTTTGGGTTCTTGGGTTACTGCTCTTTTAAGTGTCGTACTCAAGTTTGATACATAGTGAACGATTCGGCTCGTAGGGAAGTAGCGTATCGAGTCCGTATTGGAAGGGAAGAACTGAAGAAGTATATGAGTTTGATAACCTGGTTCAATACACACACTAAGCTTTATGCCTAACCTAACTTGGCCTTTGGAAATATAGTATACTGTATACATATATAAATGCTCAAATCTCAATGTACTTATCAGTCTTCTGTTTCATGTGAAGTCGTGTTTATCTGGGATAATCCTCTCGGTATAATATATACTATAAATCCCATATATTTCTCGGGTGAAAAATTAATAAATTCCACACACACACACACACACACACACACACACATATAATTTTATATACAACTTATTTGCGTTTAGTATCGGTATGTTAAAATAAAATGTTAATACTTATTTGGAGAGCTATTATGAATTATAACTTTTAGAAAGGTTTTTTGTATGACAATAAACAGCAAATTATTGTTTATTATTTTGCATGAGAGCGGTAGAGTTAAAAATTTAGTCTTATTTACAAATCTGTCCTTTAAGTTTTAATTAATATTTACTAGTTGTTGAGTTATATGTGTTGCGCGTATATAATATATGGATTATATGTATGCATGACATATGAACATAATATTTTATATTTTAAAAGTATTTTGATATAAATGTCATATATTATTATTTGAGTATGTATGACATGAATGTAATATTTTATATTTTAAAATATTTTGATATAAATGTCATTATTATTTGTATATGTACTTTAAAAAAAAATTTGAAGGTTTTTTTAAAGATTAAAATAAAATTAGGAGTTTCTGAATTCAGAGTAAGCGTTACACAATCTCCAAGATGATTTTTTTGAAAAAAAGAGAATAGATCTTTCATTTTTTTAACACATCCTATTTTGACAATTGTTTTTTTTCCCTAGAAATAGAAATGAATTGTTATAAATGCACGATTGTAAGGCATGTTGAAGAAGAGATTTTTGCTGTGCAGTGAATTTTTATATGATTAACTGATTTCTTAACATTCTTGTGCATTGTTTAGACTTTGGAGGACCCTTCTGATCTTGTTCGCGTATGTGTTGTTTCAAGTTCTTGGCGAGGATTTGGTGAATAGAATATCTTTGTTTGAGAATTTTACTTTGTGGCATTTTAAAGAGCATTTTTGTTTATGTCCCATTGTTTCTCGAGGAAGAATTGATTTGGCATTGATGTAGCCGAATGAAGCAGTTACTTGAATGAAGGAAATTCAGACAAGTGTGATCAGACTATGATCTTGGTCAGTAGGCGTCGCTTCTACGAACCTTAAAAGTGAAGCAGTGAATTGTCATCTCCGTCACTGAACCCTTTCCACTGTGGTCGGGTGGGATGAAGAGACTGTCAGAGGCCTTGAGATTTGTCCCTTCGACGCTCAAATCAACTCTACGAAAAAAAAAAAAAGCAAATGTAGGAAGCTTAAAACGCTTAAATGAGAACTCATCTTCCAAAAGAGGGAACATTACCTATTTATAGTAGGGGAGGTATAAATTCCCGAAATCCTGACATTTTTCGAATGTTATCTCATTTTCGTCCCGAAAAAATCCTTATCCGATATTTTTCAGACCCGAATTTTCGGGATTTTTTCCAGAGGGATCGGGAATAAAACTTTATTCGACGAGATTCTCGACATGTCCCGACATAATATTATAATATATTTTATTAATAATTTATTGATAGATTGAGCTAAATATTATTGTGTTTTCACCCATATAACAATTAATTGTGGATTTAATTCACACAATTATTTATTGGTGAAATGATCGAATAATAAAATAACCAAATGACATTAATTTTTTGTGTATTTTTTTTTAAATTTAATTAATAATTTAATTAATTCATATTTATAATTATGTAATTAGAACAAATACTAGAATAAGATATGTAATTTGACAATATATTTAACAAAATTTACCTAATAATATATATCCGAACATTTTATTCATAATTATTCGATGCATATTATGATGTTCTTCTTTTGACTAACCTTGAAACATTAAGCGAAATATTTTAATATTATGTTTTAAGTTGAATATTTATTTTTTATTTAGAAATTTTTTTATATAAAATAATCACATTTTTTTTGGTTTTTTAACAAAATCTTGAAAATGAAAAAAAATTCGGGATTTTCTCTCTCTACCGACGGGATCCCGAAATGTGTCGGGTATGGATCAGGAGAAAAAATATTTCTCGATTCTTTTCGGGACGAAAATTGGGTAAGAGAAATACGAGACGGGTCCCGAACCTATTTCACCCTAATTTATAGGTTTCTTGATGGGCTTGAAGCTGTGGGCTAATTATTGGGCTTAAGATTTGCAATTGAGACTAAGAGGCCATTTGGATTTTATAAAAAAAATGCTTTTTTAAGCTCTAATTTTGGGCTTTTGAAAAAGTTCTAAATTTGACTTAAAAAATGTTTTTTAAAGCATTTAAATGACCATCCAAACACCTTATAAACTAAAAAAAATACTTTTTTTTTATAAAAAAAATTGATTTTCTGTTATGGCTTTTGATATCAAATGTAAGGTCCAAAAAGTTCACTAGCTTAATCACGTTATATTAATTAAATTATGTGATTTAATGTCTGCTATTTAGAAAATTTAATTGTTATGTTTAAGTATGTGTTAGATTTTAATGCCTGGAATTTTATGTGACGTGATTTTTTTAAAGTTTTCAGGTTGGTAATTAAGTTGGCTCGTAGGGATGAGGCTAGCCTTTGAGCGAGTTATGAAAATTATTTTAATTAAAGTTAATGGATGCAGTGTATTTTATTAATTGAGAGAGAGTAAAATTTTCAAAGGACTTTTAATTGTAACTAATGGGCCGTGTTAGGAGCCCATTAGTCACAAAACGATTTAAGCGTTCAAAATTCTCTTTTCTCTCATTTGAACGCTCTATTTTTCTCTCAAGTTCTCTCTCGCTCAAACACTGCGATCCAAGGTTAGGGTTCTTCATTCTCAAGGCTAGATCGTCCCATCGCTCAGGTTAATTTCAATCAATCAATTCAGGCAAGTTTTTACTAATTTTGAAACCCATTCAAGAATATATGAATTTTCAAGGTAAAACCCTAGGTGTTTTGATTGATAATCTATGCATATTCCTTGGGAAATTCATGAGGTACAAGGTTCGATTCCTGGGGAGGGCAAAAACCCACTTCCAGGAGTGGAGAGGTCATGAGTGCGATGCCCGTCGAACCATGCGGTCCGAGCCCATGCTATAGGCTGGGGAGGGATGCGGTGGAAGGACGTGGGTCGTTACAATTGGTGCGTGTTATTTTAAAATTTTTTATGATGTTGAAAGGTATTTTGATAGAAAAGTGTTCCAAACATTGTGGGTTTCAGGAATGTGCAGAAAAAGTGAATTTTCGGAGAAAAGGTCGCGACAGCACGCCCGCGCTGAAGGAACAGCACGACCGCACATGAGCAGCATAAATCTGCGTACCTGCAGCACGGCCGCGCGGCTTTGCGCAGATCTGCGTGCGGGCTGCGCGGCCGCGCCGTCAGTTCGCACTTCCCACCCCTATTTACGTGTTTTTGGGTCCTAAAAATCATGATTTTGATATTTTAATGTATTTTAATTATTTTTAAGAATGTTTGTGGAAAATCCGGGATGGACGGAATACCTCACGTGGATCGGTCAAGCTATGTAATGCATGTTATGTGACTTTCTCTTGAAAAATTAAATCTTCAAGAAATGGTTTGTAGTTTGTAAGCATGTTAAGATCACGAGAAGTTTTACGAGCATGATTTTACGATGATATGAAACGTTATGATATGACAAGATGAATGTTATGTTGCATGTAAATGATTTGATGATATATGTGAATTTGTGGTGGCAGAACGAGATGGAAGATACATGGTTTTGGATTTTCGGGATGAGCTCCGAAAGTGCCTTCCCAAAAATACGTGCTCAATGATACATGGTTTTGGACTTCCGGGTTGAGCTCCGGGAGTGCCTTCCCAAAACATGTGCTCAATTCAGGGTTTTGGAGTTTTGGGATGAGCTCCGAAAGTGCCTTCCCAAAATACGTGCTCACACGATGGTTGCCACAGATGCATGTATTTCATCACTTAAGATGCTAAGTTTTACTATGTGTTATGTTATGTTATAAACTTTAAATTTCAAGTTTTTATGAAAAGTTTTTATGCATTTCTTGCTGAGTCTTTAGACTCACTATACTTAAATGGTGCAAGTAACAATGATGTTGATGCATTCATTGATAACTATGTGGGCGAGCATGAAGAGGAGCCGAGGGTCGGTCCAACGGGCAATGCTTGACTGCGAGACTTATGAATGAGTTTCATAAAAACAATTTTATGTTTTGATGGGAAAACAAATTTTGAATTTTAAGTAGATGACCATGTTTGGAAAAACCTTTTAAATGTTTATTATATTATTGTGAACTTTTCATACGCTTATTTAATAAAGGAGATGATGCTTCCACAAAGTTTATTTTTTTTCAAATTTTTATCTTCAAGTATGTATGTTTGAGTAACGCTCCGATAGATAAATTGGGACGTTACAACAAACGGGGCCTAAGTGCAAAGTGACCCTAAATTTAATTTGGGGGTATTACCATCGGTATAGCCTCAAAGTATGCGGAACAACCTCGAATGCCTTGATTTCCCTAATTTTTTTATATTTCTTGAAGGGTGAAATAACTTATTGCAAGTGGTGTATGTGTATGCATACAAATCTTACGTTGTGATAACCAAGGGTCCATAAAATGGGCTAAACCACAAATTGGAATGTTAGAGCATCAGACAGTTGGATACGGACACTGGGTGTTACTATGATCATGATGGGATGTGAGTTAAGTATGAAAGAGCACATGAAACCATATGATGCATGTACCTACAAAAACCATACTACGTGAGCTCATTCGCAAAGTGTCATTTGTGTGGATTTTTCAACTGTCGTGCTCGAGTTTGATACATAGTGAATGATTCGGCTAGTAGGGAAGAGTGTAGCGAATACATTTCGAAAGGAAAGAACTAAAGAAGTACATGAGTTTGATAACATGTACGGTACACTACCCTTTATACCGAACTTTGACCATTGTAGATATAGGAGTATACTTATTTTACATATGACTAATTTACATAAAATTAATACTCCATAAATTAATGGGCAAATTATTAACTCCCCACTACCAAACTTCTCTTTACCTTAACTCACTACCCACCCCTTTCTTTGTTTTCACTCTCTAGTGGTTCCCATTTTTGAATTAATAATTAATTAAAACTAATCCTTTGTACGTGGCTTTGTTATACCTATCAAACCAGTCCAGGCCATGCAAGACTATCAGTTACGCAAGGTTTCAAGCCGATATACTCTGGATTAGGGTCCAACATGCTTCTGTAAGATGAATTAAATTTAAATACCTCTTTGACCATAATGTCGTTGGGTCATACCTGTCGAGTTTTACGAAGTGCTCCTCACACTCCAACCACGCAGTCGCAAAAGATGTTTCTGCACAAGCTCCTTCAACGACACCCAGCACAGCCTTAATTCATTTTCTACCCTAAGACGTATGATATATAAATTTAATTATAAAATATGAGCATGAAAGAACGAGAGATTTAGGAAATTTATTCAGCCATAATATTATTACATAAATCAACTCCTTTGAAGAGGAGAAGACAATTTATTTAGCTACTCATAGTAGCCTTGTTCTTGAAATACATAAAAGAAAACTTAATACAATAGAGAGAAAAATATTACAACAATTTATTTGTAAGAAAACTGAAGGGAATGATCGATGTCTTCAGCTTCCTCAAAAATGCTTGTATTTATAGCTGTAGTTCCACTCGTTTCACCGAGAAACTTCAGGGAATCTCACAGCTGTCTTGCATTTCTTTATGCCATTATTGATGGCATTTTTTACTAGTGGAGGAGGCAGTTGTCTTGTATTTTTATGCCATTATTGATGACATCTTTTACTAGTGGAGGAATCACATGCCTGCCACTTTCTTTTGGCTTTATTCTCCTCACATGTCTGCTTTATTTTTTTCGGGGCATCTTTTAATTTTGAAGTAGGCCCCTGTGAAAACGCATCTTCAGTGGTCTTTGTTCACCTTTGCTTGTCTCGGAAAAATTCTTCCGATCCGTTCGGGGTTTAAAGGTTTTTTCAAATTCTGGCTCCTTTTGATTTGGGAATTCTGGGCATATATTCTCTGACCATCGTCCAATATGAGCCATGTTACAAAATTTTCGGCGAGTTTCTTTATTCCCCGACAGCTTGTTGTTCCACAAAAGATTTCTCTTCTTTTCGAAGAGTTCTTCCGCAAAGGCTGTAGTTTTTTCTGTCATTGTATTTTAACAGAAACGATCCATTTACAGAATTCTGATAAAATTTGAATGGAAACTTGACTTTGTCCATCTCAGTAAGACAGACCCAAATACCTCATGCCCTTCTGGTTGAGATCTCATTTTCTCCGAAAGTGGACACCAAGAGTATTTCTTCAGTTTTAGGATCCTTGATAAATTTTTGGCTATTTATACCAGGCCTCCTCAGCTTGATGAAATGAAAGGGTTCGTGTGATCCTTTCACTGTTGGTTCAGGAGCTGCACTGAAAAGTATAACTCAAGCACATCTCATCTGGACAAATGATAATTATTTTCCCATGTTTCTTGGACTGCTTCCTGGATCCATTTTGGTAACTGTGATATCTCCTGAAAGCTTTGTGACATTGTATAAACTGAGGTCAAAGCACCAAATTTATACCAGAGTTTTACATCTTCAGGTTTGACATTGTTTTTTAGCCAACCCCTTGGATATATTCCTGCAACATCAACCCTGCTAGTGTTCGGGTTGATTTCACTCCTTGTATTCAGTTTCTCCCACCTCTGTTGATAAACCTGGAATGGAGAAATAATAGATGGATTAGTATCAATCTTAGATTTTTCCTTGTCAGTGTTGGACCTAAGATTGATATCTTCCTCTTTTACCCCAGAGGCGGAGGGTTGACTTGATGAGTTCTTCTCATCAATTGTTGCGTCATCTAATTCATCAAAAGCTTATGGTAGATTAGCACTTGTGTTTTGGGTATTAGAATTCCCAACATCTTGTTCTACAACCAGTGGCTGTATTTCTTCTTGTAAAACCAATGGTTTTATCGTTTTTTGTTTATGAGAAACCAATGGCTTCTCTATAGCCCTCACAATTGGCCCTTGAATAACAGCCCATAGTTGAGTTTGAGCTTGCAAAATCCTGTAATACGATTAGATACTTTGATTCGATCAGCTTGTGGTAACCTGCCAGCCATTTCAGCATTAATGACTAACTGGTTGAACTCGGTTTGAAGAAACCCAAGGTGTTTCCTGAAATGCCTCTGCATTTTCATGATGGAATCCACGTCACTACCTTACATCCCTTGTTAAAAAATCTGCAAGAATATTTTCATAAGATTTAATAATAACAATATCAAAAATATAATTCTGACATAAAGCTTTCTATCTTATTAATCTAGCTTTCTCTGGTTTAGATTCAATCTTATTCCTTAAGAAAACTTTTACCTGAGTATTATCAACTTTTAAGGTAAATTTTTTAGCAAGTAAAAATAAATACCATTTTTCAAAAGCTTTTTTAACAGCGTAAAATTTCTTTTCGTTGATATGTCATTTGATTCCCTCAGATTCTATAAAAAGGCCGCTACAGTATCTTCATGGTACTTCCCCATTTGGAGTGAGCTTAGTAAGGAATGTTGCCCACCAATCGTCGATGGCATCTGTAAATAATAACAAATCATCCTCATCAATTGGTATAGCCATTTTTGGGAGTTTCTTACATATCTCCTTCAGTTAGTTTACCCTTTTAGTATGGTCATCGGTCCATATAAACCTTGCGTCCTTTTTTAACAAAGGACTGAATACCTTCCTGTACATTGCAAGGTTGTTTATGAACATCCCTGCAAAATTAACCACTCCGAGAAAACTTTGGAGTTGTTTTACGTCTTTGAGTTTATCTTGAAAATTCTGTACATTTTCCACAATATGGGGCTGTAGAATAATTCCAGATTCATCAATCTATATGCCAAGGAATTCAATTTTCCTTGTTGCTATGACTGCTTTCTTTTCAGATAAAACCAGTCCTTCTTGTTTACAAATTTTAGAGAAAATATCTAAATGTTTAACATGTTCATCTATGTTTTTTGATGCTATAAGAATATCATCAATATAAACAAACATAAAGTTAAAATAATCTTTGAACAGATTATCCACCTTTCTTTGAAATATCTGGGGTGCATTAGCCAATCCCATAGGCATATCTTTCCAAATATAGTGTCCTTGTGGAGTAGAAAAGGCTGTGAATTTTTTACTGCCTTCTTCCATTCGAATCTGGTAGAAACCATGTAGTAACCCAGAACTCATTTTAAGATAATAATATGTTAAACATGATTAAGGGTTAGTAATTGACCAATCCCGTGAATTAATCAGACTTCAGAAGCAAGAAATGAAATTTCATTGTCTGAGCCAGTTCAGACGATCCGAAGAGGACTTCGGACGGCCCGAACTTGACCACCGGGGCTCCAAAGGTGAGCTTGTTGACTTCGGAGTTAAGGCTGGTTCGGATGATCCGAACTCAAGTTCGGACGACCCGAACTTGTTTGTGCCAAGTAGGCAGGATTACTCAGCAATGAATTTTGACAGGTTTCGGACTTAGAGCACTTCAGACGACCCGAAGTATAGATCGGACGATCCGAACTCGACGTGTCTCGCATGCAGACAGTGAGTTGGATCGGATGATCCGAACTCAGGTTCGGAGGGCCCGAACTCGTCCGAAACATTTCCTATAAATAGGGCTCATTCGATTTCATTTTGAAATACGAATTCCTGAGGTTCCTTCTTCAGTTATATAGTGTGAGATATACACTTGAGGGCCCTATCGGTTATAGTAGAGGTTCTGGAATAACCAAGGAGTGATTATAGTCATCCGGGACTAGCGACTCCAAAGGGCTATCTACGGACGAAGGTATGGTCCGGGAATTTATTTAAGTTTTGGGAGTACTTATTAGCTTAGTTAAGGCTTATAGAATTTGTGTAGTGATACGGTGAACTTTTGAATATAGGCTTGGAACCTAGGATCCTACTATACTTGAACTAGCCTAGAGGTACGTACACATTGACTGAGATTGCCAGCGAGTATACATGTTTATATGTTGCATTTATTTGGCATTATTATATGGCATGATATATGATTTACCGCTTTCTATATGTCATGTGCATATACACGTTGAGCCTATACCTTGATATACCTGATTATAGAGCCGCTCAGCTCTATATTCGATAGTCTGTCACTGAGAGTACCGCGACGGCGGGGACATTTATGTCTGACTACTCTGGTGTACTTGACGAGTGTGGTTGCACCCAGAGGTTGATCCGTGCGGTGGAAGCACTCATGTGGCGCCGGTACTGAGCATGACTTTTCGGATGACCCTTTACCAGTCATCATGTTGCATGCATCATATTTATACATGTACTCATGTTTATGTACTGGGAGTTAGAGCTCACGTCCTAGTTGTTATCTTGGACACCCTATTCCATGGGGCAGGTCGCAGTATGGACGGAGCTGGTGGTTCAAGGCAGGATTAGGGAGCAGGCCTTGAGGAGTTAATTATACAACATGATTCGATATAGCTGTATAATGTTTACTTTTAAGTATTTCGATATGGTTGTATCACTACTGATGAATAAGCTTGACACTTTTATACTAAGCTGATATGTAATTTATGGTTATGTTTCCGCACGTTTTACTCTGTTAAGTTATTTTGTTGTATTAAGTTTAATGCATGCTATTAGTTTCCAGTTAGTAGGTGATACCATTCAGGGTCACTACATTTTTGGTATCAGAGCATGCTTAGATTTTGGGATTAGTATTTGGGATTTAGAATTAGTTTTGAGTAATTCTTGCGCATTTGGGATTTTAATGTGCAATTCTTTTCAGGATATGGCTGACGAGAGTCATGGTAGTGTTGGCCAGGGAGGTGGTCATCATCATCGTCATCACCGCCATCATGATGATCAACATCGTCATCATGAGGGTAGACGTCACTACTCTATCAATAAATTCATGCAATTAGGACCGAAACCTTTGGTGGGAGGCGAGAATCCTGAACAAGCAAGAAGTTGGATGTCTAAACTCGAGAGTACTTTTCGTGCTTTCGATTGTACCGAGGATCAGAAATTGGAAGTTCTAGAATTTGTTCTAGAGGATCGAGCACGTTTTTGGTGGGATGCCAAAGCTGCTCAGGCACGTACTGAGAGAGGACAGGTGACTTGGGGAGATTTCTGTCAGCAGTTCCAGAAACTGTATTTTCCTCCAGCTGTTCGCCAAGCACGATCGATGGAGTTGCTTATTCTGAGGCAAGGATCAATGACTATTGATCAATATCAGCAACGATTTCTTGATCTGCTACCTTTCAGTCCTCATATTAATGAGAGTGATGCATCGAGGTATGATCTCTTTCTACAAGGCCTGAACCAAGATATCTACTCACAGGTTGTTGTCTGTGATGACCCAGTATCTTATGAGACTTTGGTGAACCGTTGCCGTCTTGTGGAGACCAGCAACAGGCGTGCACAGTTGTTGATGCCAGCATACCTTAGTGGATCATTTGAGCCTAGAGCTCAAACTGTTGTGCAATCTAGATCTACGTCTTCTTCTACTCCTACTATTTCGTCTGGTTCTCGCGGTTCACGAGGTATGTTCCGTTTTGGGAAGAAGAAGAAGGAGGAGGAGTTTTGTAGTCACTGTGGAGGGAAGCATCCTGCAGCTTCATGTCAGAGAGCTACTGGTGCTTGTTATATTTGCGGCCAGCAGGGACATCTGCGGAGAGATTGTCCTCAGCGCATGGGTTCTGCTAGTGGATCGGGATCACAGGTTGGATCTTAGGCTTCTACTTTTCCATGACAGCAGCCAGCACCACAGAGTTCTTTTGGTTACCGTCCACAGTCTCAAGGGCAGGTATTTGCTCTGTCTCAAGAACAGGCTACTGAGGGAAGCGATCGCATGTTGGCAGGTACCTTTTTGTTATGTGGTATTCCTGCACTTGTCTTAATTGATACTGGAGCATCGCATTCCTTTATTTCTAGTCGTTTTGTTAAGAGACATAGATTACCTTATGTATCATTAGATATGGATTTAGTTGTATCTACTCCGCTGGAGCAGGAGATAGTAACTAAGCGTCTAGTGATGGGTTGCCTTCTAGAGTTTGAGGGTAATACGTTATTGGCTAATTTGATGATATTAGCGATGACAGATTTTGACTGTATTTTGGGAATAGAAATGCTGACTTTGTATCACGCTACTGTGGATTGTTATCAGCGTCTGGTACAGTTTTATCCTGCTAAGGGTGATAGCTGGTATTTTTATGGTGAGGGTGCGAGACCTCCGATGCCACTTGTTTCGGCTCTGAAGGCATGTCATGTCTTGGAGTCAGGTGGGAAGGGCTACCTCATCTATGCAGTTGATATGTCCATGAGTAGTACGGGTATTGATCAGCTACCGATAGTCAGTGATTTTCCTGATGTATTCCCTGATGAGATTCCTGGTTTTCCTCCGATGCGAGAGGTTGAATTTGGTATTGATTTAGTACCAGGAACTACGCCTATATCCCGAGCGCCTTATCGTCTAGCACCATCAAAGATGAGAGAATTGAAACAGCAGTTACAGGATCTGCTTGATAAGGGATATATTCATCCGAGTGTTTCTTCGTGGGGAGCACCTGTTTTGTTCGTCAAGAAGAAAGATGGATCGATGCGATTGTGTATTGATTACAGGCAGTTGAATCGTGTCACCATCAAGAATAAGTATCCTTTGCCGCGGATTGATGATCTATTCGATCAACTACAGGGTACTTCTGTTTACTCCAAGATAGATCTGAGATCTGGATACCACCAGATGCGGGTACGAGACTCAGATATTTCTACGACTTCTTTTAGGACCAGATACGGGCATTATGAATTTCTGGTTATGCCATTTGGTTTGACGAATGCATCGGCAGTCTTTATGAATCTGATGAATCAAGTATTTCGAGAATATCTGGATAGATTTGTCATCGTCTTCATTGATGATATTCTTGTCTATTATCATGACAAGGATGAGCATGCACAACATTTGAGGATTGTTTTACAGACGTTACGAGATAAGCAGCTGTATGCGAAATTGAGCAAGTGTGAATTCTAGCTTGATCGGGTAGTGTTTCTCGGTCATGTGATTTCTAATGAAGGGATATCTTTTGATCCTAGTAAGATAGAGGCAGTGCTGAACTGGTCTCGTCCGACGACGGTTGCTGAGATTCGTAGTTTCTTGGGTCTAGCTGGATATTACCGTCGGTTCATCGAGAATTTTGCACAGTTGGCCAGACCTTTGACATAGCTTACACGGAAAGATGTTGCCTTCATATGGTCCTCGGATTGTGAGGAGTCATTTCACGAGCTGCGTGGACGTCTTACTACTGCACCTGTGCTAGCTCTACCTTCTGGATCAGGAGGTTATGTTGTCTATACTGATGCCTCTGGTCAGGGGTTAGGATGTGTTCTGACACAGCATGGACATTTTATTGCCTATGTTTCTCGACAGTTGAAGACGCATAAGAGTAATTATCCAGTACATGATCTCAAGTTAGCCGCCATTGTATTTGCACTAAAGATCTGGAGGCATTATCTTTATGGCGAGAACTTTGAGATATTCATGGATCATAAGAGTTTGAAGTATTTATTCACTCAGGCGGAGTTGAATATGCGACAGAGACACTGGATGGATCTTTTGAAGGATTATGATTGTAAAATCAAATATCATCCAGGTTCTGCTAATCTTACTGCTGATGCCTTGAGTCGGCAGGTGAGACTTTCTGCACTTCAGACTAGTGAAATATCTCATATGATTCAAAAGTGCTGTTCATTAAGTTTTACGCTCAAGCACAAGAAAGGGAGAAATGTGATTCGATTGTATACTATTTTGTCTGAGCCAGCATTGTATTCTCGGATCAGAGATGCTCAGATATCTGATGTTAAGACTCAGCGTTTCGCACGTTTAGCCAATAGAGTTAATACATCTGAATTTCGTTTTCAGACAGATGGTTTATTGTGCTTATCTAATCGAGTGGTTGTACCTAATTTTGCGGAGCTCAGGAACGATATTCTTTCTCAAGCTCACAGGAGTCGATTATCAGTTCATCCTGGAAGCATGAAAATGTATAAAGACTTGCGAACTAGATTCTGGTGGAAAGGGATGAAGATGAGTGTGTATCAATTTGTTTCGAGATGTTTGGTTTGTCAACAGGTCAAGGCTGAACACCGACGACCAGGTGGATTACTGCAGAATCTTGAGATTCCCGAATGGAAGTGGGAGCACGTAACTATGGATTTTGTTACCCACTTACCTATGACTTCACGTCAGTGTGATGCTATCTGGGTCGTTGTTGACCGTTTGACAAAATCAGCACACTTTATTCCTTATAACCGGGAGTATTCTTATGATCGCATGACACGTTTATACATCCAGGAGATAGTGCGATTGCATGGGATTCCAGTGAGCATAGTCAGTGATAGAGACCCGCGATTTACCTCACGTTTTTGCGGTAGTTTTCAGGAGGCGTTGGGTACCACTCTGAGTTTGAGCACTGCATATCATCCGAAGACTGACGGACAGTCAGAGCAGACGATTCGTACATTGGAGGATATGCTACGTTCTTCTGTCATGGACTTTGGATTATCTTGGCAGGATCAGTTACCTTTGATCGAATTTGCCTACAATAACAGTTATCATCGTAGTATTGATATGGCACCTTTCGAGGCATTGTATGGTCGACGGTGTCGTACTCCGTTATTCTGGGATGAAGTCGGGGAATGACAAGTCGAGGGTCCTGAATTGGTGCAGCAGATTATAGACAAGGTAGATTTGATCAAGCATAGGATCAAAGTTGCTCAAGATAGACAAGAAAGTTATGCTAATATTCGTCGCAGACCACTTCAGTTTGAGCCTGGTGAATATGTGTTTCTACGAGTATCACCTTTCAGAAAGGTGATGAGATTCAGCATGAAAGGCAAGTTGTCTCCTTGTTTTATTGGACCTTTCCAGATACTGGAGAAGATCGGAGATGTTGCATATCGTTTGGCTTTACCGCCAAATCTTTCCAGTATACATAATGTTTTTCATGTGTCGTTACTTCGACAGTATATAGCTGATGAATCTCATGTGATTCAGTCTACTGATATTCAGCTAGAGCCAGATCTGTCTTTTGTTGAACTACCAATCCGTATCTTAGACGGAAAGGAGAAAGTTCTTCGGAACAAGACTATACCACTTGTGATGGTACAGTGGCAGCGCCGAGGCGTTGAAGAAGCAACTTTGGAAACTGAGAGTCGTATGCAAGCAGAATATCCTGAGTTGTTTGCTTTGTATTTTTTATTACCATATAGTTGTAATTACAGTTGTAATAAAACGTGGTTTGATATTTTATATTGTTATCTTGATTTGTCTTTAGATGTTATTTCGCGGACAAAATATCTAAAGGTGGGGAGAATGTAGTAACCCAGAACTCATTTTAATATAATAATATGTTAAACATGATTAAGGGTTAGTAATTGACCAATCCCGTGATTTAATCAGACTTCAGAAGCAAGAAATAAAATTTTATTGTCTGAGCCAGTTCGGACGATCCAAAGAGGACTTCGGACGGCCCGAACTTGACCACCGGGGGCTCCAAAGGTGAGCTTGTTGACTTCGGAGTTAAGGCTGGTTTGGACGATCCAAACTCAAGTTCGGACGGCCCGAACTTGTTTGTGCCAAGTAGGCAGGATTACTCAGCAATGAATTTTGACAAGTGTCGGACTTAGAGCACTTCGGACGACCCGAAGTAGAGATCGGACGATCCGAACTCGACGTGTCTCGCATGCAGACAGTGAGTTGGATCGGACGATCCGAACTCAGGTTCGGAGGGCTCGAACTCGTCCGAAACTTTTCCTATAAATAGGGCTCATTCGATTTCATTTTAAAATACGAATTCCCGAGGTTCCTTCTTCAGTTATATAGTGTGAGATATACACTTGAGGGCCCTATCAGTTATAATAGAGGTTCTGGAATAACCAAGGAGTGATTATAGTCATCCGGGACTAGCGACTCCAAAGGGCTATCTACGGACGAAGGTATGGTCCGGGAATTTATTTAAGTTTTGGGAGTACTTATTAGCTTAGTTAAGGCTTATATAATTTGTGTAGTGATACGGTGAACTTTTGAATATAGGCTTGAAACCTAGGATCCTACTATACTTGAACTAGCCTAGAGGTACGTACACATTGACTGAGATTGCCAGCGAGTATACATGTTTATATGTTGCATTTATTTGGCATTATTATATGGCATGATATATGATTTACCGTTTTCTATATGTCATGTGCATATACACATTGAGCCTATATCTTGATATACCTGATTATAGAGCCGCTCAGCTCTATATTCGATAGTCTGTCACTGAGAGTACCGCGATGGAGGGGACATTTATGTCTGACTACTCTGGTGTACTTGACGAGTGTGGTTGCACCCAGAGGTTGATCCGTGCGGTGGCAGCACTCATGTGGCGCCGGTACTGAGCATGACTTTTCGGATGACCCTTTACCAGTCATCATGTTGCATGCATCATATTTATACGTGTACTCATGTTTATGTACTGGGCGTTAGCGCTCACGTCCTAGTTGTTATCTTGGACACCCTATTCCATGGGGCAGGTCGCAGGATGGACGGAGCTGGTGGTTCAAGGTAGGATTAAGGAGCAGGCCTTGAGGAGTTAATTATGCAGCAGGATTCGATATAGATGTATAATGTTTACTTTTAAGTATTTCGATATGATTGTATCACTACTGATGAATAAACTTGACACTTTTATACTAAGCTGATATGTAATTTATGGTTATGTTACCACACGTTTTACTCTGTTAAGTTATTTTGCTGTATTAAGTTTAATGCATGCTATTAGTTGCCAGTTAGTAGGTGATACCATTCAGGGTCACTACAAACCAGACTTACAATCAAACTTTGAGAACACTTTAGCATTTCGTACGCAACTTATTAAATGTTCTCTACTGGGTATAAAGTACCCATCAAACTCCAGGATTTTATTACTACCTTGGTAGTTAATAACTAGCCTGGGTTTTCCTCTTTTTATTTCACCATGATTTCTTACCAGGAAACCTGGGCTGCTATATGGTGAAACTCCTTCTTTAATTAAACCAAGGTCCAAATGTTCCTTGATAATTATTCTCATGTCCCTTTGATCTGTTATGTTCATCGGGATATGCTTATATCTAACGAATTCATACTTTTTTTTTTCTTTTAGAGTAAGGCTGGCTTTGAGTTGATTTTTATCCCACCATGCCAGAGAGTGCTCGTTATAACTTTCTTTAAGCTTATTTTTGACATCTTCAAGGGATACCTTGTTCTCCAACTCTATATCTCTGTGGATTAGAGTTACCTTGAGAAGATCCATATCTTTTATTTGAAGTTCTTGTTTTTTTGTTATTTTTAACATGGTTTCTCCAAATCTCCTGGAATCTTTCATTTTTGGGTCAAAAAGTTGTTTTTTATCACCACGCTGGTTGCGAAACATTATCGATATTTGTCGATAAAAAAGGCAACCTTGAGTCTTTGAACGATAATCTTATGATCACAAATGGTGGTGAACATAAGTCATATTAACTCGTTATCTTGTGTATACTTTTTAAACATTTGTAATAAGTTATTTCCTAACAAGATATCAGCTCCTGTATCATGGAAATATATTGGCGGTGTCTTTACCTTGTACCAAGGAGTCTGACCTGCGCCTCCCATAAGGATTTTTGATTGTTTTATTCCTTTGCAAAGAATTAAAATTCTTTTTGAGAAATCTCGTCCAGCAATTTTTGGCAAATCTTCTTCAGAATTTATAGAAAAAACTCCTCTTTTTGCTGTACAAATTCCTGCTCCTGAATCAATATATGCTGCAAAGTATTCAGCCTTACATTGTTCATACAACATCCCAATTGGAATGCATATGGAGAAAGGACTGGTTGTCATTTTATTTAAAGGGATTACTAAATGGCCCCGCCATTTTCAATAAGTTGTGTTGTATCCCAGTAATCCGATTAAGACTATTTAGCCTTAATTTTTCTAAGGCCTCAGTAGGTAGAGTATGATTACTCTTTTCTACTTCTTCAATGTGTTCTAGTAAATCATGTTCATGATTTAATAACTTCAAGAGTTGTTTCTTTATCTGTTTGTGAACAGAGTTTTCAAATCGGGTTAGGGGATTATCCCTTACCCAATTTTCTTGGTTGGCCATCTCGTAGAATTTTTTATTGAATTCTTCAAATTTTTTCTTTTGCCATAAACTCTATGTAGTAACCCAGGTTTTATTTTAAAATAATAATATGTTAAACATGATTAAGGGTTAGTAATTTCGGAGTATTATTGGACTTCGGAAGAGAATATGGGCTTTTGACTTTGGGCTGGATCGGAAGCTCCGAACCCAGATCGGAAGCTCCGATCCCAGCCACTTCGGAATCTCAGCGGAAGTTCCGATCTCCGGCTGCCAGCTTTGCCCGATAACTCAGCCGGGAGTTTTGACAAGTGTTGATCGGGGGTGAGATCGGAAGCTCCGATCGTCGGATCGGAAGTTCCGATCCTGGCGTGTCCTGCATGCACGCAATGAGCTGGATCGGAAGATCCGATCCCGAAATCGGAAGTTCCGATCCTGGCCGGGAATTTTGCCTATAAATAGGGCTTCACAGATTAATTTCTAAATACGAATTCCCGAGTTTCTTTCTTCAGTTATATAGTGTGAGATATACACTTGAGGGCCCTATCGGTTATAATAGAGGTTCTGGAATAACCAAGGTGTGGTTATAGTCATCCGGGACTAGCGACTTCAAAGGGCTAACTACGAACGAAGGTATGGTTCGGGAATCTATTTAAGTTTTGGGAGTACTTATTAGCTTAGTTAAGGCTTATAGAATTTATGTAGTGATACGGTGAACTTTTGAATATAGGCTTGGAACCTAGGATCTTACTATACTTGAACTAGCCTAGAGGTACGTACACATTGACTGAAATTGCCAGCGAGTATACATGTTTATATGTTGCATTTATTTGGCATTATTATATGGCATGATATATGATTTACCGCTTTCTATATTCATATGTCATGTGCATATACACGTTGAGCCTATACCTTGTTATACCTGACTATAGAGCCGCTCAGCTCTATACTCGATAGTCTGTCACTGAGAGTACCGCGACGGCGGGGGCATTTATGTCTGTCTACTCTGGTGTACTAGACGAGTGTGGTTGAACCCAGAGGTTGATCCGTGCGGTGGCAGCACTCATGTGGCGCCGGTTCTGAGCATGACTTTTCAGATGACCCTGTACCAGTCATCATGTTGCATGCATTATATACATATGTTTACTCATGTCTATGTACTGGACGTTAGCGCTCACGTCCTAGTTGTTATCTTGGACACCCTATTCCATGGGGCAGGTCGCAGGATGGACGGAGCTGGTAGTTCAAGGCAGGACTAGGGAGCAGGAGCCTTGAGGATTTTACTATACAGCAGGATTCTTTATAGCTGTATAATGTTTACTGTTTAAGATTTCGATTTGGTTGTATCACTACAGATTTAAGCCTGGATTATGTTACTAAGCTGATATGTAAATTATGGTTTTGTTTCCGCATATTTTACTCTGTTAAGTTATTTTGATGTATTAAGTTTAATGCATGCTATTAGTTGCAAGTTAGTAGGTGATTCCATGCAGGGTCACTACATTTTTGGTATCAGAGCATGCTTAGATTTTGGGATTAGTACTTGGGATTTAGTTTAGTTTTGAGTAATTCTTGCGCATTTGGGATTTTAATGTGCAAATATTTTCAGGATATGGCTGACGAGAGTCACGGTAGTGTTGGCCAGGGAGGTGGTCATCATCATCGTCATCACCGCCATCATGATGATCAACATCATCATCATGAGGGTAGACGTCGCTACTCTATCAATAAATTCATGCAAGTAGGACCGAAACCTTTGGTGGGAGGCGAGAATCCTGAACAGGCAAGGAGTTGGATGTCTAAACTCGAGAGTACTTTTCGTGCTTTCGATTGTACTGAGGATCAGAAATTGGAAGTTCTAGAATTTGTTTTAGAGGATCGAGCACGTTTTTGGTGGGATGCCAAAGCTGCTCAGGCACGTACTGAGAGAGGACAGGTGACTTGGGGGGATTTCTGTCGGGAGTTTCAGAAACTGTATTTTCCTTCGGCTGTTCGCCAAGCACGATCGATGGAGTTGCTTACTCTGAGGCAAGGATCAATGACTATTGATCAATATCAGCAACGATTTCTTGATCTGCTACCTTTCAGTCCTCATATCAATGAGAGTGATGCATCAAAGTATGATATCTTTCTACAAGGTTTGAACCAAGATATCTACTCACAGGTTGTCGTCTGTGATGACCCAGTATCTTTTGAGACTTTGGTGAACCGTTGCCGTCTTGTGGAGACTAGCAACAGGCGGGCACAGTTGATGATGCCAGGACAGCCTAGTGGATCTTTTGAGCCTCGAGCTCAATCTGTTGTGCAATCTGGACCTACGTCTTCTTCTACTCCTACTACTTTATTTGGATCTCGTGGTTCATGAGGTATGTTCTGTTTTGGGAAGAAGAAGAAGAAGGAGGAATTTTGTAGCCATTGTGGAGGGAAGCATCCTGCAGCTTCATGTCGGAGAGCTACTGGTGCTTGTTATATTTGCGGTCAGCAGGGACATCTGCGGAGAGATTGTCCTCAGCGCATGGGTTCTACTAGTGGATCGGGATCACAGGTTGGATCTCAGGCTTCTATTGTTCCACATCAGCAGCCAGCACCACAGAGTTCTTCTGGATATCGTCCCCAGACTCAAGGGCAGGTGCTTGCTCTGTCTCAGGAGCAGGCTACAGAGGGAAGCGATCGCATGTTGGTAGGTACCTTTCTGTTATGTGGTATTCCTGTACTTGTATTAATTGATACTGGAGCATCGCATTCCTTTATTTCTAGTCGCTTTGTTAAGAGACATAGATTACCTTATGTATCATTAGATATGGATTTAGTTGTATCTACTCCGTTGGAGCAAGAGATAGTAACTAAGCGTCTAGTGATGGGTTGCCTTCTGGAGTTTGAGGGTAATGTGTTAATAGCTAATTTGATGATATTAGCGATGGCAGATTTTGACTGTATCTTGGGAATAGATATGCTGACTTTGTATCACGCTACTGTGGATTGTTATCAGCGTCTGGTACAGTTTCATCCGGATGAGGGTGATAGCTGGTATTTTTATGGTGAGGGTGCGCGACCTCTGATGCCACTTGTTTCGGCTCTGAGGGCATGTCATGTCTTGGAGTCAGGTGGGGAGGGCTACCTCACCTATGCAGTTGATATGTCCACGAGTAGTACAGGTATTGATCAGTTACCAGTTGTCAGCGAGTTTCCTGATGTATTCCCTGATGAGATTCCTGGTTTTCCTCCGGTGCGAGAGGTTGAATTTGGTATTGATTTAGTACCAGAAACTACGCCTATATCCCGAGCACCTTATCGTCTGGCACCTTCAGAGATGAGGGAATTGAAACAACAGTTACAGGATCTTCTTGATAAGGGATATATTCGTCCGAGTGTTTCTCCGTGGGGAGCACCTGTTTTTTTCGTCAAGAAGAAAGATGGATCGATGCGATTGTGCATTGATTACAGGCAATTGAATCGTGTCACCATCAAGAATAAGTATCCTTTGCCACGGATTGATGATTTGTTCGATCAATTACAGGGTACTTCTGTTTATTCTAAGATAGATCTGAGATCTGGATACCATCAGATGCGGGTACGAGACTCAGATATATCTACGACTGCTTTCAGGACCAGATACGGGCATTATGAATTTCTGGTAATGCCATTCGGTTTGACGAATGCACCGGCAGTCTTTATGAATTTTATGAATCAGATATTTCGAGAGTATCTGGATAGATTTGTCATCGTTTTCATTTATGATATTCTTGTCTATTCTCATGACAAGGATGAGCATGCACAACATCTAAAGATTGTTTTACAGACGTTACGAGATAAGCAGTTGTATGCGAAATTGAGCAAGTGTGAATTTTGGCTTGATCGAGTAGTGTTTCTCGGTCATGTGATTTCTAATGAAGGGATATCTGTTGATCCTAGTAAGATAGTGGCAGTGCTGAACTGGTCTCGTCCGACGACGGTTGCTGAGATTCGTAGTTTCTTGGGTCTAGCTGGATATTACCGTCGGTTCATCGAGAATTTTGCACAGTTGGCAAGGCCTTTGACACAGCTTACACGGAAAGATGTTGCCTTCATATGGTCCTCGGATTGTGAGGAGTCATTTCACGAGCTGCGTGGACGTCTTACTACTGCACCTGTGCTAGCTCTACCTTCTGGATCAGGAGGTTATGTTGTTTATACTGATGCCTCTGGTCAGGGGTTAGGATGTGTTCTGACACAGCATGGACATGTTATTGCCTATGCTTCTCGACAGTTGAAGACACATGAGAATAATTATCCAGTGCATGATCTCGAGTTAGCCGCCATTGTATTTGCGCTCAAGATTTGGAGGCATTATCTTTATGGCGAGAAATTTGAGATATTCCCGGATCACAAGAGTCTGAAATATTTATTCACTCAGGCGGAGTTGAATATGCGACAGAGACGCTGGATGGATCTTCTGAAGGATTATGATTGTGAAATCAAATATCATCCAGGTTCTGTTAATCTTACTGCTGATGCCTTGAGTCGACAGGTGAGACTTTCTGCATTTCAGACTAGTGAAGTATCTCATATGATTCAAGAATGATGTTCATTGAGTTTTACGCTCAAGCACAAGAAAGGGAGAAATGGGATTCGATTGTATACTATTCTATCTGAGCCAGCATTGTATTCTCGGATCAGAGATGCTCAGATATCTGATTTTAAGACTCAGCGTTTGGCACGTCTAGCCAATGGAGTTAATACATCTGGATTCCATTTTCAGGCAGATGGTTTATTGTGCTTATCTAATCGAGTGGTTGTACCTAATGATGCGGAGCTCAGGAATAATATTCTTTCTCAAGCTCACAGGAGTCGATTATCAGTTCATCCTGGTAGCATGAAAATGTATAAGGACTTGCGAACTAGATTCTGGTGGAAAGGGATGAAGAGGAGTGTGTATCAATTTGTTTCGAGATGTTTGGTTTGTCAACAGGTCAAGGTTGAACATCGACGACCAGGTGGATTACTGCAGAATCTTGAGATTCCCGAATGAAAGTGGGAGCACGTAACTATGGATTTTGTCACCCACTTACCTATGACGTCACGTCAGTGTGATGCTATCTGGGTCGTTGTTGACCGTTTGACGAAATCAGCACACTTTATTCCTTATAACCGGGAGTATTCTTATGATCGCATGGCACGTTTATACATCCAGGAGATAGTGCGATTACATGGGATTCCAGTGAGCATAGTCAGTGATAGAGACCCGCGATTTACCTCACGTTTTTTGGGTAGTTTTCAGGAGGCGTTGGGTACCACTCTAAGTTTGAGTACTGCATATCATCCGGAGACTGACGGGCAGTCAAAACGGATAATTCGTACGTTGGAGGATATGCTACGTTCTTCTGTCATGGATTTTGGCTTATCTTGGCAGGATCAGTTACCTTTGATCGAATTTGCCTACAATAACAGTTATCAGAGTAGTATCGATATGGAACCTTTCGAGGCATTGTACGGTCGACGGTGTCGTACTCCGTTATTCTGGGATTAAGTCGGGGAACGGCAAGTCGAGGGTCCTGAATTGGTGCAGCAGATTGTAGACAAGGTAGATTTGATCAAGCATAGGATCAAAGTTGCTCAAGATAGACAAGCCAGTTATGCTAATATTCGCCGCAGGCCACTTCAGTTTGAGCCTGGTGAATATGTGTTTCTCCGAGTATCACCTTTCAGGAAGGTGATGAGATTCGGCGTGAAAGGCAAGTTGTCTCCTCGTTTCATTGGGCCTTTCCAGATACTGGAAAAGATCGGAGATGTTGCATATCGTTTGGCTTTACCGCCAAATCTTTCCAGTATACATAATGTTTTTCATGTGTCATTACTTCGACAGTATATAGCTGATGAATCTCATGTGATTCAGTCTACTGATATTCAGCTAGAGCCAAATCTGTCTTTTGTTGAACGACCAATCCGTATCCTAGACAGGAAGGAGAAAGTTCTTCGGAACAAGACTATACCACTGGTGATGGTACAATGGCAGCGCCGAGGCGTTGAAGAAGCAACTTGGGAAACTGAAAGTCGTATGCAAGCGGAATATCCTGAGTTGTTTGCTTTGTACTTTTGATTTACCATGTAAGATGTAATTACAGTTGTTGTAATAAAACATGGTTTGAATGTTTCATATTTTTATCTTGATTTTGTCTTTAGATGTTATTTCGCGGACGAAATATCTAAAGGTGGGGATTATGTAGTAACCCAGGTTCCATTTTAAGATAATAATATGTTAAACATGATTAAGGGTTAGTAATTTCGGAGTATTATTGGACTTCAGAAGAGAATATGGGCTTTTGACTTTGGGCCGGATCGGAAGCTTCGAACCCAGATCGGAAGCTCCGATCCTAGCCACTTCGGAAGCTCAGCGGAAGCACCGAGATCAGAAGTTCCGATCCAGGAACGGAAGTTCCGATCTCCGGCTGCCAGCTTTGCCCGATGACTCAGCCAGGAGTTTTGACAAGTGTTGATCGGGGGTGAGATCGGAAGCTCCGATCCTGGCGTGTCCTGCATGCACGCAATGAGCTGGATCGGAAGCTCCGATCCCGAAATCGAAAGTTCCAATCCTGGCCGGGAATTTTGCCTATAAATAGGGCTTCGCAGATTCATTTCTAAATACAAATTCCCGAGTTTTTTTCTTCAGTTATATAGTGTGAGATATACACTTGAGGGCCCTATCAGTTATAATAGAGGTTCTGGAATAACCAAGGTGTGGTTATAGTCATCCGGGACTAGCGACTTCAAAGGGCTAACTACGAACGAAGGTATGGTCCGGAAATCTATTTAAGTTTTGGGAGTACTTATTAGCTTAGTTAAGGCTTATAGAATTTATGTAGTGATACGGTGAGCTTTTGAATATAGGCTTGGAACCTAGGATCTTACTATACTTGAACTAGCCTAGAGGTACGTACACATTGACTGAGATTGCCAGCGAGTATACATGTTTATATGTTGCATTTATTTGGCATTATTATATGGCATGATATATGATTTACCGCTTTCTATATTCATATGTCATGTGCATATACACGTTGAGCCTATACCTTGTTATACCTGACTATAGAGCCGCTCAGCTCTATACTCGATAGTCTGTCACTAAGAGTACCGCGACGGCGGGGGCATTTATTTCTGTCTACTCTGGTGTACTAGACGAGTGTGGTTGCACCCAGAGGTTGATCCGTGCGGTGGCAGCACTCATGTGGCGCCGGTTCTAAGCATGACTTTTCAGATGACCCTGTACCAGTCATCATGTTGCATGCATTATATACATATGTTTACTCATGTCTATGTACTGGGCGTTAGCGCTCACGTCCTAGTTGTTATCTTGGACACCCTATTCCATGGGGCAGGTCGCAGGATGGACGGAGCTGGTAGTTCAAGGCAGAACTAGGGAGCAGGAGCCTTGAGGATTTTACTATACAGCAGGATTCGTTATAGCTGTATAATGTTTACTGTTTAAGATTTCGATTTGGTTGTATCACTACAGATTTAAGCCTGGATTATGTTACTAAGCTGATATGTAAATTATGGTTTTGTTTCCGCATATTTTACTCTGTTAAGTTATTTTGCTGTATTAAGTTTAATGCATGCTATTAGTTGCCAGTTAGTAGGTGATTACATGCAGGGTCACTACACTCTATTACTCTTTCAAAGCATTTTCATGGTTTATGGTCCTCAAGGAACTCTAGGCCAAGAATGAGCTGATCCACTTATTTTCCTGAAATTCCACAGATTTGAACTTCCAATTCTCCAATATTTATCACTCCTTGGTAAGTTCCTTTTTCCTGTTGTTCCAAATAGTAAATCGAGTTACAAGGGAACTGATTCCGATGACTTGTAATTTCGAATATTATTTTCACTTATTTTCATCCTTCTGGATATCTAAGTTTTCCTATTATAGAAAACTCTTTTTATTCTGGTGGAATTTCTTTAATAGAAGATTTGTCACATCTCCTACTTGTCATTCGGTCACCCTAAAAAGATAACCTCCTGGGTTCTATTTTAAGTTCTCTGTATAGAACTGGTTTGTCTTGAATCTCAATGTATGTTTCTTGGATTAAAGGAAACTCGATTCTTTTCGGGTATATTGCTTGAGCAACCTTCCCAAAAATCTCCGGAATTTCAATAAACTCATTTCTAATAAATAATTTTGAATAGTGAGTATTAGAAAGAGCATATGGAATTTGATATGTAATAGAATATGGTCTATTACCTTCTTTCATCAATCGTTTTTTCTTGAAGTTTTGATGCAACGTCAAGGCTCGACTAAAATCTATGTCAACTAAATTGTAGGCTATTCTTGGAAAATAACTCCCACAATTTTTCCTGCACACAAATTTCCCGAGATAGTTCCTAGAACCGCATCTTGAATATTCCCCATTCTTTTATCGCATACTACGATATCTATGGGTGAATCTATTCCCTCTTTAAAATTAGCTTTGATCATAATCTGGATTGCTCCAATATGAATCCAAGACATTGTCTTTTCTACTTCTGCTTTCAATTTCTGTAATTCCTCTCTAATTTCTTCAAAGAGAATTAACTGCATCTCAATTTGATTACTGGTTAACTCCATAGGGATCGCCATTTCCCTTCTGGATACCTTATAAATCAAATTATGTCTTCTTTGTCTAAGCCCTAAGTTTCCTAAGATTCTTTCAACTTGTCCTGCCGAAAATCCTTGATACTTCTGTAAAGTATGATTTTCTCTCATAATTCTTTGGACCATATTATGAGATATAATAGTTTGACTAAAGAACCCAGCCAAACTCTCATATGTTTCATGCCGAAACACTTCCTTTTTACTCTGATTCTGATTCATCCTCAGATTCTTCTTGACTACAGAGTATTTTTTCCTCGTATATGCTTTCGTCTGAGGGTATATCTTCAAACTGCTATACTTGGACAAGATCCTGAAAGAAGACCGCATCATCCATGTCAGGTGTTGCTTCAAAGAGTTTGACTCATTTCTTCTCATTTTCTGGACAATTTGTTGAAATATGTCCCCTTGCTCCACATGTCCAGCAGTTGCAATCTTTAAAGGTTTCATTTGTTCTCGTATGTGTTCTTCTGAAAGTTCATCTAGATGGTATTCTTCCTCTGCTTTGAGATGAGCTTGTTGCTGTGGATGTTCTTATAGGTCCACTTCTTTTTCCTGATCTATAAGATTTGGCCTTCTGTTTGGACCAAACTGTCCTTGGTTTCCAAGAACCTCTCATTCTTTTGCTATAGGGATTATTTTTAATTTTTTTTCTTTTAAATCCCTGTGATTTATTTCCAATGATTGTTGGGAGATCATTTTCTCTACAACATAAAGGAGTACGTTTATCTATACCCCTTATCATTTTGTAGTTCTTTTGTAATGCTGTAATGTGACACCATTCTGCCAATTTTCCTTTCTAAAAAGAGGCGCGTCTTGCCAATGTATCAAGATTACCTGGAACGTATTATTTTATCAGCATTTCTCTCGAGGGGCTTGGCATTTTTGCGAAAAATATTGAATAGCTACATTTTCCTTGACTCCCGAATTCCATCTGTTTTTAGTGAATAACATAATGTATTCATCAAACAAACAGATATCATGTAACTCGAGGCTATATAGAGCTTGAGTATATCTTCTCTTTTTCTCTGTATCTTGATTATTGAAATAGTCTACCCCTATGAATTGTGCTTTAAATAGGATGGTCATTCTTCCTCCAATCTCGCTGAGGGATTCTCTTGCTAAGATTGATTCCTTAGTTTCTGGCATAGTCATCTCCCAAGCGATCTTAACGTATCCCATTAGACTCATTTCTAGAATTTTAATGAATCCTTCTTTATTGAGGTCTAAAGTTCCTGTTGCAACTCTCATAGCTGACGTCCAATCATCTATAAGATCTTCTCTGTTTTTGAAATCCAGCACATCAATGTTTAACATAACCCCATAAGGATGTATTGGATCTAAAGCAGTTTTTCCATAAGGAGTTTTATGGAGTGGGATTTTACCCCGTCTTGTCCTTGTTCCTGCTGGATGTGAATTTTCTCCAACCTGGAATTCACTAGGCGGTTCTTCTGTTTTAACAACATATCTCGGAGGATTCCCAGTAGGTATCTAACCTTCATGGGAATTCATCTTTAGGTCTACAACTTTAAGATTTGCAAACGAATCTGCAAGATCTTGTAGATCCTCGAGATTTAATCTTTCTAAAGTAGTCATCAGATCGTATTCTTTTCTGATACTGCTTTTATAAGATTAATCATTATCTCTTCATCAGTTAAAGGTTTTTGTACCATTTTGGTTTTACCTTTCTGATGTAACAAAGGTTCAGTACCAAACGAGAGTGGTAATCTTCCTCATTTCCTAGAACTCGATGTTTGTTCTAGATTTTGGATTTTCATTTGAAGTTCCCTTAAAGTTACAAGAATTTCTTCTTGTTTTTAAGGATTTCTCTAATTTGTCGAGGTATTTCATACAGCTGGTTGCTGTAATATTGTACCATCTTTTGGATTTCTCTAAGATCTCCGGAGAGTTTAGAGAAATCTGGGGTAATCTCTAAAAATTGAGAGTTAGAAATCATCTTTCTTCATCCCTTCAAAATCGAGAGAATTATTAATCACAACCTGTTGTAAGGAATCTATTGTGAATAGATTAACTTGTTTATAGGATTTCATATAAATAAAATCCTCTTGATTCAAACCTTCGTTTGAAATCATCTTTTGTAAAAAAATCTTCTACTCAACAAAGAAAAGTATGAATTAACGAATAATATTACGTCTGAATAATTAACCTAAGGCTCTGATATCATTTTTGCGGATAATTCTTTGTACCATAATTAAGCACAAAATCTTCAAATTTTAGCATAAAGTCTTTAGATTTTAAGCATGAATAAGCATAAATAAAATACAAAAATTAAACATTTAATTATTCAAGTTTGGTGGTCCTAGGGAACTATTGCAAAAAATCTTATGGGTAGAAAGTTAGGGCAAAGTAAAGTTTGGGTTTGAGAATTTATCACCAATTTACTCTAAATTAATTACTCTTATAATATAGTTTCTCTTTTTGGTTTGGACTCGGGCCAATATGCTTAACTAATAGTTTCGATGAATTAATAACATAATGATTATTCCGAAAATAATATATAGCTTTATCAATATTATATTAAGATTATCTAAATCTATAATTACAAACATAATTATTTTTTCTTGCAATTTATATTTAGTTAAATTTCATCATTACAGTTTCTCTTTAGATCGAAAAATTTCATCCCACATGTTTTGACACTGACCTAATAGTGCATTTAATGGTGAAATTTTATCAATACATGTGGGGTTCACAGAAAAAAATAGTAGATCTCACATGTATCAATAAATATTCGCATTTAGATTCTGTGAGACACTGCCTGTACAGGTACGATCTAATTTACCCGTTGGATCCATATGATTATATGATATAATTGTATTCACATTTCATCATAAATTTTATTTGATTATTCAATGTAATAAATATTTTATAATTATTACAAATTAAATATCATTACTCGTTTTATATGTACAATGAATTATATATATATATATATATATATATATATATATATATATATATATATATATAAAGTTCTTTTATGGTGCCCAACACTATATGCGATATGCCCACTTCATGCCCACCATGTATAATAGATGAGTTGACCGGTACAATAGATGAGTTGACTTGTATATGATGGGCATATAGTATTGGGCACCATAAAAAAACTATATATATATATATATATATATATAGAGTTTCTTTCAAGTGCCCACCTATCATGCCCACTACCATGCCCACCAATGATGTGACACTATTCTATTGGACCTACAATTTATCACATCTTTATCACATCCAATAGAATAGTGTCACATCATTGTTGGGCATGGTGGTGGGCACTTGAAAGAAACTCATATATATATATATATATATATATATATATATATATAAATTCAAAAAGTATGATGTGGATTACAATATTTTTTATGTAAGTATTATGATCGTTGAGTAATTTTTTTTAAATAATAAATTATTAATTTATTGATTGATTAATATTTCTCAGAATTAATAAAATATCACAATCTCGATAAGTTAAAAATTTAGTGTCATGGTACTTTAACTTTTTTTTAGGGGACAAATCTTTTAAGTTTTAATATTAAATGTATACTAACTGTTGACCAATGTGCATTGCGTGTGTTAATATAACATATGAATTCCATGTATGACATGGACGTTATATTTAAAGTATTTTGATATAAATGATTATGATATGTTAATGTTCATGCATGAAATATTTTGTTAGTACTGTTAAAAATATATTTTTTAACATTTTTGGAAGGTTTTTGTTGAAACATACGCGGTTTTGGATATTGGCAAAACTAAGTTAAATTCATAGGTCAATTGATCTTGCCCAATATGGAAGTAAAGCGAAGCAAAGACATAGACTGAACGAGCTAAACTGAAGACATCAACTGAATTGACCGTTGACCAAAAAGCTCAACCGAAAGATATGAAGTAAACTGCATTTAGTTTAGGGAGCTCAACTGAATTAGTTTCCCAAAAGCCAAATTGTTCCAGCTAACTGCACTACTACAGTCGATTCAAACTAATATATCAAAGCTAAATGAATGCTCGACTAAACTATTCATATGACTGCGTGATTACTACATCAGTTTAACTCATGTGGATAACATCAACAGTACAGACCTGAAGCAGTAAAAGCAGAGCACCCACAGTGTACTATCACATCAGAGAATGTACGAGGAAAAAAAAAGTTAACGACATTAATTTGAATTTGAAAGAGTCGTTGTCCGCCAAGTATAAATACACATTCAAGGGCTCTCGAAGATGATCCGACTCATTAAAAATTCTCGCATATATATTCAATTTATTGAGAGGTAAACTGAAATTCTTCAGTTTACTCACAAACACTCAGTCGAGGAGCTAAAAGAGCATTTCAAAGCTTATATTCAAGATTCGAAGAACTCAAGCACAAACATCAAGCATATCAAATCAATTAGCTAGGATCACTTTGTGCAAGTGTGGAGTTGTAGGACAAATGTTTGATTGTAATAATATCTTGTAGTATCAGTTGAGCTACTGCAAATCTTGTTGAAACAAAAATCAGTCGAGGGCTGAGTTCTTGATTCTAGGAGTTCTAAGATGGGCGATTGTGTGTAAATCCTAGTCTTGGAGTAGGATGTTGCAAAGTGTTGTAATAATCAAATTCTTCTAGAGTGAATCCTTCCGAGGTGGAAGAAGGGGTGACGTAGGAGTATTGAAATCTCCGAACATCTAGAAGCAAATACTTGCGCATATTACTTTTAGTCGATCACTCACACCCACTCACCAATCAATTTGATCATAGTTCTAATCTGTTAGTTGGCATCATTCTCAAAAATATTATTTGTTTGTCAATTAACATCGAAACGCGAGAAGAAAGAAGTTCAGTTGAACTCAATCTTGAAGATTAAAGGGGTCAATTGATACAGTGCCGATCAGTTTACCTGTAGTGACCTGAATCCAGAAATTATAATTAACTGGCAATTAATGTAGTAACAGGGGCGGAGCCAGGATCACGTAAGAGGGGGGCCAAAAAAGAAAAAACTGAAAGCGTAAACATATACGGATAGATTTTTGACTCTTTTTTTTTAAAAAAAAGAGATATTATTAGAAATGAAAAAAGAAAAACAAGAGAGATGGACTAAGCTCAAACCACTCTCAAGATCTAAACAATTAAATAAGTTTCAAGTGAGTTCTGATATAAAAAAGTTGTCAAACATGATCAAAATGCTCAAATTGGATTTTTAATTGCAGCATCTCATGTTCTGCAAAGTTTTTTGGATAAAACTTAGTAGATAAAACGAAATTCATTGCATTCAATTTTCTGCTAGTTTATTTAACATTATCTACTATATCTTTATCAATTAAATTACATTATAATTCATGAATATAGTAAAAAATACATTGCTATCCACAAATATTTTCGACCAATTATTCAACAGATAGAAATAGTCAAACAAAAATAATCAAAGACGCAAAAATTAACAATGCTAATTTCATTTTTTTCAATAAATTTTAGTATTTCTAACATTGATATCAAATGTGTTGTCCCATGATTAAATGAAACAAAGATTTAAAACAAGAAAAAAATAAAGAGAAGAATTAAGAAATATATGCTCTCAAGAAACCAAAACCTAATTTTTTGAAAAAAAAAATGACTTAAAAAACACGATATGAAGAAAAAAATACACAAAAAAACCTAAAATCATTTACGAAATGCCCTTAATTTTTTTTTTTTGTTTAAGGCAAAATGACCTTAAATCTTAATTGGGTGTTGTGTGTCACTGTATTGGTCGGCCACTCGGAAGAGTCTAAGAGAAAAAATGAATCAAATATCCCATAAAAAAGAGAGGTTGATCGTCACTTAAAATAAATTACCTTATTTTATTTGAGAAGTCAATGTATTATATATTTAAAAAAATGGGGCATGACCCATTAAAGATTATTAAAAAATATACCAAACAAAACCAATATATATATATATATATATATATATATATATATATATATATATATATAAAATAAAAAAAAATGTGGGGGGGGGGGGGGGGGGGGGGAAGGGCCCCCCTAAGGGGATATGTGCCTCCGCCTCTGTGTAGTAATCATGGTTAGAATGGGTAAAACATGATTAAGAGATTTCCAGATGGGTCTGAGGAGTTCAAAAATGAATTCAAAACACTCGAAAATGATCCGAAGGGTTTCAAGTGATCAGGGAGATCGGATGGTCCGAACCCCTGGATCGGAGGATCCGAAGAGGGGGAGTTCGGAAGATCAGTTGGGTTCGGAAGCTGTGAAGGGATCGGACGATCCGAACGCAAGATCGGACTATCCGAACTCAACTAGGGCAGTTGTCCAAGTGATGAGGTAATCAAGGTGATGTCATGAGAAGATCAGACGATCCGAAGTGTGCGATCGGACGATCTGATATCCTGTTCAGACAGATGTCACAAATGAGTGATACATGGCAATCTATGGAGATCGGACGATCCGACTTGGGGATCGGATCGTCTGAACTCAGCATATATAGGGGATCCGAGAGCCCTATTACTTGCTCATTTCCATCTTTTCTCTCTTCTCTTTTAGTAGGTGTTTTAGGGTGTTTCTAGCCACCTAGGTCGGTCCGGGAGTTGGCGAGTCGTTTTTTGGATAATAGCAGAGTTGTGCCCAAGTTGTGGGGCCATCGCCATCAGCGAACTGAAGACAGACGCATGTATGGTCCGAGATCCCTAAAATAATTGTGGATTATTAATAGTTTAGTTAAGATTTTTAGATCATGTTCATTTATGCATGGTTATTTGACTTGTAGGCTTGGAACCTATAGTGGTGTTTCAAGGACTGCCTTAGTAAGGTACGTAAGTACTGATTGAGATTACCAGCGGGTATGCATGCTTATGTGTTGCATTTATTTGCCATGATTGTATGTTACTGCTTTGAGATATTATGTTGCATGTGCATACCATATTGAGCTTGTGTCTATTTGAGATGAGCCAGTATAGGGTCGCTCAGCCCTTGTTAGGACGTTGTGACACTGAGGCTCTTGCCGACCGACGGGTTGCGTCGACTCTAGTGATCCGCGGACATTCTTGATCCACGTCCAGTTAGGAGTGAGTGGTTGGGCCCAGTGGTTTGATTTCTCGAAACTACAGCTCATATCCTAAGCTCGAGTCTGAGCAATTTGGTTCAGTATATCCCAGATATGGATACCCAAACATTTTATTTTGCATGCATCATGTTTGTATGTTTACCCGTACTAGCGTGTTAAGCCTTATGCTCACGTCTAGTGTTTTTTGTGTTGTCTAGACACCTCATTCGTCGGGACAGTTGCAGGTAGGTCTTCAAGGGATTTGGGTTGGTGACCAGGATGCGGTTGCAGGGTTAGCTGCTAGGTTTTATTGTAATAAGTTTTATTCGATTGAGTTGTATTATTTGGATTTGTTTAAACTAGTTGTATTTTGCCGGTCCAGTATTTATTTGGTTTTCCGAAGTGTATCTTTGATTATGTTAATTGCATGCTTAATTAAGTTTTAACCTCTTATTAATAGGTGACCTGGGTAAAGGTCTCTACATTACCAAATCGATTCCCTGTCAAGTGAATCAAAGCAGTTCCACACACCCCGAAACCAATTCTAACAGTTTTTTTTTAAGAAAAAACTAAGAGATATTATTTCTCCATTTGCCTAGCAAAGATCATCTCACTTACATTCTCACTTTCTTCCGAAGAATAAGAGCGAAGATGTAGTTGTAAGGAGGAACAAAATGAATTTTGAGTTGCTCTCAAGGGGTGCCTGAGTTGGTGGATTATGAGACGTATTATGAGTCAATTTTTTGAGACGGATCTCCAACCCGACCGACTAATGAAAAAATATTATTTTTATGTTCAAAGTGCTATTTATAATCTCTCTTAGTTTTTGAGATAGTTTTGAAATTTCAGAAGGAACGTATAACTGTGTGTTTAGGTCCAGGTCCACTAACTTTAAAATGTTATCAACGTCAGGTCTACCGTTATGTGTTGGACTTCCCATAGTTGGACCACCCGTTAATATCTCCACGCCCCAGATGTTTATTCCTGGGTGTCTAGGAGTGTGTTGAAATATGTCTCATATTGGTTGGATAAAGTTTCACAAAGACAACTCTTTTCTTGAGCTAGCTTTTGAGGTGGAGTTAGGTCCAAGTTTACTACCTTTAAAAAACTTTGATTGTACATATAACATTTTTCTAGGGCCTTAAGACCAAACAAGATGCTTTTTTTTCTTTAAGCAACTAGAGTTATTAGTTTTATCATTTGTGAAGTGAGCGTGGTGTGGATATTAGCTAACTATGGATCTAGCTCATGTCTTTGGGTATGATCTACTTACTATTCTCAATGCGGACACTGGGTTTTATTGTGATGGCGGGATGTGAGGGTTGAGGCAAGTCTGAAAGAGCCTATGAAACCATACAATGTTTTTGTATAGCAAATTATTTCAATAAATCTTGAAAATTAAATACGGATATGAAACTCGCTAGGTGAGCGTGTTGAATATTTTAATGCTCATCCAATAGTTAATTAGGATATTATCAGCATATATTTTGAATCTGAACTGTAAATTAGGATTAGATTGCTTTCATTATTGTAAGGATATTTTGGTAGACTTGAACCACATAATACAGTACGTACGCTTGATTAATTAATGACTTGGGGGAAATCTTTCTCCTTCATTGTTCATCGAACTACAAACTACAGAGCTTAATATGCAAAGTGTCGTTAGTGTGGCTTCCATGAGATAACCGATAAAGTGACATTATTTATTGATGTCACAAAGCGACGATTTGTTACATTCTTATTCACTTATATTGTATTCATAACAACTATGCAGTAATCTCAAATGGGCTTTGTAAGCAGATTTGTCTAAGAATTTTCCCTGAGATATCAAAGTTCAATCACGTTGTTGAAATCACAGACAAGTTTCAACCTCCGAAAATTAAGACGAATGATTCTTCCGAATGGGATCGTCTTGAGAGGGAACATAGAGCATAAGAATCCTTGAGTCGATGTCTTACCTCTTCAGTTCTACGGGAGAAAATCGCATAGCAGACGCTATTTGTGCGTCCAGCACAGATAATCATCCTGAATAAAGAATCAAGAATACTTTGGAGCCAAGTGACGTGGTCAATGGGAGGGAGGATTAGTATTGGTCAAGCAAGGGTCAAACTGATCCTATGGAGTCTGAGACATTGATATATGCATTGGATGGTAGGTTTGGTTTGATCACTGAAGTCCGTGTCCATCCATTCCAAGGTGAGCATAAACCTTGCTGCGGTGGTTAGTTTCATACCCCTGCATGTTTATTTTCAAACTGACCTCCGAAATTGTATTCAAAACAGTATATGAGTTTGATCTCCCCATATATTCATCGAAGGCAGTGAGATTTCATGTGGGCTATTCTAAGATCCGATTGACATCAGACGTTCATGAATATTCCGACGACATGTTTGTATGGACGTATTCTTCCCCTGAATTTCCAATGGCGCAGGTTGGTTTTATCACTTCATGGTGCGGTGTTCTTTTGTCTATTTTTTAGATTCATTTGTACAGATTCTTGTTTTATTGGCATCACTCTGAAATGATTTGCATGGCCTTTTTCGAGATAACATGAATTCTGGTAAATGATTTTAACTAAGTTATAACTATGAGCTCTGCTAAGGATCACAGTCCGGTGTGGCATGAGAACTCAGATCTTGGCTATAAAAATTATATTTCTGTCTCGTTTACTGTGTCTGCATTTGCTGTAATTTTTGCTGAGGGATGCCTAATGATCAATTCTCTCATTTTATCAATGGAACAGAAGAATCAATTGCACACATTTAAGCTCCCTGAACCCGTTTCCACCTTTGGTGGAATTCTGAAAGTAGAGCTATTAGGCAGAGTTCAGACAAATCAAAGGGATGAGCTATATTATATATGTTCAGAATATATATTTAAAATTTCAGTTAATAATGAATTATTGGAAGAAAAAATTAAACAGAAATTTTAGATGTAATAAAATTATAATTTTTAGAGTTGAGTTGAATTCCACCCAAGAGCCCCAACTAACAGGACTGTGCAAATAAAAACATTGAGCTAATAAATTAGCAGTATCAAATGTACCACCACAGAAGAACATCACAAGAAACATAAAGAGAATACAGAAAATTCAATCCGAATGATAACGTTTAGAAGCAGCATGTACAAATAACAAATCCTCAGGGTTTCATTCTCATTCCATGCCAGTATTTGAAACATCAAGAAAACACCTATTTTAGTCAGACCTTCCAGCTGAAGTTCATGTTGTCATCAAGATCACTGTTAAAAAAGTCATTTACTGAAAACTCAGGGGTAATATCTTGAACAATCCCGGAGGATGAATGAAGATTCTGTGGCGATTCGGACGCTGTTTGGCCGAATCCAACATTGTGAGCTGAAGCGGAAGATTCACCATTTGAAGCATCTCTAAAACTATTGCTTCTGCTCGGTGGGCGTACCACTGCACTCTTATTGTTCTTGTTATTGTTCATATCTTGCAGCAATTGCTGGAACATTTGCTGTTGCAATGAACTGCCTTGCTGTGGCACTTGGCTGCTTAAAAGGCCACCTACCGGTGGACTCTGCAAGCTTCCTGGAATAATACTGGACGGCCTTGGCGTCATTGAAGATGAAGGTTGACTGGAAATGCTGAAAGGAGAAGATCCCTCGAATTGCATTGAATTATGGATGGAGTTTATTGAATTCTGCCTCATAAGCAGATTTTGGTAGTTACTTGATGCAAGAGCAGCTTGTTCCGAGACACTCAAAGCTCTGTTGCCAACCATATGCAGATGGTTATTAGCTACACCGTTGATCCCAGTATGCAATGCCATTAGATTATTATCCGTTGGCAGATCCTGCAGACCTCCCATCCGCTCCACTTCTTGCAACTGAGCATTGGATAAAATGGCACGGCGAGGAAAGTTTTTCAAGCCCTCTGCAAAATAAGTTTCAACTAGATTACTGACAATGAACATCACGTGCTGTCTGGATGTTTTTACATGGGCTAAAATCATGAGGAAATCAGGTTGGCATTTACCATATGTATAGTATTGCATGGCAATTGTTAGAAATAAAAAATCAGACTTCATATGTTATTACCAATATTATACTTTTTTCATATGATTTTATGATTAGGAAAGATTTCCCACCACACCAAATTTGACTAGAAAATAGTGGCAATGAGTTCATACCAATAGCCCCGACTTTTTGTTCTCTGCAAAATCCCATCAGGTCTTTCATGCTATTGACGACCTCTGCAATCTGCTAAAGAAAATAAATAAAAATCTCGGAAAATGACCAAAGGCAATAAGTAGTTTGTAAAGCTTGACACATGCCTGCAGGCACCGAACATATCTTTTGGAAAATCCCAAATCATTTAATGACTGCAACTCCAAACTCCTAGCAAGCTGACGCCCAGCTGTGACAATCCTGTAATTGAGTGGACAACTTCTTATGACTTGGTAAATGAGAGAAGCTACCCAATAGAGCAGATATGTATTGAAATGAAATATTCAGATATATATCAGGGTCATTTTGTCATCTTTTTTTGGGGCCTGGGTAGGTAGGTGTCAGAAACGCAGAAACTAGTCTTATGCAAGAACAGGGAGTAAATGATATTGATACAAATGTAAATTGGCCAAAAAGTTTTGTTCAAGCCTGCTGGAACGGAAAACCCTTAACGAGTGAACCACGTCACCAATAACAATAAAAATGAAAAGGTAAACGAGAAGAAAACAAGGGAAAAAGAATGATGTCACTCTTTTATCACTCGTTAGAAGATGCCAAATTCTTCCACGCACAACCTTCAAACACGAAAAGTCCGAAAGACAAACTTCTCAATCATCAAAGAAGAAATAGGAGTTTTGATGATAAATTCTAGTTTTAAAGTTTATTTTACCTTTTTACAGAACAACATAAAGAGACGAATGAAGTTCACAATGGCCATCCTTACATCGCTCAGATTAGGTCAATAAAATGAAAGTTAACGAAAGTGCTTTTCGAAACTCACATAGCACTGTTTGCCTGTAAATCTGGTGGAGAAATGCCACTTGGTCCACTTTCAGATATTGTATCGTGGCATTTCTGTGCAACCTGAAGCAGTTGATTCACCTGCCGATACAAGTTTATTCCATAAATTCCCAGATATATTGCTTAACAAATTAATACCATGCTACATAGATATAAACCAGTTGGATAAAGGACTGAAGCAGCCAAAATAATCAAGACACTTTTACCTGAGGTGCAACTAATCTACGAGGAATGAGTTCTTCATGTTTCCGTGCACAAAATTCCCAAGACAGAATCTGAAAAGGAATATTAGTTTTTACAACATAAGTGATAAGCCTACATGAGGACAAATCTGACAGTACTTTCAGTTTTTTAAAGTTACCTTTAAATCCGGTGTGAAGATAATTCGAAGCTGACCCTCAGAAACCACACGGAATTGTTCGTATATACTTTCTTGGACTGCCTTTGCGTACTCCAGCATCATCATTCCAGAAGGAAACCTATTTTCACGAGGGAAGTCCAGATACAGAAGCTCGTCTATAACACCACTACTAAATTTTATTTCATTGAGTCTAGGGAGCACTTCAGAAGTTGCTTCTGTTGGCATAACAAAGAGTACACGTGAGCACTGAATTTATCTAAATTGGATCTAAAACACACAAGCCATAAAAAATACAGTAAAAACCTGCTGAAACTCTTCTGATCATAATTTATTCAAATAAAAAAAATAGCTTAAATCAGAGAGGACTAGTCCCTCTACCCTCACGTTGCACATAAATAAAGAATTATAGCTACCAAACATGGACAAAGACCCCTCAAAGTCTAACTTCTCACATCTTCCCAGGACACACAAGGGATGGAATTACTAAAACAAAGGAAAAGAAAACCAAATAAGCAAAATTATGAAGCTCAGAAATTTTTTTGAAAAAAGAACAAACAACTTGCAATTTGGTATTAACCATTAACATTTAGAATAATAGTTATCAAATAAGTATTAGTCTTGCACTGCCAACTTCCAAACAATTTTGAAGATAATGGTTTATTTTCTTGAGTCAATTCAATCATCAACATATGATCTTCCATTAAACAAGATAGTGCAAATGACAGGTTTTTCTTTCCCGTGGTAATCATGATTTTGCGGCTAACCATTGTTATCAGTTATATAATAAAAACCAGTAAATGAAATTATCGAATTTATAGCCAATTTCAATTGGCAATGACATGATACATCAAATGATAAACCAATAATAACAAAGGAACAAAGTCCACAAACAATGTGAAATATCCACTATCAGCAGATGTAGCATTGAGATAAACTCACCAAATCCCCTTCCAGATTTTGAACCACAAATGTCACAACACCATGCATCCTGAACAAAATGAAGCAACAACAGCAGCAATTACATGAATAATTTTATCAGCATCTCATTCTAGATACTGTTGGGAGGACAATGAATGGATTAAAAATAGCATCATTACATTGAAAGAAGACGCGTCATGATGAATAACCATCAATAAAACAGTTAATTCAAAAGATAAATGTTCTGTGAAGTAACATGCGCCAAGATAATTACCGTTGCTGCCTGGGGAAACACACCAGGTGAAAGATGCCTGATGTTATCATATAGGGACAGACACCACCTCTTCTTAGCTCGTGGAGAGTAGTACTCAGCCACAAATTTTCTCCAATATGCGATAGTGTTTTCCTGACAAGACACATGAATATGACACAGGATTACAAGATATTTACAAAACAAACTTGCATAGGAACAAAGAGAGAAGAATAAATAACAAGCTCATGCGCACGTGTACAAGTATGAAATAATTATTACAAATGCAGCAGGAGAAAATATGTTTCAGTTTAACTAGATAAAGTTAATACTTATTAAATGACTCACTGTTGGTCGCTGTCTCTGATGATACAAGTACTGCATTAGCCGACGTGAGCATACACCACCGTCATGGGGACGCTTAATTCCAGATGCAGCCTGTACTCCCTGTTGTTGAAGATGCTGTTTTAAAAGAAACTGCTGCTGTTGCTGCTGTTGTAAAAACTGAGCCCTCTGCATAGGGGATAAAGATGGTAAAATCTGTTGTTGTCTTAGCCTCTGTTGCTGCATCAGAGCTTGCATTTGGGGATTTGGGTTCTGTAACTGGATGGGATCTTGTCTATGCATCAACTGTTGTAAAACTTGCTGTTGCAAAATATCTTCCTGCTTGATATCCAAACGGGGTTTCTTTAGCAGCTGAGATATATTAGTAGGGTCCTGGAAAAAAGAACTAGGAACTCTCTGACCACCAGGGAACTGAACCTGACCCATGCGTGACGTAGGCAAAGATGTGGCGCTTGAAGCCCCCTGATGCTGCTGACTTTGTCGGGCTTGTTGTGAACCGGGATCTGGATTGGAGCTTCGCTGCACCGTTGAGGATCCATCCATGACAGATGAGCCAGAAATGCTAATGTTATTAGAAGAGAATGACATCGGTGAGGCTGGCAAGAGCAAGTAAGATTCTGTGTTAATACTAGCACTTCTCTGAAGATGGGGTCCTCCTGAAAGTCCAGAGTTTGCATCAGTGACCAGAGAACTAGCACCAACACTGGGTCCAGAACTTGCCACACTGTTCAGAAATGTTTTGCTAACGTCACCGGAAACCTGGTCCATTATTCCATGTGCATGTCCAGGTAATGCATTCAACGAGTTCCGAGAATTTCCAACAACCCGAGATGGCCCATCTCCTTCAAAAAATATACCAGAACTCAATGATGATTGTGCCATTTCTCCAGCCATCCAAGAATGGCCAATTGTAGTAGGCAGAGCTGCTCAGTGGCTGGGATCCAAATAACTATCCAGTTGCAGCCCTTTGACAATCACGAACTTTCGAAAAAATTGACAAGACCGAAAGCCAGAAAGTTTTCTAGTAAATTCTTAAATTCAACTACTTTGGTTGAAATAAATCACCCAAGCTATGATCAACATTAGAGTATAGCTACTTTCAGGCATCACCTTCCTGAATGAACCATTCCTTTTCCGCTCAAAACAATTGAAGCTCAAAGAAAATCATTATTCGGATTCTGCAAAGTCAAATACAATCAGATCAATCGGCGGTTCAATTAATTAACGCAGATAATCGAACTAACAAGATCAAAATACAGCAGTCACATTTTGAAAAGCTACCAACCCCCAAAATATAATTAGCCAAAGTTATCAACGAAAACCCTAATTTAAGGCAAACCTCCAACGCAGTAAAAGCGCAATAACAAGCTCAAATCAACCACAACTGAAACCCAACAAACAATAAACTGACACATAACTAAGGCACACAATACGACCTCTATTGGTTGTCACAAAAATTAAAAAACAAAATAAAATAAAACCACTACTGACACGCAACCTCCAAATCGAACAAGAAAGCGATCAGCGGCAAAGCTACGGACTTTAAACAAATTAACCACCAAATTGTGCAGAGCAAAAAAAACACTCCAAATTAAGCTCATCTTAATCAATCCCAGCACAAATTAACCACAATCCAAGATCGAAACTTTCACAGTACACACCAAATTCAACATGTACCGAAAATTACAGTTCTGAACTGTACGCTAGAATATCACTCAAAAACCCAATTATTAGTACCAACTTAAAAAATGAAATGAAGAAGAAAGTGGACTAGAGATTAACGCAATCCTACCTCAATCGAAAGGATTTGTTAAGGAAAAGGGAAAGAAGAAAATAAGAGGTCAGGTAGATCGCTCTTTATATACAGACGTAACGGAAAAGGAAAGGTGCAACCGACACATGTCGCGTGATGATTGGGTCTGTGTTCGATACGTGTCCTAACATAATTGGTTCGAAGCCTCTTCCGATAACAAGTGGATGGCAGACGAATCTCAAACGGGCCGTCTCCTGTCCATATCGCAGACTTAGCCAGGCCCAACAAATTTTAGTTAGATAGCCCAGGCCAAGGCCAACGGCCGAGCTAATGTATATTTAAATTTGATTCAAAATGGAACACATATAATCATGCACTGGAACTAAAGGATGTTGTTTTGAGTTTTGTCTGATAAATTATATACAAAAATCAATTTCATTCATTGATAATAGATCAAATTGGGCTGAGACCCGGATTTCAGTGAGAGCCCGGGCTCATTAAAAACAGGTCATGGGCCGGCTCGACCCAGCTCGGCCCAATTGACGCATGCGGATCTCTTTCATCCATTCCCCATGTTTCCCTCAACTGGCATATCAAGATGAGCGCTGGGGTTGCTTCCCTTTTCTTGATTCCATTCATTACAACTCGCGCCAAATCCTATTTCCCCTCGAAATTTATCAAAAATCGATCATCTTGGGCAGCAATTTCTTGCTCGCGAAATGCTGAACCTCAACAGCAGCAGCAGCAGCTTAATCTTTCTGTGCTTCGCTTCACACTGGGTATGTTTTTCTCCTTTTCTCTTGTTTTCTTCGCTCTTTCGCTCTTTTTTTTCGATTTTTAGTTGTATGAAGTTTTTGGGTTTTACGATTAAAGGGATACCTGGACTGGATGAATCTTACTTGCCCAGATACATTGGATATACATTTGGGGCGCTTCTGTTGTTGAATCATTTTGTGGGCTCGGATTCTTCGTCAATCACTCCAGCTCAACTGGTTAATGATTTTCTAATGTGGAGCTTATTGTGAATTTTAGTAGCTTCTTGGAGATATTGAGACTTGTGATTTCTTGATTCTTTGTAGAGAACAGAGGCATTAGGACTTTCACTGGCTGCGTTTTCTGTATGTGTTCCCTATATTGGAAGATTTCTCAAGGTAAAACTTTGAATTTTGACTTTTTTCCTTTTCTAATGTGTATAAGCAAGGTAATAGAACTTCTGATTGTGAAAATGTGTTAATGGTTAGAGTTGCCTTGTTAATGCCTAGACAAGTTTTATGATGCTATCAATTATTTCAATCTCCTATTTGATGTGAAGAAAAGTTTGTGTATTGCTCGGTGCAATGGAAGTACGAGCTCAATGTCATACTAGTTATATTTAATATAAAACCATTGTTAAACCCTTTTTTGCATTATATTTAGTTGATAATGGGTGATTATTTTTGGATTTTTGTTGCATGATGTCTGACTGGCATAGCTGTCTAAGCGTATAGTTTCGGGTTTATATTTCCCGGTATCTTTGGCACCAACAAAAGATGGCTTGTTAAAGTATAAACTTATTGTAGCACATCTCTCGTTAGCGCCAGCTTTTTGAATCAGTGAAATTATGTGGCTATATGTAGGGGGCTACTCCAATTGATCAGAAGAATATCATAGAAGGTGTTGAGCAGATCTTCCTCATGTCTCCAAACATGGCAGATACCCGTAAGGAAGATTTGGCTTGGGGAACATATGTGCTGCTGCGGAATACAAATTCAATATCCGTGGTGAGTTGCTGCCTTAAGACTTTAATTATCGTGTGGTGGGACATAAGTTGGAAGATTTAATACCTTGACAAATGTGAATTGTGACATGGCTTGTGGCCTTATGAACTTTGTAAATGTTGTAGCTCATCTCAGTTCAAAACGAATTGTGTGTACGAGGCTACTGGAACGTACCTAAAGACTTATCAAAAGAAAATGCTTCCGGCTGGTTTGAGAAACAAATCGAGAAGATTGGATTCTCCAACTTGAAGGGTCCCTTGTATTTCCAACAAGCTACGGGTATAAACATGGTGTTCTTACTTTCGCAAATAATAATGGATGTTCTACAACTAGCATTTTTCATCAATTCATGATGTATTTGCTCATGAAAATTAGATTCTGCGCTAATGGGAATGGTTCCCGAGGGAGTCCGTTCTCTCCTTGTACAACCTATCTTGCAAAATCCAAACTCGAGCTCCGAGGATGCAGAAAAAAGCTCGGGTTTTGTTCTATTGGCTTCTAGCATCGATTATGCATATGGTGATAAAGACAAGGCCTGGATTGCTGCAATCGCCAACAAATTCAGAGGTACATAAAAGACATTTTGTTAGATATAGGCTATGTATATAATTGTCATGCACTCTTATTTAATATCACTTGCATATATGTACTCTCATGATTGTATATGAATGGAGTTTGTATGTATTATATATAATCCCATTTTCCATAACATGTAGGATAAAAGTGTGAGATGCAATCAATCAAATACAAATATCAGAATCGAATGCGGATTTGAGCCCCATCAATCCTTGGATCTTACACCAGAGTCCAGACTCCAGCAAGGGAGTAGAAAAGACGTGGCTTGAGGTGAAAAAGACATTCATGACTTGAGCTTGGACATAAGCTCGATGAAACCCAACCGAGTAACCTAGATGAGGACACGCAAGTCGCCTGTCTGAGAAAAATGGACTGTTGTGCTCAAGTAAGAATGACTGATCTCTGCCCTGAATGAACCAAGAAAAGGTTCCATTGCTTGATGAAACGTGACATTAGTTTGATAAAAACAAGAAACAGAGTATCAGTTCTAATCTATCGTCAGCTATAAAGTATTTTTTTCACCGTGTTTTTTTAAATGCTCGTTTATCGCTGCAGAACATGAACCGAGCTTATTATGTTCTTTCATCAAGTCCCATCATTTTCTTCTGGTCTAGGGTGCCAAGTTTTACACGAACCCTTGATCATTCAAAACAGACAGTTCCAAAAACAGGTGAAAATCCGAACCAAAACAAGATGTTCGGATACATCAATGGTTCACATTGGAGGATGCTATGCCCTCTGTTTATTCGCGAAAAAAAAAAATCTTAAAATACTTGTAATGTTTTCACCAAAAGAAAATATTTACTTCTCCAGATGCATCAAATAGCACGTCTTAGATCGATTCGTTTACACTCTCAGTATCTTGTAGAAAGTTCTTAGGAGGATATTAGGATTACAGGTTGTTTGACAATGAAAGGTTGAAACATATATATTGCAAGAGAGGAAGAATTGAGGCCAGGCTGGTCCAGCTTTGGAGGTCGGCCATTGATTGAAAAGTCTACGGGCATAGCTTTTGTCTGTCTTTATAGATCATATGCAATATGGTCTCATTGCTCATTCCTTGTATATATTTTTAATATTAAATGACAGTATTAAATAATAAGTTATGCAACTAAATTTTATAGAAATATATATATATAAACATATATATTTGATATTTTATCTATATCTGTGAAACAGTGTATTAGACTATCATTTTGCAAGAGTGGATTAATGGTCTCGCTTATTCTTCTTGGTTGGATTGATGCCACATATAAAATTATCTTTAATTATAACTACTATCCGTGCACGCATTTTAATTTAAATTTATTAATATAAAATTAAGCATGGTAGAATTTTTATATGATCTCATATCTACAATTTGTTTTGCCATATTATTAATTTATGTATAATTTATCTCATCTTACGTTCTTTTTGTCATATTATTTATCCATTCATTAATTATATATCTTACATCAATCAAATCAATAATTATATATTCTACATCAATCAACTCATTAAATTTAAATTACTACGTACCTTTTATAAATAATAATATCCATATTTTATTAATTATTAAAAGGTCAAAATGGTAATTTATTATTTTTATATAAAATTTAATCAATCAAATCAAACATATTATAATCTATCAATCAAATCAAATACTATATTAACTATCATTTTTTATTTACTTTTTATTACAATATATGACTTATCTTTACATTATTTATCTCATCATTAACTTCAAACGGTACCTTAGTATAAATTACCCTCTTTATTAACTAATTTTCAATCAATTTATTAAAAAGTCTTAATTAATTTTACACATGCCCTCAAATCCTTTTTTTGTTGTGATTATTAATATTTTAACTAAATCGAAATTTTATAAATTAAAAATTATCGCTCTTAATAATATCATATTTTTGCGCATAACATGTGTGGAGTATATTAGCATTTTATTTTTTGAATGCATAATCTATCTATACTATAATCTAGCAGCTCATACTAAGGTAGCTCAATGTGACTTCAAATTTTTTTTACAATTTTATCCTTTATGATGTTCTTTAATTAGCTTTGCTGGTTTGATAATTCATTAGTAATTTTCATACATCTATCACTTTGTTTTTCAATTTTTCCTCTAATTTCTGATTACTGTAACTTAATTTTCAAAATCTATCTAGTATATAATTATCATATCCTGAGAAAAAATAACATATAATTTTTTTACACAAAATTATCAACATAAAAAATATTTAATGGGTTTGCAGACATCACGTATCAAGTGGCACTAGCAATTGTTATTAGTGAATGGTCAAATAGAACCTTTTCTATTTAACAAGTTGGATCCCACAATATTATAATGTAGTGTGTGTGTGTGTGAATCGTAAATCATTAACATTCAGAAATATCTTTAAATAATTTGCAGAAGGGTTTAACAGTTATCTTGTCAAGGTTGTTGTTTATTGTAAATTTAGTGGGATTTGTTGAGCAATCAACTTCAAATAATTATATAGAAAATTTAATACGTCGCTGTTACCTTCTAACAAAAGTAAATTAATTTGCTAAGGCAGGCCGTATTTATAGAAATGCATTCAATGGATTCAATGTTTTATACCTGATTTTTTTTATTAAAAATTAAAGAGTACAAATATTAATTGAAACACAATATATATATACATATATATATATATATGTGCTTTTTTGTCATCTACTATGACGCTTTATTTTTTTTTGTTCGTTATGTTATCGAAATTGAGTTTTAGTCATTAATTTTCTTCGTAATTTTAGTCTTTTTTTTACATAAAAAATATTTACGCGATGTTGGAGAGTGTAGTATTATATTAGCTAAACGTCCATGCCACATAGATTATAAACTAAAGTTTCAATAATAATAACAACAGTTTTTAAACTGAAATTCGTATCAAAATTCTATATTCTCATTTTTCTATTCGAGATAAATCTTATTAATTATCTGATTTATCATATAATAATCCATTTAATTTTAAATTATTGAGTTTTAATTATTTAATCATCGCTGGCTTTTCGTTATCATAATTTAATTTCACTGTTAAAATAGTCGATAGATTAGACTTTTCTTTTAAATAGAAAATGCCAAATCTGGTGTTATTTTCCCATATAAAAACGACTTCAGATGATGATTATGACAGATAAATGTGAGGCCAGCTATATTTATTAACTCGCGATGCTACGCCATATAAGTATTTATCACATTTATTATATTTTTTAATAATTTTATATCATATGTTGGGTTAAATATTTGAATACTATCGGTATTACAAACACGTATGCTGTCTTTATTTAGTGCGAAACCTATGTCGCGTATATCTTTTTTTAATAATCATATACAAATAAAATTAATGATAAACTTTACAATGCTTAATAATTAAAAATTATTATACACTAACTTTTAGAAATATTTTATTCGTTTATATCATCGAATGTATAATGACTTGTTATATTCGATTTCTGTTGATTTTGGATAAATTTTCTAATTTATTTAAGTAGATTTAAAAGTTTTATTTGTAATTTTTTTGCTTGAGATAAGCACGTCTTGAGTTCACGCTCAAATTCTATTTTTAGTGATGACAAAAATTTTATATGATTGTAATTTGAATCAAAATTGTAGTTTTACTTAAAAAAAAACTTACAAATTAGATTACAAATTAGTAAAATATAAATAAACATATTCATATGATATCTTTGCCTCCTTTTGTGTTCAGCTCGAATACTACAATAATTAGAGTTCGAAATAATTATGTTATCCATATCTTTTAATTTATTTATTCCAAAAAAAGATATATATTTTGTAATCTCTAAATAAATAATCTCCAATAACACACTCAATTTTGTGAAAACTAATATTCGACTCGACTCATGTAAAAATATTAAATTTATATAAATATTTGTTACAAATATATATCTAGTCGACTTCGTCTCAAAATATAGCCACACACCAAATATTTTTTATTTTTTGGTGGGGAAGGATAAAATATAAACAATATTAGGCCTTGACACAGTGAGTGACTTTAGGTTGGACCACGTCCGCACATGGTGGCTTTCCCCCACTACCATGCTTAGAACATGATCAACGGCCCACAAAGTGACGCGCTGGCAGAGAGCTTGATCCTGCGGTCCCAAAGTGTCGGCAAGGGAGCCAGAGAGAGGGGAGATGTGAGGGGGCCGACGAAGGGGCAACGTTCTGTTGTACAGTTGACTGCCACGTGTACCTGACAGACTGTGACGTAAGAAATCCTTGTTTTTGAATAGTTGGCAGTGCCGATGTTGACGTAGCATATTTGGGAAATTTTCGCATCTTATCATTGGAATTACCACTTTATCCCTCACCTTTTCCTCTGCCCAGGTTATTCTTTTCTCTCTTTTTAACATTTTCTCTACATTTCAATACACATCTATCATATAAAAATAATAATCTAACCTTGAAAATGAACATTATATGTATAGATATATATAGTAAATAAAGACACCTATGGGATGTAGGGCCGGCCATGAGAGAGTTTTGTTATTATAAAATAATTGTGTAAGCAACTCATTTTTTTTTATTCTTTTTTTTTCAAATATTTTGAATTTTAGTTTCTTGGATGTATCCATCATCCACTTAAACAGTGATTATACCTTAATATTTTATTAGTGGTTTTTAATCGGTCTCGGTGTAACATCAGTAAGTTGATGGAGTTTGGACAATAAATTGTATTTTAAGCACGATAAATGATTAAAACAATAGTTGTATTTTGTTTATCTATGGTATTTAGTGTGTTTAGTTTTCTAATAATTTGTGCAAATTGAAGCTTGTTTGAATCATCAAATGTATCCGAGTATTTTCGTCCAGCATCAACGATCAAGTTTCGAGATTCAAATGATCATATTTTTTGGTCAGATGGTGATATCTAGCTGGTGAACACCGTAGTGTTAGGGAAAATGACACAATTTTGAGACCTCGAACATGTGTTACCATCGAGACTCGTCTCAAGATAAGTAGATAACTCGTCCACGCCGATAACTGACTCCTCGAAGTTGCAATGGACTAAGGTAACTTGCCAAAAATGAGATGAATGGTTATATGCGACAAAGTAATGGTGTCGTTTAAGATACAATGTATATGGAAACAATGTGGCTAAATATATTATTTCCTTATGTTTAGGTGTTGATGTTTTGCATACCCCATTCACATTGAAATTGTATGACTGAATATGCAGTGGATTCGAAATTCACTCCAATTTTGTCTATCTAAACAAGTTAAAGATTTAAAATCCATCAATCAAATACAACTTGAAATGGTTTTATGATGATAGAGTGAATCATGAAATTCGTAACTACAAAATATATGGAGTTTGTATGAATTTTTTTAATTAAGGTTATATCCATAGTCCGTAGTTCTACTTAGATATTTTTAAGATTGCCGAGATATTCCCCTCTCTTTAGTTAATGTATACTTAAATTTATAAAAATGAGAGTGAGAACCTAAAGATTCTGCTTCCTTTGACCTTTTACTTTGTCTCAATTATTTTAACCTTTGTTAACACGAGCTCGGTCGGCTTTATTTGGTACGTTTCTTAACGCAAATTTAATAATAGCAGTGGACTAATTATTAATATCGATGATATCCCAGCAAAGTCTTCTTTCAAATTATTCTAAACTTCACTTATATGCTTCTAACATCCCCTTTTTTTTTTTAAGCCTAACATCCCCTCTATTAATTAACTTAGAACAAAGAAATATTAACAGAGATGTTTATTTAATATAATTATTTCAATAACAGTACATCATAAATCAAACACTTGAAATCTCAACATTTTTTTATGTAACAAACTTTATCAATAGAATGAATTACTAAAAGAAAAAAAGTTACAACGTTTAGTTTGTCTGTGTAAACCTGGAAGTCGAGACTCGAGATCCCAACTTCGAGTTCCACTAAAAACCTTCTCTATTTGAGGCTGATTGCGAGTAGTCACGGATTTCTTGAAAAATAAAAAAATAATTAGATTATATATTGGGATAATTCAATATTAGATAATAACAAGAGTTTTATTTTATTTTATTTTTTATTTGAGTTAAACAAGAGTTCTTGTGTGCATATAAATGCAGTATTTTCATTTATTTCTAAATAATGAATGACCCCCCCTCTTCCTGTATTCCAGTGTATGTATAACTTTCTGAGTCTTCTTTCTCCTCAATTAACAGCCAAGCAGAGAGAGAGAGTGGAAAAGTCAGCCCAATATTCAATTATATATTTCCTTTAATTTTGTTGTGAATTATATGCATTGATTTTCTCGGCCAATCCCATGGACCAAACCGGTGTTCAAATATTCGCATTACTCCATATTCTTCGCAGATTCCACGCAACCACAATTCATTTTTACTTCCCATTTCAAAATCATTTGTAGGAGATCTGCCATTCGCTCTCCTCTCCCTTTTCACTGTCCATTCCGACCCGTGAGATTAAAACCGGTCTCCACGGCAAGACCGCGACTTTCCGGCGACCCATTTCGCCACTGGAAGCAAGATTCGCGGGTCTGAGTTTGTTGAGATTTTTCTTTTTGTCGTCGGATAGTGTTAATGGGGCGGTAGGTAGAATTGAGGTACATTTTCTGTGTATCGACGCGTGGCTAATTTGTTGTATTCGTGTGATGCTGAGGTTCTTGAGTTCGTAAAAAGCAACGGAAAAGTTTTTTGTTCTGTTTTTTGGTTTTTGGCAATTTGTCGGAGGTGGGATTTGTATGGCTTTAAATTTAGATCAACTGAAAGTCAATGCTTTGATCTGTTGAGTGATAATTAATCTTCTCGAAAGTTCAACGGAGGGTCAGGTCAAATTGTGTGAAGAGGTTGAAAAATGATGCGAATGGAGACCAAGAATGATGGGTTGCCGACACAAATGAATGGTGGTTCCGGCGTCACTGGCGGCGGCTCTGGAGGAGGGCGGAATGGCGGCGGCGAGAAAATTTGGGAGCTCCGGCCCGGAGGTATGCTGGTCCAAAAGCGCTCGGAAGTAGACAATAATAGCGTGCCACCTCCTACAATTCGGGTGCGAGTCAAATACGGCTCCATTTACCATGAAATTCGCATCAGCTCGCAAGCCAGTTTCGGTAATTTTCCGACGACCCTGAAAACATTTCGAAAGCTTTATGTTTCCGAAATACATTTCACATGTCTTGGTTTCGAACTCAATGGGGATTTTTGTTTTGTTTTGTTTGTTCTTAAATTTCTTGAACATTTTTGTGGGGGAATTGTAGGGGAGTTGAAGAAGATGTTGTCGGGGCCGACAGGCTTGCACCATCAGGATCAGAAGCTGTTTTACAAGGATAAAGAAAGGGATTCGAAAGCATTTCTTGACACTGTAGGCGTGAAGGACAAATCCAAATTGGTGCTACAAGAAGATCCAATTAGCCAAGAAAAGAGGTTTTTAGAGATGAGGAAGACTGCTAAAATGGAGAAGTCCGCCAAATACATCTCAGAAATAAGCCTCGAAGTGGATAGGCTTGCTGGGCAGGTAACAAACAATTCCCTTCACCTTCATCCATCATCGATGGCTACGAGTCCGGCATTCGCCCCCCTTTAAGCACGCTACGCATACTCTATTTGCAGCACATTTCTACCTCTAGAATCTATGATAACATGTGGCTTTGAATCTGATGCGTACCTCCATCAATTAATTATTTTTATTCGAACAATGCATGCGGCCGCACCACTTGTGAGTTGTGATGGTCCCCATCCATTCATTTGAGTTTCATTCTATTGAATGTAATGTTGGGTAGCAGATGTCGTTTCTGCTTGCGTTTGTATGATTTTAATCATTTTGTGTTACGGTTCAATTGATGCGCAACATTGTTTGTCGAAAAAGACGGTAGGGACGAATATAATTCATTGTCGACTATAGGACAATACATTGGGTGACTGATGTTAATTTCTTTGGTTAATTTGATAGGTATCCTTGTTTGAAACGATTATTTCTAAAGGTGCGAAAGTGGATGACAAAGATTTAACAAAACTGATTGAGTCGCTGATGAATCAGTTGATAAAATTAGATGGCATCCCGGCCGATGGTGATGTCAAGTTACAGAGAAAAATGCAGGTATGGATATCTTGAAGTTCGATTCATATCGCAGTTTTGGAGTTGAATGATTTCTGATGTGTTCCTCAAACTTCGAAGGTAAGAAGAGTGCAGAAGTACGTCGAAGCTCTTGACGTGTTGAAGATCAAAATCGCAACTCCTACAAGCAATGTAAGCCAGGCCCCATTGCTCCAGCCTACAACCCCAAAACAGAGTCAGGACCCCAGGAATTCGAACGGGCACATATCTACGCCTATTCTACCACACAGGAGTTCAAACGGGAGCGCTTCATCCCTAATTGAACTGCAACAGTCTAGGAATTCATTCGGAAGCTCTTTCACCGATTCACCAAAGCAGCAGCAGCAGCAGCAGCAACAATCATCAAGGCACTCGGCTTCAGGGGCAGCCGTTGTGATAACCACTCAGTGGGAAACTTTTGATTCAACTCCAACTCCTCCGACGCCAATGACGGCTGCCACTCCTTCGACTTCCGCCACCACAAATCGTACTGTGCAGCCTCATTTTACTTGGGATCTGCTTTAAGCAGACCAAAGTATGCGTGCTATGTAGAGGTGCATCTTGAACTTGTTTTTTCAAGTTGTTTGGTGTCTGTTTCTCCATTCTTTTATGTATTTATAGTTTTGTCAACACCCCTTTTTATGTCATTCACTTCACAAATAAAAGCAAGTCTACCATGTTAATTGTTGATGTTGTCTTGCCTACTTGTAATGCTTTTGCTCCTTGGAATCATGGGGCTCACCCCCAACACCATCTATAATTAAATATAAACATTTTTTTGAAGGGAAATGCAATTTTTGAATCTTTCAAACTAGATTGTTGTCCAATCGTCACGTTTCGGTCATTCTTATAACAATGCCTGATTGTATAGAGTATGATCCATTCAAAGAAAGGGGACTCGTGGTGTTTCCATTTATTTTATTTATCTCTGGCATGGATCCTCCATTTCTGGAGTTACATTGTGCTCAACCTACTTCCGAATCGAGTCGGATCACCTATTCGACCTTCAACAGAGTACTCAAACTTGTTACATCTTAGATAATTACTCTAACTTCTAAGATGATGCGAAAAAATAAAGGAGGTTCCAAAGAGATGGTTGTCGGCGGCATTGCGGCGGAGAGCCACCGGCTCATGTGAGTGGTTTGACTTTTGGGAATCGCCTTCTACTCTGCTAACTCACTATGGTTACTTTTAAATACTTAATTGCATGTTATTATGGGATTCCACCATTTATAAAATATAGCAATGTAACACTGGAACATTAATTTACGTGCCAAGACCTATTTTGTGTCGGGCCACATATTGTCCTAGTAGTAGCAATATAAATTGTTTAATCCGAATTCACAATTTTTCTACAGTATTTTATGACACTGTTTGCCATGAAGTGTTGTGCGTTGTGTCAGCCACAAATACGTGCCAAAAATGAAATAAAATGAAAGAAATTAAAATCTAATCTAACTTCTAAACAAAACAAAAATGGAGCTCTCAAATTGAGCATCATTTGTATTCTCATCGGCTTAATAGAATTATTTTGAGTCCATTACAAAGTGGGCCTAGATATTTGAAAATTTTAAGCCCAAAAATATAATGTAAAAATAGGGTTCAATTACTTCAAGCCTATCAATAGGTCTATACTTATTAATTTTTCATTTTTGGCACGTTAAGCTTCCTTTTGCTATGGTTTTTGGGTAACTTTGATTTGAGTGTCTGAGGGTTTTTGTTGGACAAACTCCGCTACTTCTGACACTCCTTCCGTGACGCATGTGACAATCAACCTTAAGGTTCGCAGAAGCGATGTCTCCAGGCCCAAGACTAACAGTCCCAAACTTCCTGAAAATGAAGATTGGGCCAGCTCCAATTGCCTATGAACCGTCAAATAATTTTGCTCTAATGGGCTAGATCTAATATCTTCTTCGTGGACTTTTCATTGGTACTAAGGGCCAAAAATTTATTATTGTTTCCACTCTGTTCTTATTTCATCTAAAATATGACTCGAGTTGTTCAATAATTTGAGTTACATATTTTTTTGTTATCTATATCTTTCATTTTTTTCTCTGTATATTATATATATTAGTATCGAATTGCACGAGTTGCGTGCTTATATGATTTATTTTTGCATACACGTTGTGTACTAATACAATCCGTTTTTTATTAAATAATTGTAAAAAATAAAATATTAAATATTTAAAATAAAAAAGAGGCCACACCAAGATGTCCATTGGTTGTTTAAATAGGTATATGACATATAGACCCGTCAATTCGGGTTTGACCCGTCAAACCAACCCATCCTACCACTAAAAAAGGGCGGGTTGGATCATCATTTTGTCGACCCGCCTCCTGGCTGACTCATTTGGGCTACGTGTCAAGGAGGGGAGGGGAGGGGCGGGCCGACTCATCAATTTTTTTTTTTGCATTTTTAAAAATTATATTATAATTAATATTTTAAATATTTTATGTATGACTGATCAGTTTTGAATAATTTATATTGTTTAAAATATTTTATAAATGATTATAAGCTCTAAATTATTTATGATAATTTATGTTTAATTAATTAATTTTAAAAATTTATATTATTTATAATAATTTATCTATTGTTAATGAATTTTAAATATGTATATCATTTATAATTATTTATGTATGAATTTTTAAATTTTTTATTTTTTGGCGGTTGAATCTCAACCCGCCATCAATTTGGGCCGATCTGTCCCACCCCATCTGATGGTGGGGCGGGACGGGACGGAGAGTTCCGAATTGACAGGCCTAACGAGGTACTAAGGTAGTGTTTAAAAATACTTTTAAAAAATGCTTACGGTAAATGTCCAACAAAATGTTTTTAAGTTGAATAGACCACCAAATGGGCCAACTTAATTTTGCGCAAGGGGCCCGAATTATTTTAGATATTTTCCAATAATTTATTGTATACTTCAGTTGGGTTGGTGATATAACTCAAAAAATTTGTAGTCCATGAAGCTGAAGTTTGAGCACACTGAAGCAAATGCAAATTCGAAATTTTGTGTGCTTATAATGATTAATTGACATGGCTTCTTTTGGCTATTGAAAGCAAATGGAGTAAAATCCATGTTTGATTTCTAAACTTTTTAACCTAAAATTATTTTGAATAATGATTTAAGGACGATCGAGTTTGTTTTCACGATCACTTATACTTCGATGATGATTCTCCGACAGTATGGACCTTGGATGACGAACAAACATACATAATGACATGTTATGATTTCCAGCGAAATTATTCCAACGTGAGTCCAAAACTATGAAAATTGAAAACCATGTGAAAAAAGTGAAAAAATATACGTGATAAATATTTGCATGCACCCTACTTGGGTTATTTAATGATTAAAATATTTTTAGATATTTGAGAAAAAAAAATACTGCAGAAAAATGGTGTCTCGGAGATTCCAACATGATCCCAATTCACTTTTTTGCAAGGATATAATAGGACCAAAACTTAGCCCATATCTCCATGTTATCTTATCCTATCTAGCTCATGATTAAATCACCATCGACCATTTTGCAAAAGGGCAAAATATTATTATTATTATTATTATTATTATTATTATTATTATTATTATTATTATTATTATTATTATTATTATTATTATTTTTGTAATAATAATATTTGGGAGAAAAAAATCTTTACAAGTTGTTCAAAAGGCCAACAACTTTGTTGCCATTTTAAATGTGGTCATTTAATTTATGAATGTACAGATATATTTCGTTGTCATTGCTTACGAGCATGTGTCCCAAACGTAGATTTTAAAGCTGTCTCCTTGATAGGATGCATCCCATCTCTCTATTATGTTGTGGTAAATACATCAATATGGAATTGCCACACACACACACACACACACACACACATACACACATATATATATATACACTTATTTTCGTTCTTGGATAAAAATTCATCGTCATCGAATGCCCATTTTTATATTTATGTACGTATATTTATTTTTAAATTTCTTTTATGCGAGCTGTAATGAATGACACATATATGTTCATATTTAATATGACATAAAATTTTAATAATTTTTATCATTATGCAAATTTATGTATGTGGGTGTATATATATATATATTAAAAGAGAAAATGGGGTGTAGTAGTTTGAAAAGAACAAGAGATATGGAAAAGTGGTCTACAGTGTTCAGACAAGGACCCAAAAAATTTAATGGCGTCAAATCAAACTGGTTATTGGTTAGAAAGTTGGGTTTGAATTTGAATTGTTTGGTCCATACCATGATACCAAAATGCAAATTTTATTATACAAGTAGTAATTAACATCAAATTCATTTATATATAAAATATATTACACATTGTACCGAATTAATAAATATCCACAAAAAGATAGTAAAATTATCTTCCCTAACCTAATAGTTCCTCTTTAAACATTGATCTCATAAGTACTGTAGCAATGATGATCAATTGTGGCACTTGACTAACGCCAAGGAAATTATCGAAGTATCCATGAAATGTCCAACAATAGATGTACGTAATATATGTATTAAACCTCGTTGGCCGATAGTTAAGCTATTTCATAGTTCGTAAGTCGATGTATCTTGGTACGTGATATAAGAAAACAATAACATGAGTCGAATATTGAACTAGATAACTTTCAAACAAGCCCGGGTTATTATGTATGAATGAGCCCCCAGCTCACTAAAAGTACACCCCAACATTGAACGGTGTCTTCTCACAAGAGACAGCCTTTCAGTTTGATGTTGTCCACTCACTTTTTTTAAAGCCAACCTCAAAACATACATGGTACAACTTGTGACAATATAAATTAATTAATTTCACTCTATATTATATTACTTGTAAATTTTAAATATAGTATATATATATATATATATATATAAATGTAATAGTTGTACATAATGTTTTGATTGTTTTCGAAAAAACAATAAAAATCTCTTGGTATACTCTCTTCCACGCTTCCACAATGGGTGTTGAACACATAGTTCGTATAGTTAAAGTCAGACTATATTATATTTATATATATATCAAGATTTGTTTTCGAAATTTCCTTCGATATTTTTTTTTTTTAAATTCAATCTTGGTGTCATTGGACCAATTTATATTAAATCTTAGCAGACACAGTATGTGTGTAATATCGAACCCACAAATAAATAAATAATAAATAAAAATTAGAGAAATTTTCCATAAAATACAAGATTATTTTAATAAAAAATATGGTCATGTTGGTTAATTTTATTGCTTAATTATTAGCGTATATATATAAAGTTCAAATTATATTTTATTTTACTTTTTTTTTAGAAATATTTTTATTTAATATTAAAGATCTAAAGTAGTGTAAGTGAAGTACTTTTGGGAAATCAGCATTGTACTAACAAAATCTTGCCATGAATGGTAACATAACCAAGAGCCAAAAAGAGAGAATTTTACGGGGGGGATGCCTCCTCTTTAGGACAGATTCAATAATTGTATTCATTGACATTTTAACATTTAATAATTATATTATTGTACTTTGCACATAAAAAAAATATTATTTTAGTACGGACTTTTATGAAACTCCACGAGAGAATCGAATCTTGATTTCCTAGTACAACAGTTGCCAATTAGACTAAAATTTTAGTAAACAAATAATTAATTTAACCACCTTTGTCTGATCATTAATTAATTATTGTATTGGCACGAGATCCTTTTACATGAAGAATAGGAGTTGTAATTTTTTGTTTTGTTTTGTTTTTTAAAAAACAAAGTGAGCTATTTTTTATGTGGTGTAGGCACCTTGGTATAAATCATGGTTAATTGTTTATTTATGATTTTTTATGACTGTTTATTAATTTAATTATAATTTATGTTACACTCCAAAACTAACAATTCTGATGCAGTTGTAGCAATTAGCTAGAGAAATCATATCTATTTTGTGGTGGACTTTACTGTTAAATAAGCTCCTCCAAAAATGTAACTAAACGAGTAAAGATAAAGTCCCTCTACTGATGGTGTATCTTTGTACGTTATGTTTAGTTTGTAAAAAAAAGTTTAACTCCGACGGGATCTCATCTCTCATGAGTCAGAGATTTATTGGCTCATATGTGGGTTAAATTGAGGAATGTGAACGAGTGACAGAGATCTGAAGGAGGGAGCAACATGGTCAACCCCCCAGAGCATACCCCACAATATTTCAGCAAAGAATATGCTCCACACGAGGATCGAACCCGCAACGCTGGAGAATTTTTTTCCACATCACCTCAGGTCTTACCAACTCGCATATGCCCCTGTGGGCTTGTACGTTATGTTTAGTGTTCTATATTATGATATATTTTGAAATTTTTGTATGAAATTTTATGAATAAAATGAAACTTGTTATAAATAAATTTTCCTAACATGTTGCGGGGAATTTTTTTCCACATCATCTCAGGTCTTACCAACTCACCTATGTCCCTGTGGGCTTGTACGTTATGTTTAGTGTTCTATATTATGATATATTTTGAAATTTTTGTATGAAATTTTTTGAATAAAATGGAACTTGTTATAAATAAATTTTCCTAACATATCTAAATCAATAGAGTACTTTTCCTTTCCAAAATTAAAAAAAAAAATGTAGGAACGAGCACTTGCCGCATTACCAAATCGGACCCATGACCTAATTGGCTCTGATACCAATTGTAGGGCCGAACGCTTGCCGCTTTACCAAAAGTTATAGTTGGTGATAATTGTGCAACTCAAAATTTTAAACTTCACAGCAGCCCAAGCGCTATGGTTCGACCACTATAATAGCATGGACAATTATTGTACCACAATAATCTCCCTCCCAATAATTACACACCTTGTAATCAATTGTAGAACCGAAAGTTTGTCGTTTTACCAAAAACTATAGTTGATAGTAATGTTGCAACTCAAAACTTTTAAACCGCACAATAGCTCAAACACCATAGTTTGACCGTTTTACCAAACAATGACAATTATTACACCCCAACAAAAACCAATAGAATACTTTTCAATGTTATTGCTTGTACAATTCAATGAACACACATTTCTAGAATGAATACAAATACGGATAATTTTATATTCAACAAACTTGAATTGGTAATTTCAAAGAAGCAAAATTATAATTGATTTCGTTACTATTTAAATATAAAGGTAAATTTTTTTTCAGAGATTAATACAAGCCTATGAAATTCAAAATTACTAGTAAAAATTACCAATTAATATACATATACACACAGAATTATCAACTTAAAAAACAATTAGCTAGAAAAACGTGGACCTCTCTTTTCTTTTGATCCATTCCTGGAAAAACTTGGCATTCTTAAAAGTTAAAACCCACATGTATCAATAATTAATCAAATTTTGTACCAAATTTTTTTAAAAAAACACATACAAAAATTAAATTTTTTGTTTTTTTAAAAAAGAAAACAAAAGAGTAGAGTTCTTGTCATTCATAAACTAATACTAGTATCATCTTCCACGCATGCTCATACAGTTGAAATAATTTATCTATGATAATTTTTTCATTTTCAAACTAATAATTTTTTCATCCTTATTTATTTTTTTAAACTGGATTTTCATATTTATTTATAAGATTACTGAACTATCTAAAATTTTTAAAATATTGATAAATATATTATTACATTTTAAAATATAGATAAAAATAAGATTGAATATTTAAAAATAAACGAAGATTTGAGGATTTTTCTGTACCATTAATTAAAATTCAACAACTTGATGACAAATTAGTTAGTAAAAGTGATATATTTTTAATTAAATAATATAATTACGCAAAATACTCCTTATTTGTCCCGAATAATTGGTTGCATTTTGATAGGAATCATGCATTAATTAAGAATGTATTCAAGTAATCAACAATCAGTATATATAATTATTTATCCCTTTTTTGAAGCAATATAATTATTTATCTATGAAATTATAAATTATTCCACGACTCGTTTTTTAATATTTAATAAAATAAATTATTATAAAATTTTGTTGTAAAAATAAATCAAAGGGCTTATATAGAATTTCGGATATCGGATCAACCCACATGTGACTTGTTGGTAGTGATGAATAAATTATTTCTCTCAAAAAAAAAAGTGATGAATAAATTATGAATATTTCATAAAATTATTTTAAAAAATCGCATAAAAAAGCTGAAAACATAGTGGACGTAATTATCCATAAAAATGTTTGAATTCAAATTCAATGGCTGCTTTTTAATGGTTGAACTTTCAAGATTGTGAAAATAAATATTATATTCTTTCCATTATATAAAATTCAAACATATCATCACGTTGTCAAATACTGGAATCCCACTAAGAAAGCAGACCTAAATACCTCATTTGCCCCTTACCAAAAACTTGAATCCCAAAATTACCCTTCTTTCCATCCCCCTCCACATTTACATTTTCGAGATTATAAATGATAACAAACTAATTAACAACAATAATTTTTAAAAAAAAAAAAAAATTAATGGTCCATAACAATAAACTAATTAAAATTAACCTAAAAAAATATCAAGAATTAATTTAACATTGGCTGTCACCCTTTTTCTCAGCTTTATCATCTGATTCATCCTTTTCACCATCTTCTTCGTTTTGATGATCAAGAATTCTGTACTCTTTGGTCAATTCTTCTGCTTTTCGGGCCTCGAATTCCCAATCAGTTAGCAGAAGAACGACCATCATTGTGATCACACACGAAGATTGGGCCGCGAGAAGCCCGAACCAGAGGCCCTGGAAGTCCATCCTCAAGAAGAAAGCTAACCCCACAGCCACCGGCATTCCCACCAGATAGAAGCATCCCAGGTTGATGTTTGCTCCCACTTTAGGCCGGGCCGTCCCTCTCAGCACCCCGCAGCCCGTTGTCTGCGGGCAGTTCCCCAGCTCGCAGAGACCGATTATCGGCAGAACCAGAGATGTCAATGCTATGATCTCTTTATCTCGCGTGAACATTGTCGCCCATATGTTTCTAACCGATACCGCGAACAGCAAGGCCGTGAATCCCAGCAAGAACCCGCCGGAGAGCCCGACAATGGCGGCGAATTTCGCCTTCTGCGGCCTGCCGGCTCCTATCTCGTTGCCCACTCTGGTCGAAACGCTGAAACTGAGGGAAGATGGGAATATGTAGATTAATGCTGTGGTTTGAATCAGAATCCCCATTGATGCCACTGTTGCCTTGGGGTTCAGCAGCAGCCCGCAAATCAAGATCATTATTTCATACCACCACCATTCAAGACAAACGGAAACACAGCTTGGGATAGCGAGATTCAGAAGTGATTTCCAGCCTCTCAAGCACTCCATCGACAAGCCTTCCCAAGTTTTTTTATACACTCCGGACACTATTATATAGACAACCAACGACGCGACGAGGTTCATGTTTGTCCAAACCCCGGCAAATGCGACTCCCTTTATGCCCAATCCGAGCTTCGAAACAAGGAGATAGTTAATAGGTACATGCAAAAGAATGGAGACCGCCGCGCAGAAAGTTAGCGGCAAAGTTATGGACTGAGTTCTGAGGTAGATTCTCAGTGGATGTAATACAGCCTGAGCAAACAGATCAGGCAAAGAATACAACAAATATTCTTGAGCTTGTGCTGCAATGGATTCATCTTGCCCACAGAAGAGAAGAATCCTTCTCATGTTTAGCCACAGAAAGGCTATTGGAAACGAAGTGAAAACAAGCAAAAGCACGGTTCTTTGCAAAGAAAGTCCGAGGAGTTTGTACTTTCTGGCTCCAAAAGCTTGTCCGCAAATGGGTTCCATCCCCATGGCCAAACCAGAGAGGATAGAATATCCCGTGATGTTAGCGAACCCCACTGCTAAAGAACCTCCGGCTAAGGCCAGGTCCCCTAATCTTCCGAGGAAAAGCATTGAGATAATGGACCTGGAGTAGAGTAGCAAACCCGTGAGGATCATGGGAAGAGCTATTCTGGCAATGGAGATGGATTCTTGAAGAAGGAGAGATAGATGAGTGGGGGTGGGGTTTTTTGGTTTGTGTGTGGGTTGGGTTGGTGTTGGGGTTTTGGGGATCAAACAAGTGAACATGTCGGAATCTCGATGATCCGAGGGGTTGTTGCACATTTTTGTGTGGGGTTTTGAGTGTGTGTACTTGGTGTTTTTTGGTGTGTGTGAGAGAGGTAGAGAGAAAGATATAGGTAGAGAGAAAGTGTGTGTTTTTGGAGGGCAATGGTATGAGTAGAGGTGTGGGTTATATATAGAGTGCAAAATGGGTTCTTTTTGCCGCCGCGTGAAGCTGGCTCTTGGCTTTTATGGATGGGTGGCGTAGTGTAGTGTAGTGCGTGCCGGCGGAAGGGACTTGAGATTCTCGCGCACACGGATTTCGCTTTTAACATATGGAGAATGAGGCATACATATATATATATCGTTCATTAAGTATCATTAGTTTTCTTTTTTATTTTAGTTGAAAAGAATTACACGAATGGGGTTTAAAAAATTTTCTTGGAATATATATAGATCGTGAGATGCATAAACACGACAGATGTTACTTAGTGTGGATGGAATTGATACAACAAATGTTGCTTGCATTTACACTTAGTTTGTGCGCGCGAGCAAATTGACATGCGACACCTAGTCCATTTCCATTACACATCTTGTTAAGATATACAGCTAAATCCGTAAATTCCCAACTCATTAGTCAACAACTCGATATCATCACGTGACGTATTCGTAATGTCTAAATTGATAGAGCATGTGAATATTTAGTAATGACGTATTCGAAATATCTAAATTGATAGAGCACGTAAATATTTTGTTAACGAAAACAAATTTTATTTTTCTTGTCAACACTGTTTCGAGAAGCATATTGTGAATTCCATATTCGTCTGGAAAAGGAAAAAAAATCACGTCGCATGAGTGGACAAAACAATACTCCATCCAGCCAATAAGTATAGTTCTATGTGCTTTTTGCACAAATCGATAAATTGTTTGAAAAGCAAATTAAAAATATATTTTTTTATCGTTATTAATGCGTGTTTTAATAGGATGTGAAAAATTATTGGAAATAACTAGGTTATGTTTGAACGTGCAGTTTAAAAAGGTTTTTAATATTTTATAAGTGAAAATAATTTTGCCTCGAAAAGAAAAAAGTGAAAAGAACTTAAAGTATGTGTTAGGATAAGATTTTTATAAAATATTTTTGAAAAATATTTTTTTTAAAGTGTTCTCCAAAAGAGTGTTTGGGAGAGCTTAAAAGCTCTTGCAAACAACTTATAAGCTGTTTTAGAGCTTTTAAACTCTCAAATTTTGTTTGGCAAAAATTTTTAAAAACAGCTTATAAGCTGTCAAAATAAGCTGTTTGACAGCATAAGCTGTTTTTAAAAAAGTAAGGGGGGAGGTACTTTTTTCAAAAAAATCTTATTTTAATATTCTATCTCACTAAAATATCCTTGAATATTTTCATAAATCTCTATCGTATCCTCCACCCACTAAATATTAAATATTATTTTTAAAAAAAATTACAAATCACATAAATTTTTATAAAGTAAAGAATTAAAACAATTTTATTTTTTTTAATATATGTTTATTCTAAAACTATTTTCGTATGTGTATAACTCAAAATTTTATTTTCATAGAATTATTCCTTTTTTGGTAATTTTGACAATAAAAAGATCTTATAATACAAAACATATCAACATATTTAAGTTGTTTAAAATAAGTTTACTCAAACACTTTAATAGCTTATTTTTAAAATAAGTTCTAACAACTTATAAGCTCGTAAAACAGCTTTTAAGCACTAGGAGCTTATAAGCTCTTTTTAATAAGTTTAACCAAACACCCTCCAAGTATAATTTTTAAAAACAATTCAGAGGTGTTTTTATATGTATTTAGAATGGAACTATGGAACAATAATTAACAACATTACTTTTGAAATATTAAAATATTTTTATAAAATAGTTTTTCAAACACAAATTTATTGTTAAAAACAATTTTTAAAGCATTTTATAATTATTTTTTTTTAAAAAAATACTTTTATAAAAAAATTTTATAAGTATTTGTCCAAATACTCCAAACCAAACCCTAATGTTTTTAATGAGTATGGTAGATGGGTAAAAGAACAAAATAATAATACTAAGGAAGTGTTTGTGATTACTTCAAGAAATCACTTTTGAACTATTCTTTCACAAAATTTCCGGACACTACCCAAATTATAGACATTTTACTATAATATTTAAAAACAAATAAAACAAAAAAAAAAAAAGGTATTGTAGCATTTACATTTGAGACAGAATTATACTTCCACACTACTAACTAATTAGGAAAATGACGAATGCATACAAATAATAATCCACATCCGAGTTTAGAATCAGGTGAATGCAAAATCACCCTTATGTTTCTAAAATTGAAGTAATTTGCGACCCTAGAAATGAATAATTTGTTTTGGGGAGGGATTTTAAGGATAAGTTTGACACAACACCAATCTTGACTGTATTTCAAATCTATCATAATGATAATATCTTAATGGATTAACATTTAACTATAGATAGAATTGAAATTCACCCAATAAAAATTCATCAATAATAATACGAATTAATTTGAAATCCATAACTTCATTCATCCGAACCGAGCGCAACAGTATAGAATTTGGGATATCAGATTTATTTTTGAAACTCAAATGTGAGAATTTTATGAGCTAAAAGATGCTCCATGTCTTATTGAATTTAAAGCTAAAATCCCATGCCAACAAATTTTTTGAGGTGTAAACAGGTATACTTTATGAAAAACTATATATATAAAATCGAAGGGAGAAATTATATATACTCCATGACCAAGCATTGATTAATATTTTAAATGTAGTAGTTAAAACCCAAATTTTAAAATAAATAGAATAATACGTAAAAACAAACACATTTGTTAATGTGAGTCAAACTTTATGTAAAACGTTTTCAGTTATAAAAAAGGCAACAAAAACGACAATTGGAGATTAGATAAAATCGAAGGGAGAAATTAGATATCTGTGGGCCCAACAAAATCCGACGGCCTGTTAAAGGGCCCAAGTTTTGCTGTCTTTAATCTCCAATAACAAAGAGAAAGTGTCAAAGTTTTAGATTTACCAAAGAATCAAATTCAGTTTTTGTTTGGCACGGCGCGCCTTAATTCAGACATTACTCATGTTCTCCAAATATAATATGTATAATATTGTATATACAAAATCTCGTATACGTCCGTCTCACGAAACAATGTTGAAAAACGGAGATTTGATTCGATCCGACGTCCGATTTGGAAAACATTTGCGTGCTCTCCAACATAAAGTGGAGTCTAAGCCCGAGTGCAAAAACGAATAGTTGAATCCGGGTAATCGGCTAATACTTGAGGGAATCCAAAGAGCAAACTTTGTGGGTCATACTCACGTCACTAACAATTATTACAGGTATCGAGGGTACCAAAATATTCTAATTATCAAGTTAGCAGTTTCTTGAAATATGAATACTCATCGAAAACAAGATCATGAGAAATGAGAGATTACTTTTCACTCGAAAGAATGCGACCTATTTATATGTTTATTAGCTAGAGGTCTTTTTTGTTTAGACCCTATGTGAACCTAGCTCAACGTTTGCCAGTTAATAAGGAAAAATAATTTTTTTTGATTAACTATTTTGCCCAATTTTGTGTTTTAATCCAATAAGTTTTCAAATTTTGATTTTGTTATATGAATTTCAATTTTGACTATTTTGTTCTGATTGTTAACTTGACAACGTACAAGTATTCAATTTTTTATATCACATCATCATATTTCAGATCCACATAAGTATTTTCCAATATCACGTCGTTACTCAGGCGAAATATGAATGAAGGCCAAAGAATTTTGTTAATGAGAGGTGCATGCACAATAGTATTTATGGTCTACACACTCTCAGTATCATGTCTGAGCTCTTCCGCGCAACATGATATAGGTAGTATTTGGAAGAGTTTTTTGGAAGCACTTCTCAGCTTTTTTTTTGACAAAATTTTGAAATTTTGGTTAAGAAAAAGCTGAGAAGTGTTTCCTAAAAGTTCTTCCAAAATAATTAATCTAAGTTTCTATAAGAATATATGGTAGGTACGATTAAAAAAAAAAAAGAATACATGGTAGGTCATTTTAAACTTAGTTTTTTCAACAAATGGAACAAAGGATGCTACAATACATTTATATTCTTCATACATGAAATTAATATTCAAGCGTTAGGTAACGAAGCTCGAAATCAACTTAACCAAGTATTTTGTTTTTAACGTTTCAGTTCCACACCCTCCCCCCCCCCCCCCCCCCCATTTAACGTATTTTTAATTTTAATTTAAATAATTATTTTATTTCCACACCCTCCCCACCCCCCCCCCCCCCCTCCCTTTTCCACGTAATTTTATTTTTCATTTCAAGAATAAATTTGTGTAGCCAAGTAAGAGCCCGTTTGAGAACAGTAGACATTTTGAAAAAAACACTTATTTTTTTAAAAAAGTGTTTTTCTTAAAAATTTACGTGTTTTGTTACAATAGACATTTTTTAAAAAACACTTATTTAAGCCCAAATAATTGCTTTTTTAAAAGTCAGAAATTTTGGCTTTTTGGCTTCTGCTTATATTTTAAATTTAAAAAATACTTTTTTAACATTTATCCAAACACTAAAACTACTTCTGCTTTTTTTTAAATAAAAGCACTTTAAAAAGCTGAACTTATTTAAGTGTTTTTTTAAGCCAATAATTTTTGTTTCCAAACGGGCTCTAAATGGGAAATGAAATGTGGGTTATTACCAAATTATATAATTCAATGATTTTTCCCCCAATAAGTTTAGCAAAAATAAATAAATAATTCCTTAAAAAAAAATAAGTACATAAAAGTTATTGCTTTGGTCTTGTAGGCGTATGGAAAATTTCGACTTCAATAGGGAAGAGAAGATTTTACATGTTAACTCTGCCATTCACATTGAACTCTTTATTTATTTATTCTTTTAAAACGTATTAAATAAAGTTATATATGATGAGTTTAATTTAAACTTAAGAATATTATAATTCGATTTGGAGTCTGGACAAGTACTTATATAACATTTTTATAAAAGTGTTTTATAAAAAATTTTAATGAAAGAAAAGTAATTTTAAGATTAAAAATATGTTCAGACAACTATCCATAAATAAAAAATTATGGTTGAAATTAAAGATTGTTGGACAGCTATTTGAAAAGAAAAATTTACAAAACAATTTCTCTTTTTTCTTTTGTTCAATGAAGATTTTAATATGCTAAAAAATTTCAAAAATAATTAATATCCATTTAATGGCGAGAATAAATTTATAAAAAAATAGATAAAATAATAGTAAGTAAGAAAACTAGATTAAATATTTAATATATAGGGACAAAAAAAAATGACATAGTTGAGACGAATGAACTAATTAATCTGTTCTCATTTTGACAAAACATTTGGTATACGTGTCCAATAAAATCATCTTTTTTCAAAGATTCTTGCCTCAAAATTTTTTGAATGGTAATTGATTACGATTTTGTTGGTAAATGGAAACTCGACTTGGTGTCATTGTACTTTCGACTAAGAAGACCACATTGATTTCATGTCGAGTAGAGAATTTTGTGGCAAATTATGATTGGCTCTTTTAGGTCAACTGGTCACATCCCAATATCATAGCTTACAAATTCGTCTATTCTTTTTGAAAATAATTGATTCCTTCTCTTAGCCGTGCAAACGAACCGAACTTGTTCGTGAGCTTTACGAGTCCGCTCGATAAATATTTGATTTGTATTCGAGCTTATCGAACTCGAGCCGAATTCGAACATGTTCGAACTTTTTTTCGAGCCGAGCTCGAGCCGAAATTACTCTGTTCGATAGTTCGCGAATAGTTCGCGAGCCTTAATATTTAATTAATATAATAATATATATACATTTTGAGCTTTCGAACCATAATATCCGAATAGTTCACGAATATGTTCGAATATTTCGAACCGAACTCGAACTCGAACTCGAACTTCATTTCGAGCCGAACTCGAGCCAAAATATTTGAAATTATCGAACTTCGAATCGAGGTCGAACTCGAATATACTCTTATCGAGCCGAATTCGAACCTTAAAATTTTACCATTATTCGGCTCAATTCGATTCGTTTGCACCCCTAGCTCCCTCCTACCATAAAAAATGAATCAATCTAAAATTTCCATAAAAAAGATCAAATTTCTTACAAAAATCCATATCGTAGACAACAATTCTTAAAACACAAAATATACCAAGTCAACATCTTTGAGAAAATTGATTTGTAAATACGGTTTAAAATTTTGAATTATAATGTTATGGTCAACTACAATTTTTGATATGACAATGAGTATTTAGTGTTACACTTGATATAAAAGTCATAGTTAATTACTTTGGCTGATTCCAATGAATTGTGAGTTGATACATTGCCAAGAGAAGATCCCCGATGAGTACTAGTGGACCGAGAAAACGATCAGAATGTTCTTCATTTATTTTTTTAAAAAATTTAAATTATACTATAAGTATCATTAATAAATATAAATTTATTCGACAAACTCTCCATCAAAATAGTACTCTAAAATCAATTCTCTGTTCATATACCCCCGGCCAGCTTTACAAGTGAAGAATTAGTAAAACAATTTTGTCAAAAAACATTTTGTATCTACTTCTTGTCTCTTGTGGAATGAGCGATCAAAGTTTCTATGGGTCAACCCAATATATTATTTCAAACTTATCCTACAACTCGCACGCACATCCACCAAACTGAGTCGACCAATATATATGAACATCTTCCAAAAATATTAATATTTCTTAATGAAAGAAATTTATTTAAAAATAAAATTTTATACTTTCCGCTCTTAGATAAAAATTTATCGTCATTTGTTCATTAGCAAATATGTAAAACTTGATCGTAAAAATGTAATATTATGTTTCTTCTAAAAAAAATTATATCGTAATTTGTCAACACTTTTTGTCTTTCTTTCTAATGATAAACATAAAAATTAATTCATAATCAGTGGGTTTTATTATTATTATTATTATTTTTTGACATAGATTGGGTTTAATTCAGTATATGACCATTAATGTGCGATGTATTGGTTAACTCTTGAGATTAATTTTATTATCTAATACCGCATTATTAAATATAATATCTACGTACTAATTATTTTTCTCTATTAAATACACCAGGTTTTTCCCCCCCCCCCGAAATCCACTATATTTATACCAGTGTTCTAAAAGGTGGCGTCTAGGCGCTAGATGATTGCCACATGTCTCGATTTTTTGACAGTTGAAGTTTATGGGAGTTACTACATTAATTGACCGTCTAGGCCGCCTAATTACTGCCTAGACCTCAAAATCCGCATAGGGGGCCGTTTAGATTAACATATAATATTTTATAGTTTTTAATTAAATTTTTTAAAAAATATTATTTGATATATTTGTCCATCAAATTTGTATCGGATGAAAACGAGAAATATGTCATGTATTTCGAGTTGAATTCGATAACGATGCATAATTAGAGAAATATTAAGATAGATCAGACTAGAATCATTAGATATTTAGACTACAAAGAAAAAACAGCCTAGACCCCCCTATTTAGGCGCTAGACGATGAGCGACCGTCCATCTATCACTTTTTAAAACATTGATTTATATACGTACAAAGAAACAAACATAACAGATAAACATAATAAAGAGTCGAGAAGGAATTTTGAAACAAAAGATTGCTTCAAGATCATTAAACTATTATACATTATAAAAATGCACTGATTTTACTTAGAATTTTTGTGTCTAATTCATTGCCTGAAAGCAATTTATAGTTCCAATTTCGTATCATTCAGTGTCCGGCCTACGAATAATTATCAGATAAGCTAGCTTTTGATAAATTAGCCATTCAGATTTATCTTCTATGAGAGTTTTGTACGGAAATTATGTTGAACAGAAAATGAGACAAGTTAGTGGGAAATAAAAAAATTATTTTCCCAGAAATTTAAATTCAATTTTATTGTTATGTATGACCTGACGTAATTTTTGTCTTACATTTTTTTTGAAGTAATTTTTGTCTTACATTTATTTCCGCATCCAATACACAATAATGAATTTTAATCATTTTTTTGGTCACACGTTTGTTTATTTGTTTGTTTGTCACACGTTTAATTATTCTAATAATTCTAATTACTGCCTCTACTTAAAGACAAAAAATACCGACATGAGAAAAGAATGTAAGCGAAATCTTTCGTGTGTATATTTGAAAAAGATTAAAAAAACTACATTTACCATTTGTCTTTACTATCAACTTTATTAATACCGATCAAACAAGTAATGATGATTATAATATATTGTATTATATAAATGTGAATATGAGAAAATTGAGGTATAATTAATGTGTTTAGACACTAAGTAGACCAAGTCAAAGGTTCAGTCAGTGGACCAATTCTTGTTTCAAAGTCATCTAAGACATCGACAAATTATAAATCAAGTCCACTAAAACCACTTTTGCAAGAAACAATTTAGTTCTTTGAAGAAAAATGGCATGATCAAAGTATAATAGATGGCGACCGGTTGCTTATATAAGAAAATATAGGATATATATATTCGAGGTGGAACTAGAAGAATTTTCGTAAATCAAAATATTTGGTTTCGAAAAATTCATTAAACATAGATTTAAATATTTTTATCGGTTAGAAATAGTTATCTCTATCCATCTGCAAAGTGCAAAGGAATCTTTGGCTCGAACGAAATCAATTATTTGCTTTTTAGACAACTATATTTCTTGTTGAATTAAACAAGAAAAACAACGTTAAGTTTGTTAGCCAAAATGCTAAAAACCAGAAGTAAATTAATGTAGTGTACAATACAATGTAATAAAATAGTATACGATTAACGTGATTGACACACGACGATAACATGATAATAAACAACCAAAGCATTAAGGAAATATTAAAACAAATCGAGGCCTGTAACTAGTACAGTTTTCTTAAAACAAATTCGTCTCCTCCGGAGTGTGCTGTGAGGATTAGACGGTTGTATGTTTTCCAAGATACAACGAAAGAACCTTGTAGAAACCTAGCACGAAGGCACTACACTGGCGAACCGAGAATGTACATAAAATATATCACGATGAGGGAAGAAGCACACGAACAGAGCAGAACATAGTGCAGAAATGGAGAGGACTTCGAAAGCTGGTGTGTTTTGACTTTTGAAGGAGTGGAGACTGTCTTTATTTATAGGCACTCGGGTTCCATATGGACAGTCATAGACTGCCATTTAAAAAGCCAAAAACCTGGCCAACCGAAGCACCAACAGTCTGGGCAGATGGAGCATAAACAGTCAGCCTGGAGCATCAACAGTCAGGCAGGTGAAAGGTCACATTCAGAAGGATCCATTCGAAATTAAAAGAATAATTTCAAAAATTAATAAAAGAAAATAGCAAAAAATGGCCAACACTAGGTAGCCAATTTTTGCCTTGATCGGTCCGATATTCGACACACCCAAGTCGCGCTCGTACGCTTGCAAAAATTCAATATTTTTCAATGCAAATCAGGCCCTTGATTTGCACCCCTTGTGCAAGTGCGCGGAGAGAAAGCCTCTTGACCAATCATTCTTACACCTTCATAAATTGTACGTAACACAATATAATCACACCTATGCTATGTTTCTTTTCCTATGTGAGGCACTCAATTTACCCACTTAACCATCCACTTAACAAGCTCAATTGTCCAAATTTTCATTCACATTAAAGCCCAATTAAGCCTAAAGTCCAACAATCCCCCACATAAATAAAAATTGAGAGGTGAAAGGAATATTTTGTTCCTAAATTTTCTTAAGTCTAAAAAGATTTTATTTACTTTTGCCATTCTTGGACATGAAGTAACTTAGAAATAACATGTTTAAATTATTTATTTTATTATTTAAGTAGATTTGAGATATTGTTATACTTGATTATAATATTTATTTATCTCATGTCTAACTTATCTATTCCTTATTTTGTAGATTTGATTTGATCAAGAAGGAATAGAGATCAACATAAATCAAGAATCCTACGGCTACAAGAAAATATATTGAAGAAGGATTTTTGGCTTTATATATGTGAAGGTGATCGTGCACTTACACACATTGAGAGAAAGAGAGAGACAACCAAGAGAGAATTGTGTGAGAGCTTCTAGACGTGATAACTTGAGAGAATTCTGAAGATTCTTTGAAGCTCGATCTGGTCGTGTTTTGTCTTGATGTTTTGAAGAACACTTGAAGATCGTAGATCAAATAGTGTGCTATTCCATCGAGTTTTGTCATCAATGATTTTTCTCCTTGATTTGTTTTCTTTATTCTATTGCATATAGAATTTTTAGGAGAAGTTTCATTTGTTTATTTTCTCACACGTTATGAGAAAATTGAGTTTGACTATAGTTAACTAGTTTTAGGGTTTGTAAAACTCTTTGAGCGTTTTTCCAGTGAAAGTTTTGCCCTGAGGCGCTGCAAAAGTATTTTATACTCTTGCTTAAATATCTGAGTCTATTTAGTGGTTGCTAGTTTATTTTATTCATGCTTTAGTTATTTTTTGTTGCATATTACTCAAAGTATTTTTGAAGGTGTTGCCAACACTTTGTGACAACACCTAAATCTGTTTATGTGCAATCCCATTTTCCCTTACAAGTGGCATCAGAAACATATTCTTGATACACTAAGAACTGGTATTTCTTTGTTTATTTTACTATAGGGAATAATATGGACTCATCTACTACTGCGAACTCGTTTTTGAAACCTCCGGTTCTTGATGGCACGAATTATGCGTTGTGGAAGACAAGGATGCGCTATAATATCAAAGCGATGGATGTTCGTGCTTGGAAAAGTATTCTGACTGGTTGGACTTGTGGGGACCTCGGGTTGCTAATCTCATCTTAGGGCAATAAACGATTAATCAACAATTAATCATATAATAAAAGAATATTCAAACCAAATTTTTTTTTTCCAGAACCCCACGCGCGCCCGCGCCCCACTTCAGGCGCGCCCGCGCATAGGTTTCGGACAGAATCTGGTAAAATGATAAACATAACAGTTGTAGATCTTTGTCTTAGCTTTCCAATGCTACCAACCGCACCCTAATCGGAGTTTTCAGTAAAAAGTTATGCTTATTCTACCAAGAAGGGTTGGTGCAAAAATTTACAAAAATTATCAAAGGCTACAACAAAGATCAAAGTTGCTAGGGCTATTTCAAATCTGAAAAATTGCATACATAATCTCAATATGTCCGAAGCATAAACACATGCATATCTAGACATAACAATAATCGCATACATGTTTCTAAGATGCAATACAATAAACTCAATTCTAAGTTTTCTAAGCTCAAACTAAATCAACACTTTCTAACATGCATTTGACAGTAATCTATTCTTAGCCCGAAGTCACCACATGCTAATCTTTCTCAATCTTGAGCTATCCAAGCCACATCTGACTCGCTCATGCCCCAAACCTGATGCAATGCACACATACAAACAAAGCAACAGCCGGATAACTCCGGTGAAAATAAATCTCAGTATGAACAACATGCATATACATCAGTTAAACATATGATATCTATATGCCAAATGAATCATAAATCTTCAATCATGTAATAGGAGGTAAAACATGATAGTATGTTCATCTTTAATACCAAATATATAAACTCATTCAAATCTTGAATGTCATAACATAACATGCTAACATTTATAAACGCATATTCTAATCTCTAGAAATCTCTAGGTTAATGCATAAATGCAATGCATGTGCCAAGGAATAGGCTATCGAATCTGATATCAATAAATCGTAATTCTGGGATCCCGGGGAAATAAAATCTTTAACTAACCACCGACTCTCCCAATCAAGGTGGCGTCAAATCTCTCAATCCCCTGACGTTGGTTCAACTATAGTGAGTTATCTAGCTCTGTAAATAAATCTATATTCCGTGCCATGAGTCATCTGACTCTGGAAGTAAATCTACATTCCGTGCCACTCAACTACAGTTCTCCAAACGTCATCTGCATTCTAGGCCTTTCAACCCTCTGTGCTTTTCAGGCTGGAGTTCAAGATGAATGCAACATAATCTGAATGCATCAAATCATACATAAGCTAAAACAACATCTTGAACACATCAATCATATAATCATATGATCATATAATCACTCAAAGATACCGACAAATCTATAAGCATCACATGGAATATGTAAGACATGTTCAATACAGAACATAATATAAATCAAAGAAGACAAATAAACATTGACATAAATATTCTGGAAATTCAAAAGGATATCTATCTTGAATAATCTATCCCATTTATGTAAACGTAAACAATAACATATATTAAACATATATGTATGTGATTTTAGGCAACTCGATAATCAACAACAATCTCGAGTTATTCTGCCCATCTTATTAATGTCTATTCATACCTGCATTCTGATTAAAATATCTGACCCTCTGTCAATTCTTGATCAACTACAAGCTGTCCAAATCTGACATCAAATCCTGCTTATTTCAATCAGTGCTACTTGAAGGTATTCTTGATTCAACTTCAAACACTTCAAGTCATTCGAACTTGAACTCGTCAATTCAACTTCGATAATCTTCAAGTCAAATCTGAAATAATGTATAACATATCTAAACATCAATTTCCAATCTGAATCGATGTTTCTTTAAAGCTAATACATTTCAAATCTGACTAATACAATCGGAATTCAAACCGACATCACAACTATTCGAATTCGATAAATCTTTCGATTCAAATATCATTATACCTTCATTCTAAATATAACCACATATTCAATTCATCCACTAAGCACTTGAATATGAGATCTAGACATATAAAATGAATAACAATTCAAAATCTTGAACCGGCGGCGTAACGGATTAAAACCGGAAATTCTAAAAGCTTAAACATCAGTTAGACAATCTTATAAGTATCAGAACATCCATAATTCAGCAGCCTAATCACGTGAATTGCAGCCCTCAAAATTCAGAATTTTGATAATTCTTTCAATATTCCAAAACATGTCCAAACGACGATATTTTCTCGATCCGTCTTAGATATACTATCGTCGTATATGCTAGAACATGTTTATACAATCAAATCTTAATTCTAACAACAACATAAAATTCAAACATGGTAGAACTTCATAAAACTTACGTCAAAACGTAGCACTCGGAGCTGTGATCGCAAATATATATTCAATCGGAAATTCTACCGGGCGGATCAAAAGATATCGGAGTTTGAAAAGGTAAAAATGGCTTAACCCTTCTTTTTTTCTTTTCTCACGGTTTCTTCTGTTTCCCCTCTGAATCCCACGTGAATTCTGCTGAAAAGAGTGAATATTAGATATATATTGGCCTATTTGCAGTTTAGTCCCTGAATTCTTCAATAATTGCAATTTGGTCATCGGCCAATCTTTTAATTCAATTTCAATCCTAAATAATTTAAGAATATTAGAATTTAATTCTCAACTCTAAATATTCTTAAATTAAATATTTTCGAATTAAAATTAAATCATTTCGGACCTTATCGCATTTTAGTCCTTGAACTACTCAATATTTGCAAATGGGTCCTTGCTCGAATTTCTTCCTCAAATTAAATCCTTGATATTTATCATCTTGGAATTCACATCTTAACTTCCATAAATATCAATTGCAAATATTTTTAATCTTTTAATTTAAGAATTCCGGATAATAAACTTCTTAAAATCCGAAAATCCTCAAATTAAATATTTCTGACCCGAAATTGCAATTCCACATTTCTTAACTTCTTCAAATAAATATTTTCTCATATCCGGAATTTAAATCTTAAATCCCATCATTAAGAACTTAATATTTACGGGCCTTACAGGACTCCTCCAAAGATGCTATATCAAGAAGGAGAATACATACTCAAGTCTGAAGCAACTTGGACCGCTGAGGAAACACAAAGCTCAAGCTACAATGCTAAAGAAATATTCAATTCAATTTTTTCATTTGTGGACATGAAAATGTTTGGACTCATAGCTGACTGAAACGTTGCCAAAGATGCGTGGGAAGTTCTTCAAGAACACTGTGAAGGAACTGATAGTGTGAGAAGAACAAGACTGATACTTCTAAACACAAAATTTGAGAATCTCAGGATGGATGGGAATAAGAATATTGCTGATTATGATAAGAGACTTAGGGAGATAGCTACAAAGGCTTTTGCTCTTGGAGGACCTTTTGCTAGTAAGAATATGATGAACAAGGTTCTTCGGTCTTTGCCAAAGAGATTCAATGGGAAGATTTGGGTGCTTGAGGAAGTGAAAGGCACCTCAAAGATGAAGATGACTGAACTGATTAGCATTATTCAAGTATTCGAGATGAATTTTATAGCACAAGAGAAGGATAAACGGAAATCAATAGCCCTGCAAGCATCAAAGCCCTCATACGAGGAACATGTTCAATTTCACCAAAAAGTTCTTTAGTCTGATTTAGAGGATGATTCGATCTCACTCATCACTAAGAAATTCAATGATTATCTGAAAAAGATGAAAGAAACCAAGAAGTCTGACCAAAATCTCAAAGCTCCAATGTTTCCTAACAAACCTTTGAGAATTACAGGGCCAGAACAGTCACCAAGAAAGTTTCCAGACCCTCAGAAACCTCGACTTGTGCTGGAAGGAAAGAAGAACCCCACTTCAAAGAAGATAGATACTGTACAGTGTCATGCATTTCAAGGTTTTGGGCATTATGAAAATAAGTGTGCAAATACTCTTCGAAAGGGAATGAACACATCCTTGAGTGACGAAGAGTCTGAAAAATATGAAGAACAAGAAGATGAATAAAGTCACACTACCATATCTGCCCTACTGAAAAGCAAAAAGAAGTTTCAAGTCAATCCTTTAGGTGTTGCCGCAGGTGTTGCCACACCTGGTCGTAACACCTCCCGAAGGTAAGTGTGTTTAAATTCTTCTACTATTGATAACGTGTGTAATAATGATGCAGGTGATGAGACAATATCTATGGAAGAAGCTCGGATGATGTTTGAAGAGCTACATGCTGATTGGATTGAAAGGAATAAGATGAATACTATTTTTTCAAAAGAAAATACTGATTTGAAGGCTGATGTATCAAGATTTGAAGTTATGCTGAGTAAGAAGGACCTGTAATTAAGTCAGGTGAAGGAAGAACATGGGAAAGTTTAGGCCACACTGGCCAAATTTAACTCAATTAGCAAAACCAAGCTTGATTCTTTACTCACGATGGGAAGAGATGAAAAGGCTGGACTAGGTTTTGAGAACAATAAATTTGAGGTTGGTGAAAGCTCAAAAGGACATGTGTTTGTCAAAGAGAGTAGCTATACAGAAAGCCCAACCAAAAAGGTCACCCATACTGATCCTCCAAAACCAAAGCCACTTCCTACTGTTCCTTTAAAGTCTAGAAGGAAACGTAAGTATATTTGTCACTACTGTCATAGACCTGGTCATATCAAACCATACTGTTTTAAGCTGCAGGAAGATTACAAACAAAGATCTGCATCAAAGGTGTTGCCTAAGGTGTTTCCAACACCCTCCCACAACATCTCTAAAAACAGATCTACAATGAGAAAAGTTTGGATACCAAAAGATCAAATTCACTGTTGTATGATTTATACTGCTTTGAGAACTAATGTTTCAGGTTCTTGGTATTTTGATAGCGGTAGTTCACACCATATGACAGGTTTCAAGAAGTTTCTTACTGATTATGTTGATCAGAAAAGTAGAAAAGTAACATATGGAGGAGGTTCAAAGGGAAACATTATTGGAAAAGGCGCACTGAATTTTGTTGGTTTGCCTAAGCTTCGCAACGTGCTTCATGTTGAAGGATTAACTGCAAATCTAATAAGCATAAGCCAACTTTGTGATGATAATTTGCATGTACAATTTGATAATTATGCAAAGTGTTTGATAGTTGTAATTTGTGTGTCATGACAGGTACAAGTTTATCTGAACACTGTTATCAACTTGGACAAGAGATGACTTGTAGGCATACAAAAGTGACAGAATTTGACCTATGACATCAAAAATTGGGTGATGCCAATTTCAAGACCTTAAATAATTTGAGTAAGCTTGATGCTGTTAGAGGTATGCCTAACTTAAAATCTGGTATTCCATTTGTTTGTGAAGCATGTCAAAAAGGGAAGCAGACTAGGGTATCACACGAGGTGTTGCCAACATTTGTGACAACACGCTGACTTGAGCTAATACATATGGACTTAATGGGTCCAATGGATGTTGAAAGCTTTGGTGGTAAGAAATAATCTTTTGTTGGTGTTGATGATTTTTCACGATATACTTGGGTTAAGTTTTTGAGAGAAAAATCAGACACATTTGATGTCTTCAAGAAATTGCTCACTAAGATTTCGAATCTCCACAATCTGAAGGTAATCCGGATTCGTACTGATCATGGTAAGGAGTTCGAAAACTCTTCTTTTGCAAGTTTGTGTGATAATAAAGATATTTCTCATGAATTTTCTTCTCCTAAAACTCCACAACAAAATGGAATTGCTGAAAGAAAAAATAGGACTTTTCAAGAGATGAAAAGAATGATGTTAAGTTCGAAAAACATTTCAAAATATTTTTGGGCTGAAGCCTTGAATATTGAATGTTATATTTCAAATAGAGTTTATTTAAGGAATGATACTACTATGACATCCTATGAAATTCTCAAGGGAAAGAGGCCAAACCTTACACATTTTCATATTTTTGGATGTGTATGTTACGTTTTGAATGATAGAGATCATTTTGCTAAGTTTGATGCAAAGAGTGATAAGTGTTTGTTTTCTTGGGATATTCGTCAAATAGCCGAGCCTATAGGATGTATAACTTGAGAACTATGACTATTTTTTAGTCTATTAATGGTGTATTTGATGATTTTGCAGATCTAAAGAAGAAAACAGCTGATGATGAAGTAGATGATTTGCTTGATAATTCTGGAAATTTAGATGTTGTCCAAGGTGTTACAACACCTCCGACAAAACCTTATGCAGAAAATCTAAAAACAAAATCTGAACAGCTTACTGATGAGAATAATGATGAGGACAACAAGGTAATTGAAACTAAAAGAATATTCCAAGTAAAATTCAGAAGAACCATCCAACCTCTCAAGTCATTGGAGATGTACATAGAGACATACAAACTAGAAGGAAAGGAAAAGTGGATTACCGAAAGATGGCAGGTTTGATGTGCATGAACACTACGTATTCTCAAGTAAGATTTTCTTGCTTTGTGTCAAACACTGTACCCAAAAAGGTTGAAGAAGCTTTAAAAAATAAATTTTGGGTCAATGCTATGCATGAAGAATTAGAACAATTTGTTAAGAATGATGTTTGGTACTTAGTACCGTGTCCAGCTCATGATAATGTTATAGGAACTAAATGGATTTTCAAAAATAAATCAATGAGTCGGGAAACATCATAAGAAATAAAGCTAGGTTGGTAGCTCAAGGGTATACACAGGTTGAGGCGGTGGATTTTGATGAAACCTTTGCTCTTGTAGCCCGCATTGAGCAGTCCGAATTTTGCTTGATATTTCATGTAATATGGGAATGAAACTTTTTCAAATGGATGTAAAACATGTTTTTTTGAATGAGATCTTAAATGAAGAAGTTTATGTGAAACAACCTAAAGGGTTTGAGGATCCAAATCATCTTGATTATGTGTATAAGTTGAAAAAGGCATTGTATGGATTGAAGCAAGTACCACGTGCATGGTATGGAAGATTAACCGAGTACTTGCTCAATATTGGCTTCAAAAGAGATGAAGTTGATAAGACTTTATTTGTGCAAAAGTCTGAAGGTAATATTTTAATCTGCCAAGTTTATGTAGATGATATAATTTTTTGTACTTCAAATGATAAACTTGTTGATGATTTTGTAAAGCTCATGTCTTCTACATTTGAGATGAACATGGTTGGTGAGTTAAATTATTTCTTGAGATTGCTAGTAAAACAAATGCATGATGATATATTTTTGTGTCAGAGTAAGTATGCTAAAAATTTAGTGAAAAAGTTTTTGAATGACCACTAAACACACGCGTACACATATGGGATCTAATAAAAAATTGTCTAGGGAGGATGTTGTCGAAGGTGTTGACAACACCATCTACAGAAGCATGATTGGTATTCTTTTGTATTTGAGTGCTACTAGACCTGATATCATGTATAGTATTTGTCTGTGTGCTAGATACCAGTCTAACCCAAAAGTTACTCACTTAAAGGCCGTGAAACGTATACTGAAATATGTGGCGGGTACTTTGAATTTGGTTTTATGGTACACTAAAGAAACCAATTCGAATTTGGTAGGGTTTAGTGATGCTGATTGGGCTGGGAATTTAGATGAAAGAAAGAGCACTTCGGGAGGATGTATCTACTTAGGAAATAACTTAGTGTCATGGTATAGTAAGAAACAAAATTGTGTCTCACTTTCTACTGCCGAGTCTGAATATGTTGCTGTAGGTAGTTGTTGCTCACAACTCCTATGGATGAATCAAATGCTGAATGATTATGGAATTAAGCGTGATACTTCTATTGTGTACTGTGATAATTCTTGTGCCATTGATATATCCAAAAATCCAGTACAACACTCTCGAACCAAACACATTGACATTAGACATCACTTCATTCGAGATTTGGTCGAGAAAAGCATGATCTTAATTGAGTTTGTTGGAACCAATAACCAATTAGCTGATATATTCAGAAAAACTTTGGATTTCGAGAGATTCTTCAGTCTAAGGAAGTCTCTCAGTATGTGTGCATTATAGACAAAGCTGAGATCTTGTCAGAAGTGTTGCCAACACCCTGTGACAACACCTTGTCACGCATGTGCATTTTTAGGATCTTAGGCATATTGCATTCATACATTCATTTTGTTTTGTGAAGTGTTTGATACTTTGTAACCATTGACTAGCTTTCACTCAAGATTCTTTGAAAAATGTTTTACAGTTTAATAGGATTTAATTGAAGAAGAGTTATGACTAAATCACAAAGTAGTGGAGGGATGTTCATGTATTCCATGATCTTGTCCCAAGTGAAGAGTGATTTCGCAATTTCAGAAACTCAAATGAACAAAAAGGTTAAAGATAATCAATTCAATCATCAAATTTGATTGAGCAATCAAAAGCAAATGAAAAAAGCTACCTAAAGGGGTCCGTTGAAGATCGTTCCTTTAGTGTGCAGACTACCACTTCTGCAATAATGAATTGGATACAAAAAGTTTTTCCAAATCCTGAAGTGTTGTTGGAATATGTTGCCAACATCTTGGAAAACACCTCACTTGTCAACATATATTTTTTGCATATTATTTCATTTTATTTTTATGTCACATTCTGTTTTTAGACATTTTTAGGTCATGCATATTTTAAATTGTGAATATTTTTGGCTGAAAGGTTAGAAATTCTGATCAGACAAAATTTTGATTTTTTTTGCCCTATCCACTGAATTTTTAAATTTGAATGTGATTGAATTTTGTTTTAGTGGAGTTATATTTCGATGAGGAGTTTAATTATGGATATATTTGGTAAAATATTTAGGCCTAGATTATTGCCAAAAATAAATATAATTGTTTCCTAATTTAATTGAGATTGTTACCGTTGAGGTTTTTGTTATCGTTAGAGGCTGTAAATTCGAGTGAGAATAGGAAAAGTTGAGTGTTTTGTTATATATATTTGGGTGTTTATTTTTTTAATTACATTATCTCTTTGCTTTAACCCTCGTGTCTCCTTATTCTCATTGCCTCTGCCTTCGTATTGCCCTAAATTCCTCTCTTTGTTTTTCACTCTAGCAAATTTTAAATGACAGTAAAGGGTTATGATTCTCACGACATTCGATCTGAGATGAGTTTTACAGAGGATGCTGCTGAAGAACACCTCCATCGCCACACCCTCTGATCGAGCAAGCTATCGTTCTAGTTGTTGATGAGCATGTGCCCCTGGATTCCATTGCTCCAAGAGATCCTGGTAATGAAATTGATGTGGAGGATATGTCAGATATGACCATATTGAACAAGGTATTTCCCGCGAAACTCTTGACTCGCCGATCCAAGCGTCAGGCAGGTTACAACCTAGACTACACCCGAGTCTAGTTTGGTCTCCAATAGGCTTTTGTGACCCTTGCAAATCTATCAAGAAAACCGAGGACTTATTCCAAGTTTTAATTAGTTCAATTAGCCTAAGATTATGTGATTTTAACTTCTGACTCTCAACTAGTAGCTTATCATTTTCAGTCTTGAGCTTAGCAATCTTTGCCTCTATACTGATCTTCTCAACTGAAATTTCTCAGTCGGGTTCAGTTGAGCAGTCTAAAAAATTATTTTGCTTTGCTTTGACTTTCTCAAATGCTAAGCACAGTCTTTGGTACTCATTAGCCATGTCATGTAGTGCTTCAGCTAACTCGTCTCGTGTAAATTTATTGGAGTTAAAATAAAATGTCTGTACACTCGTGGAAGGTTGCTATGAATCTTGTTCTCTGATGGATGGTTGATCGTCATGAGCCATGAAACAACTTTCTTCATTTATATCCGTGGATTTATCCAGTAGCAGGATTTTTCAATAGTCTGATTAATGGACAATCCTGCTCTCTTCAGTCTTTATTTCCTCATCATCTAGTTTGACCAACTTTTGCCAAAGATTCTTAATCGTAGAGCATGTCTCAACAGTTTTGGCCGTGCAGTTGTCCATAGTGGTATACCAGAATCTCTTGGCGATCTCACTCAAAGTAGCCATTTGAAATTATAAGTTCAGAGACAAGAAATGACCTCTATCTGATACCACTTGATAGGGTCGGTCTGGGTGGGTGGTTATCCTCTGAAACTGCTTCACAAGGTGTATGCCAACTTCTCACGCTCAAGTTGTTGTAGTAGTTGACCCTTGAGACTGCTAAGTTAAGTCAAGTTGAGGTTAGTCAACTGAAAGCTTTCTTCTCGCGTGTCTATGTTAATCAACCAAATTTGAATAAGTGCGGAAAGAGGTCGACTAACATATTGAACTTGTTTAAAATGGCTCGGATGATTGTGTATGAGTGTCTAAACAACACGAGAATTTGTTTATGGATGTTAGGATCTCAATCTCCTACGTCATCTCTTCTTCCACCTCGGAATGATTCACTTTAAAAGAATTTGACTATTACAATACTTTGCAACAACCCACTCCGGTCAAGACTAGGACTTACACTCAACTGCTTATCCTAGAACTCCTAGACTTAAAAACTCAGCACTCGACTGATTCTTGTTACAACAAGGTTTGCAGCACCTCAACTGATAAATAACTACAATAATTGGATTACAACACAACACTTAGCACAATATGATCCTCACTGATATGATGATTTGATATGCTTGCTTGTGTTCTTCGACTTCTTGATGTATTCTTTGAAATAAGCTTTGAATTCCTCGATTGAATATATGTTTGTAAACTGAAGGTGTTCGGTTTACCTTTTGACAGTTTGAATGTATTTGCGATATCTTTTCTAAGGAGCCGGATGCTTCTTCAAGAATCCATTGTTCTCTATTATACTTGGCGGACAACGACTCTTTCAAATTCAAATTGAGGTCGTTATCTTGTCTTGTCCTCGTACATCTTTTGACATGATAGTACACTGTAGTGCTCTAGCTTTGCGACGCTAGCTATGTACGAAAATGTCTATCCGCAGAATTAATACTGATGTAATGAGTTCGGTCTGCTCACGCAGTCTTTGGATAGTCCAGTCTTGCATTTGTTTATCTTGGTACTTCAGTTTAGCTTGAAGGAAAACTGAATGCAATTTACTAAGTGAGCTCAGTTTGACTTTACTGCTTGATGATTTCAGTTTGGCTCTGGTCAAAATCAACTTAGTTTACTTATGCAGTTTTGCTCGAAAACTTGTTCATTTTTCTTTTCAGTTTTGCTCTTGAACAAGTGCAGTTTACCTCTGAGTTTTGCTCGTGCAGTTTCGTTAATATCAAAACTACTTATGCTCCAACAATATCGAAATTGCCATTAGAATAATAAATTTACTCGGCACTCGGAAGAGACAGTAAATAATACTTCAAGATTCCTGGCCTATAAATTGGAATAAGTGATCTTATCAATTAATATGATTTACATGAATGAAAATTGACTGAAACATTGTATCTAGAACCCGTCTCAGATCGTGTACTCAAAGACGTCCTTGGAATTCCGGTTATTTAAATTATCTAATTTTATTTAATTTAAAAACTTGATTTCTAAATAAAATTGAGATTATTTTAATTACATAATTTGATGTGAATATAAATTTTCAATCTTCGTGAGAAAAATACTCTATTCATCATATATTAAAATTTTACATCATGCTCTTGCGAGCAAAAAACACGCAACAGTCATGCTAGTCCAAGAAAATATTGATAGGAGAAATCGAACACTTGATAACTGGCCAAGTGTTTGCCTACTCCATCAATTCGGACACCCCTTGGGAGCACACTTATCATATTTACTTTTTTTTTCAATGAGAAAATAGTAATTTTGGTTCTAATGCAGTGCCGATGTGTCGTTATCGTGTATATAGTATTATATCAGTACTCTCGATGAAAAAAAACTAAAATTGAAAAAAATTTGAAAATATCATACTAAATTAATTGATATATGATAATATAGAAGTCAAAATCATAAAGAAGCAAATATACATGCCTAAAATAATATAATTTACCCTTTATCTATTACTTGAGTTGGATAAGATGGAGGCCTGTAATATTGATCTAATTGATTAATTAAAGTGGATATATACAACATTAAGAAAGTGTTTGCAATCACTAAAAAAAGAGATTGTTTGATTTTGACTTAAAAAATCACTTTTAATTTGTGTTTTTTAAAATCAAATTATGTGTACTTTTGCTTAACTTAATTAAAATCCAAAAGCTAGTTATATGGTGATTATGGTTCTACAAAAGTGATTCTAATAAAAAGATCAATGTTAAAATCACTCTAATAACTTATTTATCAAACAATACCCAACTTTGATTTTTAGTTTTTCACATTTGTTTCCAAAAACTACGTACCAACTTTTGATTTTTCTTAAATTTTTTATAATATATAAATTTAATCACTTCTACAAAAACATAATCTTTTGCAAACCCTCCCTAAGTTTTATAACTAATTAAATACTTAGTTCAAAATATAATCGTGTAATGTTATTTTTTTGTTTTTTTTTTAAAAAAATAATGTATATGGTTTTTAGAATGGATGAAAAAGTAATTCTGATTAAGAAGCCAAAAATAAGATAAATTTTTGATTTGGCTACATGTTCAGATTCGTCAGGCAAAAAAATAGGGTTATGCTACATGTGCAAAAAGTGTTACACGTTGAGTTACACATTGTACTTGAAATTACATGATCATCGATCCTTGCACTTTATTTGAAAAAAATCTTTCAAAAATCATGTAGGATAATCATGTAATTTCAAGTGCAATATGTAATCCAACGTGTAACACTCCGTGTATATGTAATATTATCCAAAAAAATTAAAAAAATCGAGTTAATCGTAAATCGCAGGAGTGACGTTGTACCCATCGATACTCGAATATAATATGATATATATCATCTCTATCTAAAAACGATGAAGTCGTATAATTTCTTTACATGCCCTCATCTCTATTCAATATTCATACCTAATGGACCACAACCTTCTTCCTTATGCCCTTTGCCTTCCCTTTAGGGCAAATTACTTGTCATAAGTATCTAAATGTACTCCCAACTTTTTCAGTAGTTGAATGCAATAATATGAATGGGATCGAAGATTTGTGTTTTTGAGTGCCATTCAAATGCTAAACACTTCATGGTTCAATATTCTTAATTGTATCCAAACAAACGAGTGTCGATCGGCGCCGTATTCGGACGAGGTTTTCTCGGCACTTGGTCAAATAGGAATGAGCAAGTTTTGAAGATTTGATATTAATGAATTATTAGGAGTACTTGTGTTTTATACAAAAATTGACTAGAGTTTGTTTCCCGGCCCAATCATTATGATAAAACAATAGGCATATATCATTTGACAGACTAATTAATTACCAGAAATAAATTAACAACCATATCAAAGTACTGAGAACGGAAGATCTAAGAACTTTGATAATGAGACGACTTGAAAGTTTCAAGAATTCTCTTTTTGGATGGATATTTCTACACGAATTTTGTGGATGTAAATAGTTCGATTAATATATATTAATGATTTTCTTGAATATTTATCAGCAATGTCAGTTTGACTTTCTCTAAATTTTTGTCGTAAACCATGAGTACATACATACATATATATGTATATATATATGCACAAATATACATCACGAGAATTCCAAAGATTAGTTTCGAATGATAAATCGAAACGTGTTAAGCTGGAGATAGAGATGGTTATGGTGGTTTGCACGACATCAAGTGCCTTCAATAAGACATGCATGTTATTTTGTGTATCACTTTCGATGGTACTGTTGCTTATGATCAAAATTCAAGAACTGTATTTTTTAATTCCGAAAACATCACTTTCTTATCATGAAGATAGATGCTCAATTCTTAACAAACCCATAGAACAAATTATTAATATTAAAGAATATATGAAAATCCTGGATTCTATTTGTTCCAATTAAAAATAGTCTTTAATTATACATATACTATCCAATTATCCCTTGAACTTGTAAACTTTTAGCCAAGTTATAGGTTTTGGGCAAGATTTAAACTTTTAATCTTGTAATTTGTCAAAATCTTTACATTAAATTTGTTTTCCTTTCTTTACTTCAGGTAAAGATTTCGATATAAGCGCGAAAGTTTCATGCTTTAATAAAGCTCATATTAATTTTTTGTAATTATTGTTATAAATCATAATATAAATAGAGAGATGAGTAGAGAGAATAATGAGAGAAGAGAGAATCATATGAGTCAATACCCGGAAATCACAACCAAATAAAAAGTACCACTTAGACCCAAACTTAGAAACTAGAACTACAGCCTTAACTACACTGGTGCAAATTTTATTGAACTCAATCACCCCTATTTATAGGAAAAGATTACAAAATACAAATCTTTACAAATATTATCTTTACATATTTATCTTGATCGCATAACTTTAATAAGATAATCATTTATAATAATAATATATTTATAACAATTATCATAATTTGATACTTTCTAGTGAATTTTATGTTGAGTGTTTTCAATGGCATTTGGGTTAATTAATATACATGAGACGTGCACTCTAAAATTAAATTATTTGAATGAGAAGAGGACTTGTCAATTTTAAGCGGACAAAAAGTTATATTTATGGAAAAATAATTACAAATGAAATATGGAAAATCAGTTTATATGAAAGAGCACAACCTCTCGTGGTCCCATTCGTGCAGTAACTCATTTATATATCAACATTCTATTCAGTTCCAAGCTGCTAGCTAGCTGGTTAGTACAAGTTAGACCACAAAATTTAGTTGCATTAAATATTTATAATTATTCTATATATATATATATATATATATTAGTCGATTTTCAAAAACGACTGAAGGAATCTATTCCAAAATTAGTTACAAAAGTCATTATTAGAATAAAAAATTAGTATTAAAGTATAATTTAACGTTGTATAATTTTGGTTCTCTATATTGTCGAATCTCAGATTCAGTCTTAAATCTTAATCCACTATTTTTGCTATCTTTTTTAATTTTTCGTAATTTTAGTCTTTTTTTTTAACGTGGCACTAACGTGTATATCACGTCGCATCAATATTCTTGATGAAAAATAACTAAGAATTTCCAAAACTTGAAAAATATATGAGTAAAAAGTTAAAATCTGATAACATATATAAAATATCAAAATCATAAATAAATAAATAAATATATATATATATAGGCCCAAAATGCAACTTTCCATTAGATAACATGTGAAAGACTTTAGTTTCAACATTTGCATATAAGGACAGTCCCAATTTAAAATGGGCTTCTGTATAAAGGCTTTAAAGTTAGTAGATTGGGCTTCTTGTACCATTACAAGTCCAACAAAACATATGAAAGAAATTCTAACCCAATTTTAAGTCACTGTTACATTGTGAATCAACACAAGGGTCTACTATACCAATTCCAATTAATTGTTACCAAATTTAGGCTACATAGTACTTTGTAATACAAAATTAATCGCTGACATGAATTTAATTACATTCCATCAAGGGTTGTTTGCTCCGCTCCAAATTGATCAGAAGCAAGTAAAGACGCAAGAAATTCTTGATCTTCGCGCTGCGAAATTAAAAAAAAAATACAAAAAATACAAAAACCCTATTTTTATACAAGTGAAAAGATAAATAAAAACTCAAATTTATTTCGATATGAAAAAATAAATTATATATACCTCACTTGAAGAGAGAAGGGACGTTGTACTGAATTGTGAAGGAGCATTGAAATCCAGAGATCTGATTTTATCTTTTCCACTATTTTGCTGTTGGATGATATGTATGTCCATCAAAATATATATATATAACGAAAAATATACTATGTTTTCATGATTATATAGTCATCAAGAAGTGAAAATGAAGCATTAGAAAAAGTTTGCATGTACCCGTCCCTGATTTTGAAACTGCACTTGATCATCTGTAAGAGAAGTCCTGAATCCACTTGCTTGCAGTGACATGGTATGATCCAATGCAACCAAATCAGGACCAAACACATGAGATTCTTGAATGTGCCCTCCATTTTCCATTCCACCGATCAAGCTACCTATATTAGAAGGAGTACTGATTAACATTTGGTAATCTGCAATGACATCAGACAGCTGTTTTCCATTTGCATGGGGCGCGAAATATGTCGATGAATCCCCTATAGACTGCAGCAATCGATCCAGGCCCGTATCATCTACCGAATAATCTTGATGATCATGAGTAGGCATATTTCCCTGGAATGTTCCTGATCCAGGCATGGTCTGGTTTGTCTTACTCAGGCTAGACTCAGTAAGCTGCTTCAAATTCGACATCCTTAACCCGACGTAATTCGTCTGGTTATAATTAGTAGAAAAAGTAGTGTCGTTCGTTAAAACGCTGATCTCTTGACGGGATGAATCTTCGTAACTGAGGCAGCTTGGAACATTGAATATTCCGGCCGAAGATGTCTGGAAACAAGTGGGCTGCATGAGGCTCCCTGAGGGATCTTCCAGGCCTGATATTGCTGCAGAAAGATCATCGGTGTCGTCCTGAATCAGGCCGAGGCCTGGATTTGGTCTCAGAAAACGTCCTGAATGGGAAAGGATTCGGGACGGTTCGATTCCAGGCGTGGCACTGCGGCTGGAAGAAGCCTCCTGATTTTGGAAGAATATACCATTGTTCTTGCCTGGATTTTGGTGCTTGTTGTTTATGAAATTGTTGAGCATTAGAACAGAAGGGTTTGTTTGTGATGATGATGATGTTAAAATCGATCGAAAGCTTCGGTTGAAACGAAGATTCGTGGCGTAATCAATTTTATAGCTTGCATCAGATACCCGTCTCAGGAAGATCCTGTATTTCTGCATGTTCATGCGCATGTAAATGAGGAAACATGAATAAATTATATTCGTATCAGAAGATATTTATTATCATTCCATGATATTCTTGAAAATAGTCCATATTATTAAACTTGGTTGAAGCTAAATTGATATAATTTTGTGTCGATCAATTTCAGTTTAGTTAAAATATACAATTTCGAACAAAATAACTATTAAACTCTGACGTGGTTATTGTTTGAAATAAATACAAATTTATCTAGACAATTTTATAAGTAAATATATTGTCATTTTGGATAAAAATTAATAAATGTTCATATGTTGCTTTTTTTGGGTTAAACTAACGTTAGAATGGGATCTCTAGTAAAATAATATTCATGATGATCCTTTGAATGTGAGAATTTTACTTTAAGAATTTGTAATAGTTACTAAAAAAAACGCAAAATGAAATTAGAATATCTCTTTATGGGGAAAATATCTTCATTTTTGTTGTATTAAATAAAAATACATGAACTTGAAATAAATACACTATGATTTTTTCCCTTTCATATATAGTATGAGTGTTAGTTCAAAGGGAGCAAGAAATCATCATGAATATATGAAATAATAAAATGTGATACTGTAATTAATTCTTTGCAGAAATGAAATGTATCGAACCTGCAAATGACTCGCTACATTTTCTCTAGTTAATCCAGGCACATTCATTACCTCCAGGATTTTCTTCGGAACAGCCCCTGTACAAAATATTGAAAAAAAAAAATAGAAATTAACAAACATATATATAATAAAAAAATAAATACACATATTTTTTAGTCTCTATATTAATGTTAAACTTCAGCCTTAGTCCTCGAATTTGTTTTTTTTTTATTTTTTTATTTTTTCAATATTGGTCATTTTCCCAACCTGATGCTGATGTGTGTTATCTACCGTACTATACTAGCCCTCATAAAAAATAACTAAAATGACAACCCCCCCACCCCCCCCCTCCCCACCCAGCCAAAAAAAAAAAAAAAAAAAAAACTGGATTGAGACTGAATGATAAATGCATGACCAAAATTACAAATAAAACAAACATATAGGATCAAAATTAAAATTTTCTCAATTAAAGTTTCATGAAATTTTTTTTTTAAAAAATTCATTTTTAGTCATATATATATTTGAATTTTTGGCAATTTGAATATTTTTTCATTGGAACTGCTGATGTGACACTGCACACATCAGTGTTATTTTGGCGTCACGTCAACGTTATGTCCAAAAAAAATACTAAAAGAAAAATCAAAGGTAGTTGATCAGGATTGAAATTTAACAACATAGATGATCAAAATCACGAAATAGTCAATTTTTACGGGATTAAAAATACAATTTTTTCCTATATAATAGCACTTGTGAGTGACGATAGAAAATTTAAATTACTTACTATCAAAGCCAATGCTTCTAATAGCGTCCAAGAACCTGTTGTGCAATGCACCAGTCCAAACAACTTTAGGCTTTTTTTGTGAAGAGGATTCACAAACTTCCCATCTTCTTTCATCAGCAGACCCTTCTTTTCTTTGACATTTTCTCGATTCTTTCTTAATATTCCCGTCTTCATCAACTACTGAGGATTCAGAAACATCGATGATTTCGTCCACCGACGTTTTTTCCTCCATAAGAACTTGATTTTTCTTATCATAATTCATCGATGCAAACTGCCATAAATCCCTCAAGTCGTCGGCAGATACCGGCTTTAAGATGAAGAAAGCAGCACCATTTTGCAATCCTTTTAGTACAACACCTTCTTCATTATCTGCTGACATTACTGAAAATGCATGTGACACAAGAAATTATTTGTATCAGGCTTAGGCCATGCATCACATACATTAAATTTTAACCAAAAATTTTGAGATTTAGAAATATATAAAATTGTATTTATAAAGCAAAAAGGGAAGATAACTTATTCAAGATTTAGCAGTACTACGGTTTCATCGTGATACATTTTGCTGATTACCAGAAATTATATTAATACTCTCAAAATCAAACATATAAAAGAAAATAAGATTGAATAAAGGGCTCGAAAAACTTTTCCAAGTTAGGTTCTCATAATCAGTTGCGATATGTCAACGTAACTGATTACAAGAACTATGTTCACGTGATCATCTTTTACCGATTACACCGATTCGCCATAATCTGGTTGGTAAAAATCTGATTTTATATATGTAGCACATACGTCTATATAATTAACTTACAAATTACAGGCAAATCGAATTCTTGTGCGATGACTTTTTGCAACTCGAATCCATTCATATCTGGCATGTGAACATCTGATACCACCAAATCGAAGTAATCCCCTTTGATTCGAAGTGCGCATAAAGCATCGTTAGGGTGTTTGACTGTGACAACTGAAATTGAATGAGGAAGAGACCGTAGTCATTAGTTAGAACATTACATGTATACAACAGATATTTCTACAAAACCGAATGGAAAATCTTGATTCCAAGTTTTAAGGATAATTCGACCAAGAAATGTCTCACGGAACTAAGGCAAGTTTGATTATGTATGTATGAAAGAATCTAGTGTAGGTCATTCATGAATTCTTGTGGAATTTTTTTTTAAAGCGGCTTGAGTTTTGATTAATCTTGGAAAAAAGACTTAAAAAATATTTTCCATATTTAACAGCCATTTTTTGCATGTCGGTTTCTCTTTTTTTTTCATGAAAATCTAAGAATAAACAATGATTGATTAGGCCATTTCAATCACACACACACACACACGTCTGACATTTCTTGAGGATTAAATGATGGTCTTCAATGAACTCCGCTGTAACCCTAAAATAAAGAAAAATTCAAAGTCCACTGAAAAGTATTTTAACAAATTAAATCCCATATTTAATTAAAAAATTTGTGAATGAATTTTTTTTCTTCAAAATCTTGGAAACCCCTTAATACTTCACACACACACACACACACACACACATTTTATTTAATAATATCAATTTTACCTTCATATTTGAATTTCTTGAGCATAGCAGCAACAATGGAGAGACATGTTGTATCATCGTCAACAACCAAAATGCTTAACGAATCGAACGATTTTTTCGACCTGGAACAGGCGTTTCTTAGGGTAATAGTTTCACTCTCCATGTCAATTTCTTTCTTTTTGACAACAGCAGTTGAAAAAAAAACACGAAGGATGACGATAAATATATGTATATAGGTATAGATATGAGAGGTTTTATGCACTTTAGTCAACTGTGGAGATATGAAAAAGGTGACACCAGAATGAATAAAAGCCTTCTAAAATCTAGAAGAAATTGTAGGTGTGATTCTTGTTTTTATTTGAACCCCTTTTTATATTTTCTTGGGGTTCCCACTCTATTTAACTTCCATTTGTAACAAAAAATACATTTGAAATTAAGGGCGGGTTTGAATTTGTTTGGTGGTCTTTTAATTGCATGATGTTGTATTTACTGGAGAAAATCTGAGAGTAATATTAGCATTTAAAGAAACCTACCATATTATAAGATGTTCATTTTGTGGGCTTCTTTTTTTGAAATAATATTTATTCTAGTATCAGACATTTAAGTTATTGTAGTATTTGTATATTATAAACTAATTAAATTTCTATTAATGTGTTATTTGAGAAAAAAAAATCAAATTTTGTAAATGGATTTTTAGAGTTTGGGGTTCAATGGGTTTAAGTGACTCCCCTCAACCTCCCGAATAATACTTATAAAATAATTTTATAACAGAGTTTCTACAATTTTTTTTATAAAATGTTTTAAATTTATTTTAAAGAACGGATACGAGACAATTATTTTATGAAAACTATTATGGAAACATGTTTAAATTCTCAATGATCATACGATTATCTTATATTGATTGTATCGTCGGCAATAAACATGTAACTTAGAACTTTAGATGGATTATGTTTCGGTAATTATGGAAATAACAAAAGATATGACTTGATGCCTTAAATAGGGAAATTACAAAAGTCTAATTTAAGTGATCTATTTTGTAATATTGGCATGGTTCACTCCACAGTGTATCCACAGTGTACTACTACACATAATTTTACGATGATATATAATGTTATGTAGGGCTGGGAAAAATACCGAAATGCCGAAAATACCGTCATATCGTACCGAAAAATTTATCGAATATACCGAAAATTCGGTATACCGAAAATAATACCGTACCAAAATTTTTGGTATCGATATCGGTATATAAAATTTTTTACTTCGGTATACCGAATATACCGAATTTTAAAAAAATTTCACGGTATACCAAAAAAAATTGGTATACCGAAATTTTTTTCGGTATACCGAGTTTTTTTGGGTATAGTATCGAAATTTGTCGGTATACTGAAATTTTTTATTTTCGATACGGTATACAGTATAAAAATTCTCCGTACCGAAAATTCGATATACCGAAAATACCGATACGAAATTCATCATACCAGTATGGTACGGTACGGTATACGGTATCGTAGTTAGGTACAGTATACCGTACCGTACCCAGCCCTAATGTTATGTGTAGATTGAAAGTTCCATATACGCTACTATTAATTAGGACATTATATATACCATATAATATTTTAAAAATTGTTTTTTTCAACCTACCTACAAATTTTTGTCATCTTGAAGAAATGCATGGAAAGAAGATCAAATTAACCCCGAAAAAAGTGATCCAAAAATGGATTTGACCTAAAGTTTCAGGGTATGTCCGACCAAAGATTTTACCTACCCAATAGTAAAATCCTGCAAATAAAAACTTTTAATGATAATATTATTTTTTATTTTATTATTTATTGTTGAGTTTTAGAAGTGTGGAAAAATTACTTTTTTAGTCCGTTATATTTGTCCTTCTGCGATTTTAGTCCGCTATGTAGTCAAATTTCAGTTTTAGTCCTTTACATTTTATTTTTTGGCGATTTTTGTCCGATTTCGGCCGGAAAATTCAAACTCGTCGGAAATTGATGATTTGGAATTGAGTTCACCTATGTGGCATAAAAAAGGGCATATTACCTACATGGCTTAAGAATATTTTCCACCTATTTATCTTGAATATTATTGTGCTTCCACATCATAAAATACCAAAACATTGAGGGAAATTGTATCTCATTCCTTCCAACTACTTTAATTAATTATCCTACTCGGTCAAAAATAAATTACATAAGATCTACACAAAATGTGTTATTTCTACCCTCCAAAAAAGAAGAAGATGTGGACTGGAAATCGGTTTTAGAAAACTGATTTTTTTTTTCGCATTTCTTGTTTCTACACCTATATCATGTCTTATGTTTCTGGATCTATATTAATTTTTTGCAATTGTGGAAAGAGGGCGCAACTGAGAACTTCTTGGACAAATGAGTCAATGACAACCTAGGCCGCAGATTTCATTGGTGTCAAGATTGGAAGGTGATTTTTTTTAAAATTTTTCTATTTTATTTAATTTGGTCGATTTTTGGATTGATGTTTCATCTCATGTCTTTTCTTCTACAACACAGAGCGTGGTGAGTGCAATTTTTTTTCTTGGAATGACCCACCTATGTGTTCAAGATTAGAAGTGGTTTGGTACGGTATATCGAGGTATTCAACGAATACCGCATATCGTACCCAAAAATTTCGTGGTATACCAAAATTTCGGTATGATATAAATCCATATCGATACCGTACCGAATACATAAATTCGATACGGTATCGGTATGATACCGTGTATATCGATTTTTTTAAACTATTTTTAAAAAAAATATCGGTATATGCGGTATCATACCGATACCGTATATGCCGACCTTTTTTCGGTATACCAAAAATTTGAAAATTCTATACCGATTTTGATTCCGAAAATTTCGGTACGGTGCATTTCGGTATTTTTTCCCAACCCTATTCAAGATCTATGACTATCATTCCAACTTTAAAGCGGAAAGTACAAACATTGGAAGTTGCAAATAAAGAGATGGTGAAAAAGAACAAAAAATAGAAGTTGTTTCTTTTTGTTTCATGGTTGCTATTTTTTAATTTGGTTGGTTTAGTATTACGTGAACTATATGTTTATGTAAGAATGCAAGTGTTTGTATGAGAATCAAACTGAACTAGGTTGGATATAGTAACATATTTTTTTCCACCTTCAGTCATGATTGGCTTAGGAGCTAGGCAAGGTTGCGTGATGCACTTTTCAATACTTTGGATGTGACAACCCCCAATGAAAGGTGCATGTGTCTTGATATTAATAGAGTGTGTTGTCACTTGGTATTGTCGCAACTACTCAAACATTGTTGAGTTTGGTATAGGAAGTGATGATGTTGCCACTGCCATGATATTATCCTGTTTGAACTGTGATGATGAAAAAAATAATGTGGATAAAAATGAGACAATGGGATTGAATAAAAATAATTTAGTCTACTTACACCAGTATTTTTTGAAGTAAGTTTGGATTTATTCTTTGTGTCGGAGCTTGGTTTCTTCCATTTGAAATTTCTCTATACCATTGTAAATATTAAAGTGTTAAATATGTAGTGTTTAAGTAAATATTATTACTTACTGAAAGATTATCTTGTCTCTTGACAACATTTTCTGGACAATGAGTTTCCCAGCTTCTCATCCGAGTTTGTTAGAAAATAAATATATAAACTTAAATAATAATGAAACACATGAGATAAAAATTTAAAACACTGTCACATGTGATCCAGAGAGTTTATAGACTGCCATTTCTTGTCTCAGCTGACTTAATAGTTGTTCTTGTGATTCACCAACATGTTCAGCCCCAGTTGGGATTGGCAATCGATTTTTTGAAGGGTTTGATGCCTTGTTGTGCCTTGAAACTTCGGATAAGATGCATTTAACTGTCTTTTGCATCTTTCTCATTGCATGTGGATTATCTGTCAATTTTTCCTTGCCTCGAGATCTTTTTTTAAATTTTACTTCACGTTCATCTGGTTCCCTTCTCCTTGTCTGTTTTGGCCTCCCAACAGACTTTCCAACAATAGGTGGTAGTAAAGGAATGCCACCAGCTTGTCTCCATTCACTCCTACCATTTAAGGGTATAATTACTGGAGCATATACCAATTTGTAGGTGTCTATGTTGTAACAATTGTGCACATAAGTACCCTAATCCAATCCCTCAGAAGCAATGACACACATAACATGATTGCATGCATGGTATTCCACTGAGATCCCATCTCCTACAACCACAAGTCACATTTTTCAAGTCCACATTGTACTTTTCCCCATCAAAGCAATGTATTTGATAATGAGAATCATCTAACATAATGGGAATGCAGTCCCCAAACTTCTCCATATTTTTGTCTATAATTTTTTGAATTTTAGGGCAGAATTTTCCTTTACACTTGGCAGCCTTATCCCTATTTAAATGCATTATTTTCATCAAATATTCAAATATCAACTCGCACATTAACACAATATGCCTATCTCTTGCCTCTAATATATTGCTATTGAATGATTCACAACCATTGTTCAATAGCATGTCACATCTGCAATTGGCAGTGAAGTGTGATGTACTCCAGTGGTGAGGTGGTTTATCATTAATGAACCAATCACTCGCTTTTTCATCAAGATCTCGCAACTGTTTCATTTTCCGACAAAATTCATGCACTATTGTGGCTCCAGCACTATTCCACAATGCAGTCTTAAATGCCTGACCTTTAAAACAAGCATTTTTTAAGTTTAAATGCAGACGCCTTACACAAAACCTATGTTCATCATTTCGGAACACATTATTAAATGCTTGGATCAGACCTTTTTGCTTATCAGACATGAATGTTCAGTGTTCACTCATGATATTTCTCAATATTTAAATTTAGCTTCAGCAGAGTTAGAAACCATTCCCATGTATCAAAATTTCAGTTTTCACTATAGAAAATGCAATGGGGTATATGTTATTATTGGGATCAATAGACACGGCAGTCAATATCACTCCCCCGTTGGAACTCTTCAAATGACGACCATCCAACACAATAAAAGGCCTGCAGTCAACATGAAATCCCTCTTTTAACGCATGCAAACACAAGTTTGTCGGTGCCTAATATCACAGTACTTCCAAGATTTGTTCTTTTAACTTAATCTGCAAAATCCCAAAGCAAAGAATATTGTTCTTTGGGCAACCCTTTAAGAATATTAATAGTTTTTATTTCGCTCTATAAGCTTGCCAATCAGATACACCACATTTGATATCTTGAATGACATCAACCCTAAACCTTTTAACATTTCTTTTAGGATCTAATCTAAATTTGTTCACATATTTCCTAGACAACCAACTGGAGTTTAGATTTTTACCCGAAAACTTATTGAGCAAGTGTGAGTTGGAACATACTTCTTGATTTGAAATGTGCACTCCTCAGTAAGTCTCAATGCATGAAGCTTCCACCCACACTCTTTATTTGCACGCTTTGCATGCATCCTGTCATTGTCATTTTTTGATATATTTATGCTCCTTTTTGTCATTATAGCATGTGAGTGCACTGCATTCCTTAGCTCAGTTTTGGTGCTGAAGATCATCCCAAGTTCAAAAGTAGGGTTAAATAGTGATATTGAGTTGAAAAGTACTGGATACTTTTCACCTTCACTTTCATCTCCAGGTTATTTAACACTTGCAAAGTCATCTTAACTTCTATTGAGATCTTCATCTCCGGAATTATTATCACAAGAATCATTAGTTTCAATTTCAAGTTCATCATTAATATTTCTCTGCCACTCACAATCATTGTCTACATTCAAATTGAATAACTCATCATCTCCCAACTTCGTCATTAACTTCAGTTTCTTCTTCATAATTACTTTCATTAAAATCATCATTGTCATCATCTATAGTATCCTCCAGCCCCCTCCCATTTCCACCTCATTTATCATATCATCCTGATCACCTTCACTCTCACACTCATCCTCCTCATCTACCCTACCAATGTCATCATTTTTTCCTTCAAATTGTTTGAGTGAAACCTCAGTAGGTATATATGGACAGAATAATTTTTATTCTTCGATGTACAAGTTAATTTCCCTAGTGGTTTTAAGCTTTTTTTCACAAATACTAACCAAATCATTGTCATTATATATCCATTTAAAACCGCCAGGATTAACATCAGTGACCTCATAGGTTGTTTTACACCATTTTTTCAACCAATTCTTAAGATATTCTAACACCAGCATATCAAATTCATAAAAGTCGAACTTACACAGAGAACCACCTATATACGCATGAATGTCGCCTAGATTGAATTTACCCCCATAATGAATACCAAGTGTACTGAGAAATCTGCTATTTTCATCTGCAAAGTAACAAACGAAAACAAAATAATACACATTTCTTAGTTGCTGTGAAAAAAATAAAACAAAAAAATCCACATAAGAAACATAGATAAAAATATATATATTTATAATTTTTTTTAAAAAAAGTTCATCCCTTTTCGGTTGAGTGCTAAACAAGTGGAAACTTTTATTTTTGCATTATTTTGTCTCTTTCTCAACCATTTGGAAGGGACCATCATCATTCAATATTATTCAACCAAATCTTTTCCTTTATGAACGGGAAAAAAAGATGGAATATTACATATCGTATTTAGGTGGTGCCAAATTAAGTTTATCTATCGGTCGAATATGCATTTCACCTCAATTTTCTTCATAAAAACCTATGGTCTCAACATTTTCCTCGATAATTCGATGTAGAAGAAGGGTTTTCACTTTCCAGAAAGTATCCGCAAGTGCGAGAGCATTAGGGTGTATTTTGAAAAGTGACCGAATATTGTTTTTTTTAGTTTAATAATTATTTTTTTTAATTTTGTTATGTTATTGATGACTTGGAACCCAAGATAAATAGGCGCAAAATAGTCTTAAGTCATGTAGGTAATATCCCCAATTTTTTATGCCACGTAGGCGAACTCAGATTCCAAATCATCAATTTCCGACTAGTTTGAATATTCCGGCCGAAATCGGACGAAAATCGCCAAAAAATAAAATGTAAAGGACTAAAACTGAAATTTGACTACATAACGGACTAAAATCGCAAAAGCAAAAATATAACGGACTAAAAAAATAATTTTTCTAGGAGGACGAAAATTGAACACGACTCAAAAAAAATGAAATTGGGGGTTTTCGAGTTCGGGTCAAATTGATTATTATTATGTGTATTTAATTATTTTTTTTTAAAAAAAAGTAAATAAAAAAATCAAATCGTGTCTGTATACTGTTTTCAAATAACTAATTGATTGGCCAAATTTGAGAAAAAGGTTCGTTGGAAAAATACTAAACTAAAATGATAAATATTATTAGAAAATTCAACATTTCTATCATATATATAATTAAGACTCTTTAAATTGAATCTTGTAAAAATATACATTAAATAATAAAAAATAAAAAATATTTTTTCATCAACATATTGTTAACAAGAAAAATAATTTTTGTTTGGAAAAATAGTTTTTAAAAGAGATTAATTTGAGATGATTTTCTAATTTAATATAATGTTTAACCATCTATGTAGCATTTTATATACACATAACATTATTCTTTTACGATAATATTTGAGATTACTTCCAATAATAAGTGCTTATAAGTTTTTCCCTCACAAATTAAAATTTTCCTAAATATCTCAAAGTCATTAGCTGATATTAATTCCGATGACTAGAACTATTGTTAATTTTGTAGTTAAAATATTTCCATTAAAATATTTAAATATTATATATATAGCATAAGTAAAATCACCTACTCTTAGGGTGTGTTTAAAATGGTAGATTATTAGAGCTTCTCCAATGGAGGTTTAAATTTAAAGGTTCAAATTTTGAAACAAAGAAAATGAACCCACTATCATTGTGGGTAGTGGGTTTATGGTTCAAAAAACAAACATGGTTCAAATATATGAACCATGTTCATATATTATGAATTTTTCTTGGGAAAAGTGTACCGAAATGTTTTTCCTTTTTTAATAACATATTTTGTGAAATTTGTTCACAATTTTTACTTATTAACGTATATATCATATTTATTTTCTTACATTTTAGAATTTTTTTTAAAATTATGTTTTGATAATAAAATTTAATAAATTATTAAAAATTTATATATGATTAATTAAATTATATAAAATTTTTTTATCACAAACATTTATTTATTTATATAATTTAAATTTATTCCTATAAACAATTTAATGTGATTTTTTTAAGTTCAAAATTGAAGTTTGTTTTATTTTTTATTAAATGGGCATGCTACTACATTTAGAAGCATGCCCTTTTCATTTAAGTAGGTTTAAAAAAAATAATTTTTTTAAAAATATAACATAATACTCTATATAGAATTTAAAATATTTTAATTAACATTAGTTTAAATATTATTTTTTATTATAAAAATTAAGATTTTTTAAAACTTGTAATTTGAATTTGGTAGTGTATTTTGTTATATGTGCATGCTACTACACTTAGTAGCATGTCCTTTTCATTTATTTTTATAACTTTTAAAAAAACAATGAATTATTAAAAAAATATATGATTAATTAACTAATTACGTAAATAAAAATTATTACAAAAATATATATTTAGTAAAATATATATGTGCAAAATTTATAAATAAAAATAGTAAATGAAATGAAGGAATTAATGTGTGATTTGATAGCAGAACCCTCAACAGTTGTGTTTTTTTTTATGTTTATGATTGAGAATGAAAAGTTTAAAAAGTAATGATCAGTTTTAAACTTTTAATGTGGCAGCATAGGTGGCAAAAATAAACCCATTTTTTTGGTTCATGATTGGAGATGCCCCTAGTCTCCTATAAATTATTTTATCTATCTCATGTTTTTTTGGTCATATTATTTATCCATCTTTCAATTATTTATCTCACATCAATCAAATCATAAATTATTTATCTTACATCAATCAAATCATTGAATTTAAATTACTATATTACCCATTATAAATAATACTATATATATTTATATTAATTATTACAAGGATAAAATAGTAATTTAGTATTTTCATATAATATATAATCAATCAAATCGATCAACAAACCATAATCTATCAATCAAATCAAATCTTATATTAACTATCATTTCTTATTTATTTTTTATTACAATATATTACTTATCTCTATATTATTTATCTTATCTCCAACTTCCAACGAACCCTTAGTAGAGGATAAAAATATAAATATTGTGTCCTCATCATCAAGAACACGTTTAATTTTTGCAAAGAATACACAAACATGTCAAAAGAAGGGAAAATGTGTCCATGTTTAGGTTTTGATCTATTAATTTTTTAAATTATGATTTTATACATTAACTTTTAATTTTCAGTGATTTTGTTCCAACTTGTATATTTTTTTAAAACTTAGATGTCAGACAAAACGTTTGTGTTTGATTTTAGGGATTCATTAAAAAGGTCTAGGATTAGGACTCAAATACCGAACAAAAATACCGACTTTTTGGGATATCGTACCGAAATTTTTTCGATATATATACATTTTTTTTGGTATATTGAATTTTTCTGGGTATCTATACGGTATTAGTATGCATTTTTTCCATATCAAAATTTCGAAATTTCGGTATACATTTTTTTGATACCAATATTTTTGATACGATATCCCGAAAAATCACCCGTAAACCTCGCCGCCATGGCCACAACCGTAAACCTTGGATGGAACAACCCCTCAGTCTCACTAATACTATGCCAAAATATCATTAATCTCGTTCAATTTCGTCCTTTGAAGAGTTTCGGCAAACTTCAAGCCAAAACATGGATGAATTCGAAAACCCACAGAGCAAAATTAATCGAAAAACCCATGTTGTTGACGTATGATCCCGCTTCTGAAATGGGTGGGAGTTGGATTTATTCTTCGAGGAGGAGTTACAGCAGTACTCCGTGTAAATCGTCATGAACGAATATGTTGGGCATGCGGCGGTTCCTACAGGGTCCAATTATGGTGGCCCTAATAAGTCTGATTTTGGCATCAATTATTGGTTTTTCTGCATGTGTGTGGTTCATCGCATCCACCATACGTGTTTTTTTGAATTCCAAGAAGAAGAAGCAGTGTGCTGCAGCTCCAGGTATATATAATTTTTAGTAAGTACTGTTCATTTAATTTTTTTTTTGAATTAAGGGCTATAGGATCTGTATGTTTTCTCTAGGTCGGGCTGTTGAGGTCGGGGATGTCGGTCCAAATGGATCTCAACCACATTGCTAAAACTGCAAATACTACTATTGCCTCACACAAACGCTTGCTTTTACTATATAGATGAGGGTACCTGTATCTCTATGGGTCGCCACAATGTGTTGAGACGTTTGTTTGAAAGAACTCCTGGGAAACACTTTTCTCATATGATCAAAATTGAAAACATCCGGTACAAAGTAGCATTGTATTTGCTGTAGATGGATCAATATCTAGTTAGTGTGCTAATGCAAAGTCGATGATGTTTAATAATTCCAGATTACCATCTTGGTAGCAGCTGACGGACTACATAACCTGTCATGTATCAACAACAGCAAGGACTTAAAGAAAGCCTTGCTCCAGCTAGTGTCCATCCACCATAGTAAAATGAAGGTAAGATGAGAATCTTATAGTAAAAGTAATTTATAACTTTTTTTTTTTATCACGTCAACGATGAATTTATATTTTTTTATCTATTAATAATTTGTATTTTTTTAACTCATTTTTTTTTATACCTAAGTTCATCTTATAAACCGAAAATTGCTTAGTAGCGGTCCCAAATGCTAAATTAAAATTCTAAAAATAAAATTCATGACATATATACAAGTTTTCTTTCAAAAATCGACGTTAGCTTCTCCACCGTCACATAAGCATTTTCAAATTCAAATTCAAATTCAAAAAAAAAAAAAAAAGTAACCGTCGTGCAATTTTGTATATCTTAAATATAGGCATTAGAGGTGTTGTGGGCTCCCCTAAAGGAAGACGACATGTTTTCGGAATGAGGACTCCTCGAAAAGTATCCTTTACATCAAAAAAAAAAAAAGGGTTGACCCCAAAGGGGACCCCATTTCACATGAGTCAGAGGCCCATTGGCTCATGCGGAGGGTAAATCGAGGGATGTGCACGAGCGGCAGAGACCTGAAGGAGGGAGCACATGATCCAATCCCCATAGCATACCCCCCACAATATTTCAGCAGGGAATATGCTCCACACGAGGATCGAACCCGCAACGCTGGAGAATTTCTTCCCACGTCACCTCAGACCTTACCAACTCGCCTATGCCCCTGTGGGCGAAAAGAATCCTTTACTGCGGTCTCTGTAAGTGGTGCAAAGCGTCGCGCGGTTATTATTATTATTATTATTATTATTATTATTATTATTATTATCTTCTTCTTCTGTCAGTGCACGTGGGTCACATGTGTATAATATACTATAAAAAAATATTTTATGTTATTATGTTAATTTCTTGATTTTGATATGATATTTTTTTAATCAGCGAAATATGATTAAATTCTTTATACAATTATATATGAATTATGATACATGTGAAATATAAATTAAATACATTATTTGATAGTTAATAGCTGATTGCCGGTAAGGCCATCTCCAATCACAAACACCATTTTGGTGCAATTTCTGCATTAAAATACTGTAATTTCTGCACCAAACACAACATCCATCTCCAACCTATTTACACCAAATCTTACACCAAAAGAAATATTCTCGAAATATTCATTTTATTTCACATATATTAATTAATTTTATTCAACATATTTTTACAAATTATATAATTAATTTCGCGATTATAAAAAAATATTTTATCGTTAATAAATATTTTTACATATTATATAAATAATATTTTTATTAATTAAAAATTATTTTATTGTTAATACATATAAATATTAAATTTAAAGTTTATGATTTAATTATTATTATATAAATTAATTTATAGATAATACAAATTAATATATAAAAATTATTAAAATTGATAAATATGTATACGACTTCAAACATAAGACGACCACAAAATGGATACAACTTCAAAAATAAGACGAATATAGAACGGATACAACATCAAACATAACAAATAAAAATTATAAACTTAATATAAATATAATTTCTAACATAAATGCTTAGACCGTTCGAGTACAACTTCAAACATTTGAACTACTATATTCATCCCACAAATGCTCAATTAAAGCATTCCGCAGTGCGTAGTGAGGGTAGCTTCGATAGTTGACAATCACTGGTTGGTTCAAATCATGTGTGTTTCACTGAATTATATGGGACCCAAATGATTTGAACAAATAAAATACATCCACCTGTATCATGGGATAATACCCATGGGGTAGGTTGGAATTTTCCACATAGTGAGCATCTTTGTATTTTATTTTTTTATATCGACTTAGAAATTCTTGAAACTTCATATTCTCATCGACAATCATTTCTACTTCTGGAGCAGGTGTTTCTCTCGCATCTTGAATGGGTGCATTGAGGTCGCGTTCATCTTCGATAATCATGTTGTTCATTATGATACATGATGTCATTATGTCATGTAAATGACGTTTCTTCCAACCACGTGCTGGGGATGCCACGATAGCAAATCGTGATTGAAGGACTCCAAATGCACGCTCAAAGTCTTTTCTGCAGGATTCTTGCTTCATTGCGAAATATTTTTTTTTTGATCCACGTGTGAATGCTTTGCATAATAGTTGACCATTTTGGATAAATACCATCAGCTAAGTAATATCTCATATCATATTCTTTTCCTCCAATTTTGTAATAAGCAGTAGGAGCAATACCTTGTGCAAGTTTGGAGAATAAACTAGACGACTCTAACACATTTATATCATTATTTGTTGGCATTCCAAAATATGCATGTCATATCCAAAGATCGTAATCAGCTACTGCTTCTAAAATGATTGTCGGAGAACCACAACGAACTGCATATTGGCCTGCCCAAGCCGTTGGGCAATTTTTCCACTTTCAGTGCATACAGTCGAGACTTCCCAACATCCCTGGGAATCCTCTTTGTTCACCTAAGTAGAGTAGTCTGGCAACATCATCAGAAGTAGGTGATCTCAAGTATCGTTTTGCAAAAACTTCCACTCTAGCACGACAAAACCGTTGCATACACACAATTGCAGTAGATTCTCCAATTTTGATATATTCATCAGTAACATCCGCGGGTAAAGCATATGCTAGCATGCGCAATGCGGCTGTTGTTTTTTGCAGAGTTGATAGACCGAGCCGCCCCACACTATCAGCTCGTTGAATGAAATAAGAATCATGATTCTTTACCTCATCTACGATACGAATGAACAAGTTTCGAGACATTCGAAATTTTGAGACATTCGAAATCTTCTTCGAAACATTGCTTCATTATATCTTGGAATTTCAGCAAATTAATCATTGAATAAATTACGATCGGCGACTTCTCGATCACGATGGATGACTACATGACCTGGAATCGAACCTCTGTGTGTGGCTTCTTGATCATTTTGAATGACGTACGCAGCAACCAACTCTTGCTCTTGAATTATCGCATCTAAGACTGCTTTTTTTTTTTTTTTTTTTTTTGTAAAACTCTCAACAACATTCAACCACTCATTTTGTGTTTCATCTTCTTTGTCCGACAACGAAGATGAGCTAGTGGAAGATAATTGTAATTCGGATTGAGAATTCATTTTCAAGTTAATGAGAATGTGAAATGAGTGGTGTGAGAAAATAAGATGATTACATCACATTATATAACAGTTGTGAAGAATGTAATCGTTGGAGAGATCTAAATCACAACCGTTGGATGGATTCTACACGGATCAAGATCCTGACCGTTGGATAGGGGTGAGCATTTAGTGTCGGGTATCAGTTACCCGACCCGACCCGACCCGATCGGGTCGGTTATTTTATAAAAAAAATCGGGTTCGGGTAGAAACTGAACCCGAGATTATGTTTTTTGGGTTGGTGTCGGGTAGTAATTATACTACCCGATCGGGTTCGGGTACCTGACATTTTTTTTTTCTTTTGCAAATTCAATATATATTAGTATGTATTATCCAAACTCATATCCTCTCTATTTTTATTTTATTGATCTCAACTAAAATAACCGTTCATTTTTTCTTGGATTGGGTATACATAAAATCTCACTTAAGAAATAATAATTATTTTTCCATGTATCTCGATTATTTAATTGTTTGATATAGTTGAAAAATTTCTTATAAAACTTGTTAAAAATAAATAAATATCAAAGGATTGAAGTACCTCACAACCAAAAATATATGGATTGATTTTAAAGTTTTACATTCAATGAATATGCAAAAAAAAAAAAAAAAAAACCGGGTACCCACCGGCCCTACCCAAAATAATCAAGTACCCGAAAGTCGGGTACCCGATTATTTCGAATCGGGTTCTGGTAGTAATTTTGACTATCCGACATGTCGGGTACCCGACCCGCGCCCACCCCTACCATTGGATGGATTCTACACGGATCAAAATCCTGACAGTTGGATGTGTGTTTTCAGATCTAAATCACAACCGTTGGATGGATTCTACACGGATCAAGATCCTGACCGTTGGATGTGTGTTTTCAGATCTAAATCACAAGCTTTGGATGGATTCTACACGGATCAAGATCCTAACCGTTGGATGTGTGTTTTCAGATATAAATCACAACCGTTGGATGGATTCGATTTCAGTATAAATTGGCTACATTAGTCTCATACAAACTCAATCTTATCATCTTTTTCAAGCAACACAATGGCATCCAGTGCTAGAACTGCTTCTTACACAATTGAAGAAGATAAGCATATGTGTCATATATACCTTGACATATCACAGAATTCTATTATCGGTATCAATCTATCCAAAGATTAGTTCTGGGCTCGTGTTGAAGAAGCTTACAATAGTAACAAAACAAACACCCTTCAAGTTCGTAACAAAAGATCAATGTAGTGCCGCGTGAAAACTATACTCCGTCAAGTTGGAAGATTAAGAGGATGCATTCGCCAAATCAAAATTCTCAAACCAAGTGGTGCATCTGACGAGGATATTGTGAGTATTATTTAGATATATCTGTAGTTTACTATAAAGACTCTAATATGACTTGTTTTTTTCGCAGTTGCACAGAGCAAAAGACCTGTTCATGCAAGATCCTAATTACAGCAAAGGATTCAAGTTTGATCATGCATGGCCAATTTTGAAAGATCTTGAAAAATTTTCTAGTGACATCCATCCATCGAGCTTCGCACCTCAAACCAATTTCACGAGCTTGGATTCATCACAGTCAGAAACTCAGACACCAGAGACTCCATTATCAGGTTCTGAAGGAATAAATTCTTTTACTATTAATTTAAGTAGTGATGAAAATGTAGATGACACTTCATCCTACCAACCTCTTGGAGTTAAAAAGGCAAAATTGAAGAAAAAAAATGACAACATTGCAGAATTGTTATCGACGATGCAACAAGGGCATCACAACCTTGTTGATGTCCTACAAAAGGGATCTACTGAACTCCAACAAACTTATGATATTAAAATGCTTGAGCTGCAAAATAACGCATTAAAATTAAAAAATCAAAAAAATAAAATTGAAGCTAGAAAACAACAATTGGCGTTGGCTGAACTTCAAGAGAAAAATAGAGTTGTGTACATGGATTTGAGCACAATTGACGATCCAGAATTGCGTGAAATTGTGCGAACTGAACGAGCAAAAATTATGCAAAAAAGAAAACAAACATCTGAACAACAAAGATCGTGACATGTTTGGAAAATATTTGGGTGATTTTGGAGGTTCTGGATCTAATTTACCACCGTATTGATTATATGTTTCAATGTTGTCGTTCTAATTGTATTTTGAATTATGTGTTTTAATTTGCATGTGTGTTTTCATCATGGATTTCAATTACGTATTTTTAATTTGATTATGTATTTTAGTTTGTATTTGTATTTAAATTTTCAACCCGTTGTATTTCTTTTATGTATTCGAATTTGATATTTGTAGTCCAATTTATATTTATAGTTTAATTATTTGCATTTGTATTACAAAATACAATTATTTATAAAATAATTAATTAAATGTAAAAAATGAAATTAAATGAAATTAATAATAAATTATTTATTGATTACATTAAATGATTATATATTAATTTTTTTCCTAATATTTATTTATTAAAATAATACCAAAAATATTTAAATAATATTTAAATATTTTAAAAAACAAATAAAAGGTAATAAAAAAATTAAAAAAAATAAAATGAATGCCTGCGCCAAATTTGGTGCAAACCAGGGGCGCCCAAATAGCGCAGGATTTGGCGCCCCCATTGGAGCTCCTCGCATGCGCTAAAATGATGCAACCAATCCAATTGAACATTTATGAAGTAATATAATATTTCTTCCTTATTAATTCTCTACACAATTTTTTTATTTTTTTTTGGCAAAATGTTCGTAAAATTTATGAGTACAACATAAGCTTTGATAATGAAATTTCTTCAAAGTACACCAAAGCTCCAAGAGAATCCGTTTCTTCCAATTTTTTAACATCCACTAGTAAAAGGCTACTTCAATCATATTCCGAAGTTTCGCCATCCCTTATAAACAACAATTTTAGAGATTTATAACAAGGAAAAATTGCTTTTTTGGCCTTGTATATTTGTCACTTTGCAATTTCAGTCCTTTATATTTTCAGATTTCAGTTTTAGTCTGCTATATTTATTTTTTTGTCAATTTTAGTCCTTTTTTTCGACGTGGCGCTGATGTGGCACCAATTCATTGTTGATGTGGAGCAGATGTGTACAGTGCCACGTAAGCATTTTCGAATAAAAAGGACCGAAATTGCCAAAAATCAGAACATGCAAGACTAAAACTGAAATATGAAAACATAGAGGACCAAAATCGCAAAGTGACAAACATACAGGACTAAATTTGCAATTTTTTTTATAACAATAACAAATTAATTTGAAAACCAAGTTACTAAACAAAGACCGTATTAAATATTAATCTATGTGTAACATATTTGTGTGAAATAACCAAATCAAGGGGGAAAAATAAAAGTCACGTACACGTACGATTGTCACTTCGCAGATTAAAACTTATAGTCTAAAACACAACATGAAGCATGTTAAATGATTAAAAGATCATCAAATCATGCCACAAAATGAAATATGCTCTTTTTCCTTCATCGATTTTGTTTTTGGATGCTCCCTTTAACTACAAAAAAACAGGTGTTTCTGAACCGGTTTTTTTGAAGCGGTTGATTAAACGCCCCTACTGCCTAAAATTTTCGAAGCGGTTTCAATACGCCCGCTCCTATTGATATTCATTAGCAGCGGTTATAATTCACCGCTTCCATATATCGAATTTAGATGCGGTTTATTCCTAACGCTTCTAAACAACTACTATTAAAGCGGTCATAACCGCTCCTAAAAGTAACACGTTTTCTTCTAAGAAAATAAAAACAGAAGGGTTAACATCTGATATACCTCAATAAAGTGATCTCCTTAAGGGGAGGTAAAATAACCACTTAAAAATAAAACAACACCTGAAAGGCCTTGAGATGAGCTGATCTCTAGGTAGCCGAGCCGAATTCCCTAAGGTGGCTGAGCTCCTGAAATGGAGGCAAGATAAATACTTAAAAATTAACCAACTCCCGAAGGTGAGCTGAGCTGAGCTCCTAAAGGGAGGCAAAATAGATGCTTAAAAATTAACTAACTCCCGAAGGTGAGCTGAACTGAGCTCCTGAAGGGAGGCAAAATAGATGCTTAAAAATTAACCAACTCCCGAAGGTGAGCTGAACTGAGCTTCTGAAGGGAGGCAAAATAGATGCTTAAAAATTAACTAACTCCCGAAGGTGAGCTGAACTGAGCTCCTGAAGGGAGGCAAAATAGATGCTTAAAAATTAACTAACTCCCGAAGGTGAGCTGAACTGAGCTCCTGAAGGGAGGCAAAATAGATGCTTAAAAATTAACTAACTCCCGAAGGTGAGCTGAACTGAGCTCCTGAAGGGAGGCAAAATACTTGTCTTAAAATAAGCTAACACCCGGAGGCGTTGAACAGAGCTGAGCTCCTTAAGGGGAGCAAAGTACTTGTCTTAAAATAAGCTAACACCCGGAGGCGTTGAACAGAGCTGAGCTCCTTAAGGGGAGCAAAGTACTTGTCTTAAAATAAGCTAACACCCGGAGGCGTTGAACAGAGCTGAGCTCCTTAAGGGGAGCAAAGTACTTGTCTTAAAATAAGCTAACACCCAGAGGCGTTGAACAGAGCTGAGCTCCTTAAGGGGAGCAAAGTACTTGTCTTAAAATAAACTAACACCCGGAGGCGTTGAACAGAGCTGAGCTGTAGGAGCCGAGCTGAGCTGCCGGAGCCGAGCTGAGCCTCTGGAACCAAACTCCCGACCTGACCTAAAATGTGTTCTTAGATTGCCTAATTGGACTCCCGAGCTCCCGAGCTCCTCAACCAATATTCCTGAACCGTCAGCTCCTCTACATGAGACCATTATGAAGTGACCCGCAACTGAACTGCGCCCGAAAATCAAGGTCGAGGTGACTAGACTAAGGCAAAGGGATGAACCAAAGTCAGGGGCCTAAGAGGCGTGACTAAGGTGATCTGAACCAAAGTCAGGGGCTTAAGAAGCGTGACTAAGGTGATGAGCTGAACCCAAGTCAGGGGCCTAAGGGGCGTGACTAAGGTGATGAGCTGAACCAAAGTCAGGGGCTTAAGAAGCGTGACTAAGGTGATGAGCTGAACCAAAGTCAGGGGCCTAAGAGGCGTGACTAAGGTGATGAGCTGAACCCAAGTCAGGGGCTTAAGAAGCGTGACTAAGGTGATGAGCTGAACCAAAGTCAGGGGCTTAAGAAGCGTGACTAAGGTGATGAGCTGAACCAAAGTCAGGGGATTAAGAAGCGTGACTAAGGTGATGAGCTGAACCAAAGTCAGGGGCTTAAGAAGCGTGACTAAGGTGATGAGCTGAACCCAAGTCAGGGGCTTAAGAAGCGTGACTAAGGTGATGAGCTGAACCCAAGTCAGGGGCTTAAGAAGCGTGACTAAGGTGATGAGCTGAACCCAAGTCAGGGGCCTAAGAGGCGTGACTAAGGTGATGAGTTGAACCAAAGTCAGGGGCTTAAGAAGCGTGACTAAGGTGATGAGCTGAACCCAAGTCAGGGGCCTAAGAAGCGTGACTAAGGTGATGAGCTGAACCAAAGTCAGGGGCTTAAGAAGCGTGACTAAGGTGATGAGCTGAGGCACATTTACATCAATATTTCTGAAAAAATAACTGCTTATAGATTAACGTAAGTGTAGCTTGTACAAATTACAACTTAAAGGAAAATTGAACTTGCAACATTTAAGAATAATATTTGCGTAAATTGTAAGCGCTCCAAGGTCTCTTCAACATCTTTCCTTTTGAATCCTCCAAGTAGTAAGCATCCGAACTGAGCCTCATCACCACCTTGTATGGTCCTTCCCATTTAGGGTCGAGCTTCCCTACAGCCACCTCCTGAACTTTTCTCAGCACCAAATCTCCTACCTGGAAATCCTTCCTGCGCACCCGACGATTATAGGACCGAGCTATCCTGTTCTTGTATGCCTCCATCCTGATAGCAGCAGCTTCTCTCTTTTCACCCAAAAAGTCTAAGTCTTCCCTCCTTCTCTTTCCATTTTCTTCATCATAGAAAATGATCCGAGCCGACTCCTCTCCAATTTCTACTGGCAGGACGGCCTCATTTCCATACACCATACTAAATGGAGTCTCTCTGGTTCCAATTCTTGGTGTGGTACGATATGACCATAACACACTAGGGAGCTCTTCCACCCAATTTCTCTGGGCTTGGCCTAAACGCGTCTTCAAGCTCTGCACCAAAGACCTATTAGTCACCTCCACCTGACCATTCCTCTGAGGATAATGGACAGATGTGAAGTGTTGCTGAATTTTCATTTCTTTACACCAAGCTTGCACTCGAGCCCCTTGAAACTGCCTCCCATTGTCAGATATGAGCTTACGTGGTACTCCAAATCTGCACACAATATTCTTCCACAGAAATTTCAAGATTTCCCCTTCAGTAATTCGAGCTAAAGCCTCTGCCTCAACCCATTTAGAGAAGTAATCAATGGCAACCAACAAGAATTTCTTTTGAGCTGGGGCTGGAGGGAAAGGACCCACAATATCAATTCCCCATTGATCGAAAGGACATGCTGCTACTATCCTTTTCATTAACGCTGCTGGTTGGTGTTGAAGTTTACTATGTCTTTGACAACTATCACAAGAAGTCACCAAAGTTATGGCATCTTTCAGAATAGTGGGCCAAAAATATCCTGCCAAGAGAACCTTACGGGCTAGTGAATAAGACCCTAAATGATTACCACAACACCCCTCGTGTATCTCCTTTAGGACATAATGAGCTTCCTTGGGGCCTAAACACTTGAGAAGAGGTCCGGTAAATGACCTCTTATAAAGAACTCCCTCCATCATCACAAAGCGGAGACTCCTCTGTTTCAACCGATATGCCTTCTTCGGGTCCTTTGGTAACTCACCCTTCTCTAAGTAATCCAAGAGTTCCTTTCTCCAGTCACTCTCTTCCTGAGCTAATGGCGCGAGCTCAGTAGAGGGTGTCAATTCCACTTGCACAACAACTTCCCTGGTCTTCCAGCTATGAAGTGAGCTAGCCATCTTGGCGAGATAATCTGCTTTTTCATTGCCCTCCCTCGGGATTTGTTCAAACAATACCTCATCAAAGAAACCCTTAGTTTCCTCTATCGCCCTCATATATTCCTTCAGCTTTTCATTTTTGACTTCATACGTTCCATTCACCTGCTGGGCTACTAACTGTGAATCAGAGTAGAGGTGCACCCGAGCTGCCCCAGCTTGCCTAGCTGCTCGGAGGCCAATCAACACAGCCTCATACTCTGCTTCGTTATTAGAAGCTCGAAAATCCAACCTAACTGCCAATCTGATCTCATCTCCTTGAGGGGAGATCAAAAACACCCCCACCCCACATCCTTCACTATTAGAAGAGCCGTCAACGTATACTTTCCACAAATCCTCTGCTTCCATATGTCTCGTTTCGACAAGGAAATCAGCTAACGCCTGGGCCTTAACGGCCATCCTTGGTGCATACTGGATATCATACTCACTGAGCTCCGTAGTCCACTTTACCAACCTTCCTGAAATATCAACTCGAGTTAATATCCTCCCAATATGGCTGTTGGTGAGCACCACAATAGGATGTGATAGAAAGTAAGGTCTGAGCTTCCTTGCTGTCATAACCAAGGCTAATGCTAACTTTTCCACCTCTGAATACCGAAGTTCTGCACCCTTAAGAGCATGTGAGAAGAAATAGATAGGGTGTTGAGCTGTTCTCTCCTGCCGAATAAGTACTGAGCTAACGGCCCCTTCCAAAGCTGATAAGTAAATGTACAATGGTTCACCAGGAATTGCCTTAGCCAACACAGGGAGCTCAGCTAAGTAACTCTTTAAGTCATCAAATGCCTTCCCGCATTCATCATCCCATTCAAACTTCTTGGCTTTGCGAAGCACCTTGAAGAAAGGTAAGCTTCTATGGGCTGATCTTGATATAAATCGAGACAAGGCTGCAATCCTTCCTGCCAACCTTTGAACTTCTTGCAAGTTACGGGGAGCAGACATGGATTGGATAGCCTGCACCTTCTCAGGATTGGCCTCTATGCCCCTCTCAGTAACCATATACCCCAAAAACTTACCTCCCCTGACTCCGAATACACACTTCTCCGGATTAAGCTTCACCTGATAAGCCCTCAAAGTCGAGAAAGTCTCCTCTAGGTCGGCCAACAACCCCACATCATCCTGAGACTTTACCAGAATATGATCTACATAAACTTCCACATTTCTGCCAATTTGGGAGGCAAACACTCTGTCCATGAGTCTTTGATAAGTGGCCCCTGCATTCTTCAAACCAAAAGGCATCACTCTGTAACAAAAAGTTCCATGAGAGGTGGTGAAACTTACTTTGTCCTGATCTTCCTCCTCCAGAGGAATTTGATGATACCCCTGATATGCATCCATGAAGCATAAGTACTGATGACCTGCCGTTGAATCAACCAATTGATCAATTCGAGGCAGGGGATAGCAATCCTTGGGGCAGGCCTTATTTAGATCCCTGAAATCAACACACATCCTCCACTTGCCTGAACTCTTAGGGACAAGGACCACATTGGATAACCAGGTAGGGAATTGCACTTTCCTAATGTGTCCTGCCTTAAGAAGTTCCTCTACCTCTTTTTTAATGACCTTATCCTTGTCTGGACCAAAATGTCTTTTCTTCTATTTTATCGGTCTTACTCCCGCAAGAATATTTAATCGATGAACCATAATTTCTGCACTGACCCCTGTGAGCTCCGATACAGACCAAGCAAAAACATCTTTGTTCTTCCTTAAGCAACCAACCAAATTTTGCTTCACTGATGGGCTCAGATCAGCAGCTAATTTGACAATCTGAGCTCCCGAGATTAATTCCACCTTCTCATGACCTTCTTCAGACATCAGAAGCACCTCCTGTCCGTGCGCCTTCGATGTTCGACCTATTGAAACCATTCCTACCTCCCTCTTCTTCTTCTTTGAATCAATCCTTACCTCATTCACATAGCATAACCGAGCTGCTTTCTGATCACCCCGAACAACCCCCACTTCTCTTCCACTTGGGAACTTCAACTTCTGATGATAGGTGGATGCCACGGCTTGGAAATCACTCAGGGCAGGGCGCCCCAATATTCCATTGAAAGAGGATGGTGCCTCCACCACGGTGAAGCAAGCCATTTTGGTTACTCTCTGCTCTCCACTCCCAAGGGACAAGGGGAGCACTATCTGTCCCAATGGTTGCAGAGCATGGCCCGTGAACCCATACAACTCTGTGGTGATTTGATCCAATTCAAATCCTTCCAATTTCATTTGATCCAGAGTTTCTTTAAAGATAATGTTTACTGAACTCCCAGTATCCACAAAGATACGAGCCACGTCATAATTGGCTATGGTCTAGGTGACCAATAGGGGATCATTATGAGGTAACACCACATCCTTTAAATCTTCCCTTCCGAAACTGATGTTCGGGTCAATGGGACAGCTGAGCTGAGAACTTACCTCAAAATTTTCCAACCTACGCCCGTGAGCTTTGCGAGCCCTTCCCGAATCTCCATCCGTACTACCACCGGAGATCATATGGATAACACCCCGATCGGGATGATTTGCAATCTGCTGCACCCTATCTCCTCGACCGTTTGGAGGAGCTCTTCCCTGATGATCACCCTGATTCTCTCTATCTTCATTCCTTTGATTCCTCCATTGGGGAGCTCGGCCTTGGCGAGGAGGATTTGCTCTTCGAGTCAGCTCAGCTCTGATTCGAGGGTCATCATACATGATCCTTTGAACCTCCTCACCTAACCTCTGACAATCATGGCGGTAACCGCGGGCCTTTCTCAGCATTGCGGGGCCTTACAAGTGCTCGCCTATCCTCACATACTTGCATTGCCTTCTCCAGGCTCACCGATAGGGGTACATAGGGGTAGGGTCCTTTGGTCCTATTCATCTCTTCTGCCACCCTCTTCCTTCCTCCTTCTGTCTTTCCCTCGGCCTTTGCTCCCACCTTGGCACTAGGTTTACTCCCAGACATTCCTTCCTGTCTCCTCTGCCTCTGTGCATCTTCCAAATTCACGTACTTCTCAGCTCTACTAAGGAGCTCATCATAAGTCAAAGGAGGCTTCTTGACTAAGGATCTGAAAAACTCCCCCCCTCTCAACCCTTGAGTGAAAGAGTTGACCAAGGTGTCAGCAGTGGCAGCAGGTACTTCCAGAGCTGCTGTATTGAAGCGCTGAACATACTCCCGCAACGATTCCACCTCAGATTGCTTCATATTGAACAAACTGAGAGAAGTCTTCAAATATTTCTTGCTACTCGCATACTGGTGCAGAAAAGCTGAGCTGAAGTCATTGAAACTCTGAATACTACCAGGCTGTAAAAGGTTGAACCATTGCTGGGCTGACCTTACCAAAGTAGTGAGGAAGACCCGACATTTAATTGCATCTGAATATCTATGCAACAAGGCTGCATTTTCAAATCTCCCCAAGTGTTCCTCTGAATCTGAGCTCCCGTAATACTCCCCTAAAGTAGGCTTCTTAAAATTTGCAGGGAGTTCCTCATCTAAAATAGCCCGAGCAAAAGGACTTTCCCTTTGTATAGGCCCAGGCCGACCTCCCACTTGCCGACCTAGTCTCCTAATCTCTTCCCACACCGCATCCATTGGGTTTGGCTGACCCACGGGAGGAGGTGGTGGATTGTGACCCATGGTCGCTTGCACCGTTTGAGTGATGAACTGGCTGAGATGATCTACAGTCATATCTGCCACATTTCCTCTTCCCCTTCCTCTTCCTCTTCCTGCCATATCAACGTCTTAGCTCGATTTTCCCACAGACGGCGCCAATTGATATACCTCAATAAAGTGATCTCCTTGGACGAGCTGAAGAAACTCCTCCAAATAAGAGATGAACTGCCGCTGACCTAAAACCACTAACAAGAATGTTAAGGGGGGCCGGAAGGTGTTCCGGCATATCCCCTCCGACGCTCAAGTCAGATGATAGGATAGCGAAAATATAGAGAGTGGTGTGTGCCCACGAGTGAAGAATTAAGATGCAAATAATGAAAATGAACCTGGTATTTATAGGAGAGAGCTCCGGATTTAACGCCTACCTTCCTTATCAAGAATCCGCGAATCCCGGGATCACAATCCCGAATATTTAGGCTGAGATCTCGCCCGAATCTTGTCTGACAAAGGAAATAAGAAACATTTAATCTGAGCTGAACTATTATCATGAGGACGCTATACTACCTGGGGTCATATGGAAAAGGGATGAATGATCTATTGCTGAACCCCTGAACTCAACCCGAGCACTGATCCTAACATCTTAGCTAGCTCATCAAGGTTGTCCAACCCCTCTACCGAGCTAACTCCCTACTGCCATCAGGGCTTAGATGAATTCCAGAGCTCCCAACCTAAGATGGAGATGATGGTGGAGGAGTTTGAAGGAGGTCCTGAACTCCCGAGCTGAGCTCCCCGAGCTCCCGAGCCGAACTAGATGATGGTGTGGACGAGCTTGACTGAGCTCCCGAGCTGGGTGATGGTGGTGGAGGAGCTTGACGGATGTCCCGAGCCGACCTCCTGGACCATCCTGTCTATCTAAGGATTGATCTTTATCTTAGGGTCATCTTTGAGCTGAGGTGATTTCCTCCTCGGGGTATCAACATCATTTAGAAATTTAAAGTTCACAAATTCATTGCTTCAATCAGCCGCCCACAAAGCCCACCGTAAGAAGGAAATCTTTTTTTTTTTTTTTCATTTTTAGGTAATTTCTCAACTTATATATATATTTAGCAATTAGTTCATTTTGAAAAACTGGAGATGATATTTTTTAAATCGATTAAAATTTTTAATCAATTCGATTTTTCCTTGTAATATACTTATTTTTTCCGATTATATGTGTTCCATAATTAGACTAATGAGTGTGGTTGACAAATATCTTTGGAGTTTTTGTTCGTATTGTATGTTTAATGTTTAAGATTATCAAATTTTTTATATAAATGGTTTCTGAATATGTTCCAAACTAGTATAAATACGTGTATATAATGTGTTTGTTGAAATGATTAAAAGAATAAGTGTTTGAAATTCATATTTCTTCACATACCTTATATGTACATCAGTGACATTGATTGTGAATGATTTATATTGCAATTTAATTGTTGAACGTGCATGATACTTGAATAAATTCATAGACTCATGCTTAGTTAAAATATTTCAGAGTGATTGTACTGGAGTGAGTTTTTGAATGCATAAATAAAGGTGCACATGCTTTATATGAAGGTAGTATCATGTGTTCTAAATATCTGTTAAAATAATTATGTATAAACTATAGACTTATAGTGTTTGGATATTCTAAAGGATAGTAATGTACACCAAACTACAAGGATGTGATAGAATATTTATTTATATCTAAGAAATAAAACGTATGACATGGGATATATGGTGATTTAAATTTTGAATAGGACATTGATAACATATGCATTTCCTTTAAAAAATAAAAAAATTATTTATTATATTAATGTCTTCATGAATTCTAATTAATTTTTTAATTTTGTAAAATAATTGAACATGTATAAACAATGAAGGCATGGATGGATGATCCCCATGGCAGTCTTGAGTACCAGGTGGGAATCCGAAATTTTTTACGTTATGCATTTGCTGACACGACTAGTGAAGTCACAAAACCATGTCCTTGTCGTAAATGCATCAATTCGTTGAATCATGATCGTGAGACAGTATATGAACATTTGATGGTTAACGGTATCTTACAAGATTATCATATTTGGAATTTTCATGGAGAAAAGTTGATTATACAATCTCATGACAACATAAGCAATGGGCTTCATGCCTCAACAAAATTTTATGAGACAACTAATCATGAGTCAGAGGTAGAAGAAACAGTATGTGAAGTATTTGGGATGACTGAAGGATCACATGTGATGGATGAAAATTATATTGGTGCATCGACAAGTCATACATCGATGGAATCTAATGTGGAAGATTTTTATAGATTGGTAGAAGAAGGGAAACAACCGTTATATACTGGATGCACTGATTTTTCTAAACTGACATTCCTTGTTGAGTTGTTTCAGTTGAAAGTGAGTGGAAAATGGAGTGATAAGTCCTTCACAACATTATTGGATTTTCTTCGAAGGGTACTTCCACCAGAAGCAAAAGTACCAAATTCTTTCTATGAAGCGAAGAAACAAATTTCTAATTTGGGACTTCACTACGAAAAAATACATACTTGTCCGAATGATTGCATGATTTATTGGGGTGAGGATGTGAATGAACAAGTTTGTAAAGTTTGTAATCTTTCAAGATGGAAAAACTTGCAGAAACAACCGAAGAAAACAGTCAAAGGTGGGAAAAAAAATTCTTCAATTGAAAACTCCAGCCAAGGTATTTTGGTATTTTCCATTGAAACCTAGATTACAACGATTATTCATGTCATCTAAGACGTCCGAGAATATGCAATGGCATTCTAAAAAACGGGTTTCAGATGGAATTTTAAGGCATCCGGCTGATTCTCCAGCATGGAAGACATTTGATGAGCGGCACCCTGAATTTGGAGCAGATCCTAAAAACATACGTTTAGGACTCGCCACCGATGGGTTTAATCCATTCAAAAATCAAAGTACGTCACACAGTACATGGCCTGTTGTTCTAATGCCTTACAACTTGCCACCATGGGAATCCATGAAGCCTCATTCAATTATTTTATCCACCTTAATTCCAGGACCCAAAGCACCTGGAAATGATATTGATGTATATTTACGTCCCTTGTTGGCTGAATTGAAGGACTTGGGGGAAAATGGGATTGTCACTTATGATGCTTGCAACAAAGAAATGTTTCAAATGCGGGCTGCATTAATGTGGACGATTAGTGACTTTCCATGTTTGGGATGTTTGTCTGGATGGAACACATATGCCAAGAATGCTTGTTCGACATGTGCTGATAAGACAGATGCAATGTACTTGAAAAATGGAAAGAAATGGTCATTTAGAGGGTATCGTCGCTTCTTACCCACTAATGTTGAAATCTGAACTATGCCAAGTTATGGCAAGCCAGAGCATCGTGAATTAGATTTGACACCATTGTCTGGATCTGACGTTCTACAAATGACCCAAAATCGGGATGTGATATTTGGTAAGAGTAACATATCGAAACCATCGGTGCGAGCAAAAATAGGTTCCATTGAGCAAATGTGGAGGAAACAAAGCATTTTTTTCACTCTGCCTTATTGGGAGTTTAATTTGATAAGACATAATTTAGATCCTATGCATATTGAGAAAAATGTTTGTGATAATATCCTTGGAACTATTTTAGATGATTCTAGCAAGAGCAAAGATAATGCTGCCGCACGCAGAGATTTGAAAATATTGGATATTATAAGACAATTATGGCCACGACCACAAGCAAATGGCACAGAATATTTGCCACCTGCATGTTATTGTATGAATAAAGCAGAAAAAAAGTTGTTTTGTTCAGTGTTGAAAGATATTCGTGTCCCTGATGGTATGTCATCTGATATTTCAAAATGTGTGGACGTTGGACGTTGTAAGATTATGGGTCTGAAAAGCCATGATTGTCATGTCATAATGGAACAATTTCTACCAATAGCTTTGCATCGTGTGTTATCAAAAAAGGTAAATGCACCACTAATTGTTTTGTGCGAGTATTTTAGAGCAGTGTGTGCAAAGTCCTTACTAGAAGATGAATTAAAAAAGGCTGAAGATGGGGTTGTAATGGTCTTATGCCAGTTAGAAAGAATTTTTCCATCATCATTTTTCACAATAATGGTGAATTTGGTGGTGCATTTGGCGTATGAAGCAAGAGTTGCCGGAACTGTACATTATCGATGGATGTATCCTATAGAAAGATATCTTGGAAAACTAAAAAATTTTGTCAGAAACAAAGCACGGCCCGAGGCCAACATTGCAGAGGCATACTTGGCAGATGAATGTGTCATGTTTTGTTCTCATTATTTAGAGTGTACAAACTCATTTGGCAATAAAGGGGCAAGACACCAGGAGTCACCCGATAATGAGTATCATTTACTACCATTGTTTCCACAAGTTGGACGAGCTACGAAAAGGCGTCAAGTAGTTACTTTGGACAGTAAAACTCTAAGTCAAGCTCACAGATTTATCCTTTCTAATTGCACAGCTCTACAACCGTATCGTGAGTAAGTATTATTTTGTAAATGTAAATTATATTTTATTGTTTTGTTAATATTACAAGTTTCTAACCTTCAATATTGAGATAGAATAGAGAATTTAGAGACGAATTGAAGAGAAAGCATAGATATGGTCAACGTCCAACTAACTTTCAATTGGATGATATGGTTCGAATGCAATTTTCGGAATGCTTTGCTAAACGAGCAAGTAAAATATCAATTGATTTATTGGTTAATGTACTGATTATTATTTTAAAAATATTAATATCAAATCTTTAATTTGTGTATGTATTATAGGTTGATCGGGTAAATGAACGAATTGATGACTTAACTCTAAGGGCACTTGCACGTGGTCCGAATCCTGTAGCATTTAGTTATCATGGGTTCAATGTGAATGGTTTTGCATTCCGCACAGTAGAATCCGAAAGGAACAGAAAAGTACAGAATAGTGGGGTCATGGTGCCGTCGATGCATGATAATGATGATAATGAGTCAACATATTATGGTCGGTTAACCGATGTTATCTCACTTGATTACGGTGGTCATGGACGAATAGTTCTTTTCCGATGCGATTGGGTTAATAATACCACTGGAATGAAAATTGACCCTTTAGGATTTACAATGCTGAATTTTTCGCGTTTGATACATACAGGAGAACGAGAAGAGCATGAACCTTTTATTTTGGCTTCGCAAGCTCAAATGGTTTATTATGTTCGTGATCCAAAAGAAGAAGATTGGCATTGTGTTATTCGCCACACACCAAGAGACACATACAATATGGGCAATGAAGATGATATTGATATAATGCAGTTCACTTCTAACGATTTTTCTAATGTAGAATTTTTGTTAGATGATGCAAACACAGTAGACATTGAGTTAATAAGAAATGACGTAGAAGGCTCAATTGTTGATGGCGTGCCTACTGTGAACAATGAAACCGATGATGAAAACTTGGGTTGATTTTTGTGTTTTGTTTCATTGAGTTAATGTCTCTTGTTGACATTAAACTTCTGAAATTATATGTAGTTAAATATATTAGTTATTTTCTCTAGGTTATCTGGAATTACTCTGTTGATTAAAGTTTTGAGTAGCGGTTGGTATAATGCTTGACTTAAATGATGCTCGTTATTAGTGGTGTTTTCGTGTTGTTTATGCCAGTGATTTAACATTTGCATTATCCCTTGGTGATGCTGGAAAAGAGATCATTATGTTATGGAAAAACCAATGTTGTTAATTCAATTCTTCCATTCTGTGTTAGTCTTAGAGTTGGTCGATGATGCAGGTTTTTGTTTCTTGATCAGGTAATTGCATTACCACTGCCATATAGACCTTTATTTCCTGGATTTTATATGCCAATTGATATCAAGATACTATGGCTGCTTGTACCCTGTTCTTTGTAATGTAGCTAATTGTCCCAAGTTTTATTACTCTGTCTCTTTTCTCTCTCTGTTTTTTTTTTTTGGAACACTCTGTCTCTTCTCTTGAGTGTAATAATATGAGCATAATTTAGGTTGAAACTGAAAGTATAAAACATACAGACATTCTTTGGAAGTTTCGCACATGCAAGTCATGGAGTAGTTATGAGTGTTGGCTTGTGCCTGTCTTCTTTCTCATTTATCATCTCTTCTTTCTTGACCTGTAAGAGCAACTGCTTGCACTTTCCAATAGATATTTCCTTGTCTCAGAGACTCATAATCTCGTTTTTTGTTAGAAATGTGGAAAAAGTTTTAATTATCATAATAAAAATATTATTAATATAGCCAACAAAAATAGCTAATTTTCATTGTTGATTCTAAAATGTTTACTGTAATATTTTACCGATCATAATAAGTTTTGAGCTCGTTTTAGTTATTAGTATTAATGAATGATTTTTAATTACTTTTAATTCGTGCGTTTTTTCATCCTACTAAAAGTATATTTATGGTTAAAATTTACTTGTAGCCAAATTAAAATAGTTACATGTATCAACTTCTTTGAAAAGATTTTAACGAATTTTAAAACCAAATAATTATAAATATATCCAAATATAAAATTTTAAATTATAAATATAAGCAAATCATTTTTTTATTGGTGTGATTAAATCAAAGTTTTGGTGATTAAAGAAAACCAAGAACAAATCTTTGGTAAGATAATCTTGAACGAAGACAAAATATTGTTCATTTTAATTTAGATCGAAAATTTCAAGGAAGCTAAATCAAATATTGTTCATTTTAATTTAGATCAAAAAATTTCAAGGAATTAATTTATTTCAGCTATAAATACATGGTTATCAAACTTCAAAAGATAGTGCATCGTGATACCAAAATCTCAGAGTTAGATAGCTTCTTGCTGCTACCAGATCGATCAAGACGCAAGCAATTATTGATATACCATATCAATCAAGTCACAACACTCATGGAAAAATTAGATAAGCTTGTCGAAACACGTTTGACGTGACGTCATTCTGTAACTCAAACAGACATTGATTTGTATTGAGAAAGTGGTGTCTAGATTGAATATTGATCTGTATTGATCTGCACTGAATTTAGAAATTGATTATTTATGGGATTTAAGATTTAAATTCCGAGTTTCGGGAATTAAGAGGATTTAATTAGAAGAAAAAGATTGATTAAGGATTAAATTGCAACTATCCAAGAACTTAAGGACCAAGTTGCAATTCCCTTGCAAGTGTTTTGATTACTTCTGATCCTTGGTTAATTAATCATGTTTACTTATTAATTGCTCTACGAATGAGATTAGCAACCCGAGGCCCCACAACAGGGCTCCCCACCACATACATTAGCACAGCATGGGGAGCTCAGCTCGGCATCGGGAGCTCGGCTAAGGCTCCCCATGTTCAGTTCGTCTTAAGCATGATCGTATTTCTTTTATTGGACAAGATTTAAGCGAGATCTCAACCGAAATATCCGGGATTGCGATCCCGAGATTCTATTGGATGCTTGATAAGGAATATAAGCGTAAGATCTGGAGCGTTCTTCTATAAATACGAGGTTCACTTTCATTATTTGAATTCAATTTTCACTCGTGTGCACACAACACTCTCTATATTTCGCTATCCTAGCATCTGACTTGAGTGTCGGAGGGGATACGTCGAAACACCTTCCGGCCCCCCTTAACACTCTTGATCGTGGTTTCAGGCTAGCTAGCAGCTGCTCATCACTTGTTGGAGAAGTTTTATTAGCTCAGTTTGTTAACTCATCCAGAGAAATCACTTTATTGAAATATATCACAATCCATTCAATATGGTAGGAAGATTACACCCATGTTTTTTATGGATTATTCTATGCTACACCTGGAGTACTTCTCCCCCCATGATGTGGTCAAATATCAACCATTGGATCATCAAGACATATGTCAATTTTCATAAAAATATATGGGTCTCACGTGATCTAATGATATTGAAATAGGGGAAGAAACACTTCCGGTGTAGCATAGACTAACCCGTTTTTTATATTCATGAAAGCTGTAATTGAAGAACAGAGTTGATATGTGATTAAGGAATTTGATGTGATCTAATTTAACGATCCTTATAAAATTATAGAGATTTCATAAGATAGAGTTATGAAAAAAATACAATTACTTTTTAATCTACATCAACTTTTCATATCTACCTCATAAATTTCATGTTTTATTTTCAAATTTCATAAAATATGATATATTTGAAATTATTTACAGTATTTTTACATAATTTTACATCTATATATATATATATATATATATATAGTTCTTTTATGATGCCCAACACTATATGCCCACTTCATGTCCACCATGTACAAGTAAACTCATCTATTGTACCGGTCAACTCATCTATTGCACATGGTGGGCATGAAGTGGGCATATAGTGTTGGGCACCATAAAAGAACTCTATATATATATATATATATTAAGAAATATATGTAAAAATCAAACAATTTATTTTTATTTTTATTTTTAAATTTTTTTATAAGGTATTAAAGGACTTAAATTAAATATTTGGCCAAAACCTATTGGTGAATTTTGCTATTCTAATATCGTTGTTTCATTTTTCTAAAAGAAGATTATGATTTTAAATTATGGTGATGGTCATGAAATTAGCTAATTAAATCATCGACAATATTTACTCATAGCTAAAACTCCGCATATATATATATATACATATATATATATATATAGAGTTTCTTTCAAGTGCCCACCTATCATGCCCACTACTATGCCACCAATGATGTGACACTATTCTATTGGATGTGATAAAGATGTGGTCCAATAGAATAGTGTCACATCATTGGTGGGCATATATATATAGAGTTTCTTTCAAGTGCCCACCTACCATGCCCACCAATGATGTGACACTATTCTATTGGATGTGATAAAAATGTGATAAATTGTAGGTCTAATAGAATAGTGCCACATCATTGGTGAGCATGGTGGTGGGCATGGTAGGTGGGCACTTGAAAGAAACTCTATATATATATATATATATGTATGTCATAAATATATTAATGCCATATTTATCTAATAATCCAATATCTTTTATAAAATATAAAATGCTCTGCCCCCTTCTTAAGAATTATTATTATTATTATTAAAAATAAAACATGAGAAAACGAAAAGACTCTTAGATTTCTCCTAATAGCGTACGAAAGAAACCACACCTCATTTCAGAATCCCGCGTTAATAATTTACATTCTCGCCTGTGAAGTTAATTATCTTCCTCACGTTCGATTATTTCCCTTCTCATTCAACCATCACTCTATCGCAAGTTGCAATCTGTTCTCAGATTCCAGAGGTAAATTTGCTTCTCATTATGTTTTGAGCGAATTCGGTATTTAGATATTTATGTGAATCTGCCGTAAAATATCTTTATGTTGGGAAGGATTTTGAGCGGTGATTCTCCTAATAATGTGTTGACTCTTTGTTTGGTTGCTAATTTAGTATCATGATTTCTCCTGCTTGTCATTTTGCTCTGTAAAAGCTCGTCTTTTTTCATATTCTCAATTGTTTACAAGTTATTTGGTAGAAATGAAAACTACTTTCCGAAGTTGAGCCAACTTGCTTGTGAGTTTTGGAGTTTATTAGGTGTTCCAGGATTGTATCTGTTTTTTAAAGTGTTGTAGAGCTCATTCCTGTCATACTTAATTTTCTTGGAATTGATACACATACAGTCGGCTTCCATTTTTCAGTAATATCCGTGGATGATATGTTTTTTCATTTGAGATTGGAATGTAGGAGCTGTTTGCGAGGAGGTTAATTTTCATACGTGTTATTATCCATCCAATTTCATGACCAATGTAGATTAAAACAAATGAACTGTAAAGAATCATGATCTTTTTATATATAATGTATAATTAAATTTAAAAACTCCACCACATCAGATGTTATCTATGATACTTGTTAAAATTGGGGTCTTTTTTTTTTTTTTTGTATGTACATTCCTCTGTTCGTTTATATCTGTTATGTATCTTTACCATCTTCCCGACTGCGGTCATTTTATATTACTATTCTCAGGTACATATGAAAAATGACAAACAAAAGACTTCATAAGTTGATTAAGAATATCAGAAGGCGATCTAGGGGACAAGAGTCAAATAATAGGCGTGAAAATGAAGTTGAATCACAAGACACAACATCACAATCACCATCGGAAACCCAAAACAATGCACTAGAATCACAACAAGATGACGAGTTCCACGAGGAAGGTCAGAAATATTTTTTAAATATATATACTTAAGTTTAAAGCACCAAATAACAATAATATTGTGCATATATACTTATCAGACGAAGATGAAGTGTTGCCTTCGCAAAGGCAGCAAAATAAACGTGGGAGGACTGTAATGAAGGATATTCATGCATTGCATCATGATGATTTTCTACATGTAACATTTAATGAAAGAGGTCATCCTTATGGAGATTTACAACCGGTACTGGCTAATTATGTGGGGACCATAGCTCGGAATGGAGTTTTGTTGCCCCTTAACTATTTAGACTGGAGAAAAATCCCAAAGCATAAGTTGGAGGAGGCATGGAAACTTGTTATTGTAAGTTGAGAAGTACTTAATATCATACATGGGTTTCAAACATTAACTTGTTTAATTTTTATGTTTATAGGCAAGCTTCATAATATCCGCTCAACACCGAGATTTTGTGATGCAAATGATGGGGGTTGCATGGAGGCGATGGAGGACCGAAGTTAAAGCTACGTCTTATGACTTGAATATCCCAATAGAAGAGCTTGTGTCCATTCGCCCTATTCCTCATGGGCTGGCTGCTGAAGTTTGGGAAAAATTATGTGTGCACTGGAAGAATACTGAGGTAATCATGAATATTGATTATTTTTTTATATATAGTTATGGATATTCTAAGTAAAATGTAATTTTTTTTGGTAGAAAAGTTCAAAAATAAATCGAGAAAATGGAAAAAAGAAAAGGGAAACTCATGCACAGGGACGAACGAGTATTCCTTCTTTGGAAGATAAATTTGTAAGCATCAAACCATAATTTTTCTTTGCAACAAGTTTCATATTACCTATTTGTTTTTTGAACTTTGATGGTATAAATAACTAGTGTTATGCTAATGTGGTGTTGTAAATTTAGATTAACAATGTCATAGAATGTAGATAAACTTTAAAGATATGTCGTTAATGGTTTATTATAGTTTTTTTTTTCATTTATTTTGTAATTTGTGAATGTGTGAATTAAAAATACACATTTTGTTGTTTGCTAAATTTCAGTTGTCATAATTTATCATATTTGGTTTATTGTTCTTCTATTAGTTGAAAGAAAATGGTAGAAAGTCGACTCGCATTGAAATAATGCATTTGAGTCGGAGAAGTAAAAAAAAATGAGGTGCTCCGGTTGATGTTGAAGCCATACGCTATGAGGTACTGATTTGTTTCAATATTTTAAAATGGCTTTTGAATGATTTTTTTTTTCATTTAATAGACGTTTTTTTGTTAGAATTTGTTGGATGAGGCCGTGCAAACTCGTCTACAAGACATGCCTGAGGGAACACAAGCAATAGAAGTGCATGAGGATGCATTTCGGTTATATTTTCTTTAATATTTCATATCATTTTAGTTGAGGCCATTACAAAATGAATATGCATTAATTATAAATTTAATGCAGTGATGTCTTCGGAACTGAGCATTCTGGTCGAGTCCGATGCTTAGGAGCAGGAGCACTGCCTAGCCAAGTCTTCCCCGAACAATGTAGGCATAGCTCATTCTACAATAGGCAAGCCTATCACTCTACTACAGATATGATAGATAAATTCAAAGCAATGCAAGAACAAATGAAGAAAGATATGGAGACGCGTGAATCACAGTTGCGAGCAGAAATGGAGACACAAAAAGCACAACTTCAAATTGAAATGGAGCAAATGAGACAAATGCAAGATCAATTCCAAAGTTTTGCACGTGTTATGCAGAGTATGATACCTGGAACTGTTGGAGGGTCCAATGGACCTGAATCATTACCAACACAGGTATTTACATGTTATATAATATCAGATTAACAAATTGGTCACTTGTTTAAGTCTATGATACTAATTTAGTTTCTTTTTACAGATGGCAATCATAATGGAAAATATCATTCAGCAACAAATGCATGCCACATCAAATCCAAAAGAAAAAGAAAATGGTCGTAGGAATCCTTCGGAAGAATCATCTGATAATTAGAGATATTCAAGGGAAAAGTTGCTTTAGCTTATGTTTTCATTTGCAATCATTATTCTGCTTTTGCTTTTAGAAATTCTGTTTCTTGAAACTTAAGACAATCATTTCAGTCATTTGTGGATTGTTGAATTATGTTTGGTTTCCAGATGAATGACAATTACTTTTTTCATATTTTTGAGTTATTTCTACTAGATGTACCATGTTTTTTTTCATAACTGAGTGGTCTGCAATAGGAATAGAATAGGATAATCTGGAAATGGGGAAAATTAGGAAAATTTAAAAATAAAAAAAAAATACTACCGAAGCGGTTAAAACCGCTCCTAAAAGTGAAAATGTCGACCAACAGTCATGGCTTTACGAACAGTTTCTAACCGATTCAAAAGATATCAATACAATCGTTAATTTGAACCGTTCCAGATACAAAGCAACCACAGCGCTAGATAACCGCTTCTACAGAGACTTCCTTCGAAGCGGTTTACACCCGCTTGTGACAATTCTTTTAGAAGCGGTTTATAACCGCTCTTATTAATGCTTTTAGGACCGGTTATTATTGTTTCACCACCGGCTGTTGTTACGGTTCAATAGGTTCTAGGAGCAAAAGGAATTGAGTCGGGAATTGAACCGCTTCAAAAGAATTAGAAGCGGTTACATAACGCTTCAAAAAGTCTCAAAAACCGATTCTGAAACCTCAGTTTATTTGTAATTTTTTGGTTTTTTTCGGGCACTATATTTGTGTGATGTATTTAAAAAAACAAAACAAACAAACGAAACATAACAAAAAAATAAACATAACAAAACCGATGGAGAGAAGTAAACACGAAGAAAAGTGGTCGTAGAAGATCAAAATTCCGATTCTATAACTTCACTAAATTATAAGTTTTCAAAAATTATAAAAGCCTGTGATTTTGGTGAAAGGACGGGCTTCAAGCATTCTTTGGAGAAAATTGGGTTTTTTTTTTGTTGCTATGATTTATTTTGAAGCGTGGAAATTATTTCTCAAAACACAAAATTTATTCTTATTCAAATTAGAAATCCACAAAACCTATCAATTGGGTCCTAAGATTTTCTATACACTTCCCCATAGTTTTGAAAGTACGGATATGTAAAACATGAATTTTGACACGGAAAATGAGAGCAAAGACAACATCTGGAAGATGATGGATTCCGTAACCAGAAAAATGGTATGCATTGACCAGTCTGGATATGTGAAGCTCGAAACTCATAGAAATCGTTTTCTGTGTGGAATTTTTGGTGGCGTAAATATTTGAAGTTGAACGACATAAAATGGATATATATATATATATATAGAAGAAAATGGTTCCAACTTCCTCTATTATGCCCACGTAATTTTGAAATTTTTTGACAGTTTAATATGTACCACTGGAAGTGTAAATTTGTGACCTGTCAGAGAGGAAAAGGCTAGGTCTAGGTTGGGGGAGGATACTTCTAGGACATCTTGATTTTATGGATTCTAACCGGCATTATGTAATTTATGAATTTTTTGGGGTTTATTTGAAATTTAATAGATGAACATACAAAAGAGATCGTTAAGTTTGTATATGGGTCTCATCTTTAATAAATAGATCAGATTATAAACTAATAAATTGCATGACTGAGATCAGTTGCATTTTGGGAAAATTTAGTTCATCCTGTAGATGAAAATGATGAACGGATCCACTAGTCTTATTGATATAGAGATGTCAGTCAGTCTAACAAAACACCTACTCTTTTTATATTCATGTTGATCACTTGAATATTGTTTTTGTTAGAGTGTGAAACTCTGTTGGGTAGTCTTAGTTGTATTATAATATTATTTTTATTAGTGTTTAAGGGTATTTTATTCTATTTCTTTTCATTGTAATCCCTAGTTATAAATACTCTTTATTGTATTCTGATTGCATCATGTAAGTCAATAAGAAATCCTTAGCCTTTTTTTCTCTATGTCATCATGGTATCAAAGCCTAGGTTCATGGATTCTCCTTGCTTGATTGAAGAAGTTATAATCCAATCCACATTGGCAATTTCGCGGTTGATTTTGGTATTTTCGTTTTCCCTTTGATTTGTTCTCGCTCGCGTTGGTTTGTCTGGATTCGGTTAATTTTGGGAATTTCGAATCTGTTGATTTCGGTTTTGGGGGGGTTTTGTATTTGTGCCTCTTTCATCATGGTTAGTCGTAAGGATGATTCACTTCAGCCGATTAGTAATTTCTCTAAAAACTTCATATATACAACAATGTTGCACCAAAAATGACAATTAGATTTTGGTGATTGAAGACACCAACAAAGAGTGAAAATGGTCTTCCTTCTTTATTTTTTCTATATGTTGTATCAAAACATACCATATATCCAAAATACACATAGTCATTCATCTTTTGTACATCTGCCCAGAAAATATTAGGTATAAGATAATTACTATCTACTTGAATAACATAAAAGAATTGGTTCATCCGATTGCATTTGCTGCAAATATTCAAGTACACCTCATGTATCTCCTTTTTGAATATCCATTGTTCTTTGTGAGCGCAAATAATTCCTATAATCCTAAAAAATAAACTTGACATTTCCACGACCACCAACTTGATTAGAAATATAACTCAAACTTGTTTTTGGTGCATGGTATTACTAACTTTTCAATATTAGATATTTTTTTGCTTGTATGGTACTTACACTTTTTTGAGATCTCAATTTGTGTGATTTATTCGGACTAACCAAGTTATGTCCATTATGAGAAGCAATAAAACTAATAACACTAAATTTACCCGTCTCACGAGTATTAATTTTCATTTATGCACAAAAACTAGTTCTTGTTTAAGGGCGATGAGATTTGACACACACATTTCGTCTATATTTTATTCTTTGACATTGACATCAACAACAAAATATCATGCCAATAATATATATGTTCATAATCGGATCGATAAGCGAACCAATATATCTTATAAAAACAATGGTCTAAATTGTATGACCGTTTTAATCGGACTGTCAAAACGAAAAACCGTTTATATAATATAATATAATGAATAATATATTTTGAATTTTAAAAATTCGAAAGATGCATATAATTATAAATAGACAAAATAAAATATATTTACCATGGCTTGAAAACTAAATAAATATATAATATTCAAAATATCAATTATATATATTTATACATTTTCAAAATAATAAATTAATTAATTTTAAAAAGTCTAGTAATACGAAAATAATATTTTTAATGAATTACAAATTCCAAATAACCACGTATAAATATAACAAAATATTAAATTTAAAGTTTTAAAAATAAAAAAAATAAGTTTTAAAAAAAAATTTAAAAAATCATAAAACACTTAAACCGGTTCAGCCAGTTAAAAATTAAAATTAATTTTTTTAAAAAAAATAAAAATTCTGAAAAATCAGTCAACTGGTTGGACCTTTGAAACGATTTTTTGGGATGTTTCGGACCTGGCCTGATACTGGTTTCTAGTCGAATCTATTGGTCTGGCTTTGAAAACAAGGGTCCTATCAAAAATATTTCCATTGATATCTTTGTGAGTTGTGACATGCATGTCTTCTAATGCTAAAATCGACCGCCCTTACATAATTATTGTAAAAGCTATATGCCGCTTTTTCACTTTCGAATTCCATACCAACTTGTAGAATTATTGTATTTGAAATATTGGCGTGAAAATCATTAAAGATCTTGTCATAAACTTCTTCATGAATATTTTCTTCTTCCTTATCATCGTAAATAGTATCAAATATATTATTTTCTTGATCAAATCCTGACATATGATATAAGATTGTTTGTCAATTAGATATTATTTCTATCAATTACTCTGCACAATTCAATATCTAATAACCCTAAACAAAAAATTCAATATCTAATAGAAAATATCATCTATGTATATTTTGTGTTCATAATTAGACTAAGTTTATTATTATAATTAAAAATAAAAATTAAAGATAAATAATAAATAAATAATATATATCTCGAAAGTACAGTAGAATTTTAATCATAAAAACTTTCGAATTTTGATAAAATATTTGAAACTTTTTATTTCAATTATCGAGAGTACCTCAAAGAAAATTGCATATACAAGTATCTACTATTTTCAAATAAATAAAAAATAATTGAAAAAACTTAACACGAGTATTTGAGATGAATTTCAAGATAAAAAAAAAAGGTTAGTTAAAACAATATACCTTACTCTCTGTTTGGTGCACGAGATTTGGATGGGATTTGGTAGTATCTGCTATTTTAATTTTTTTTTCAAACACCAAAATTGAATTTGAATTCCAAGATTTTAAAATCCAAATCCAATTCGAATTTCAAATCCAAATCCAATTCCAAATTCTATTTTTTAATAATCCAAACAGTCCGTTAATGATAAAAAATAGTAGCAGTATTTACCTGGCTAGCATATTTTGTAGACTATTACGTACGTCAGTTTGGAAGTTTACCCAGAGCATTTCAAAAAATAGTGGCTACGGATTTCCACGTCGTAAAAAAAAAGTAGTAGCAACAACTTCTTTGGTTTTTTTATTTGTGACGTGGGAACTCGCAGTCGTTATCTTTCGGTGCGCTCTGGGTAAGCCTTCGAACTAACGCAGTAGCCTGCAAACTAAGCTAGTCAGCTAAACCACACTAGGCGAGCCCTTGAAGCAACTACTTTGGTTATTTTGCCTCAAAGAAAGACTTGCTTATTTTTTTAAAACCAAAAAATACATATAATGTTTTGTTTTGATTTATAATTGAATATCATATTTCAATAATTGCACAATAGATTGAGATTTTATAGAAAAAAAATAATTTATTTAAAGAAACAATTTTTTTTTATATTTTAGTATTTCCATAAATAATTTTGGTCATTATTTCTACACATTTATGGCCCCGTTTGGTTTCAAAAGCCATGGCAAAAAAACACTTTTTTAAGTGCTTTTCATTTAATAAAGTGTTTGGTTGACCAGAAAAGTGCTTAAATAAGCACTTTTTTAAGTTAAAATTAGAGCTTTTTCAAAAGCCAAACATTATAGCTTAAAAAAGTGCTTTTTTTAAAAAATGTCTACCAAATCCAAACGGGACCTATATCTTCTGTATGTATATATTACAAATACCAATTCGAATATTTGAATTATTTATCATAAGATATATGATAATAAAAAAATCATGTTAATAAATCTTTTATCTTACAAAGATTTCATAAAATCATATTCAAATATTACGATATACACGGTGGCTAGTATTATATTATAATAATAATAAAATCAAACATTTGAAGTCCGTGGATTCCATCGTTTCTCCGCTCCATCAACTTCAAACCTCGCCCGCCGCCATGGCCACAGCGCCGACCACCCTGAACCTTGGATGGAACAAGTACAACCCCTTATTATTATACTCCTCCCCCGCAAAAATCAGTCTCATTCAATTTCCTTCTTTCAAGATTCGCAAGGGTTTCGTCAAACTTGGCGCCAAATGCTTCTTCATCAGTAACATCCGCGGCAGCGGTACTGTTGCCGCTTCCATCACTAAAGCCCCGAGAAATTCGAAAACCGAAAAAAACTGGCCGACAGAATTTTTCGTCCAGACCATAATGAAAGCAATAGAAAAATCCGCGGCGGCCGCTGTGCTTGTGGCGATGTTGTTGATGTATGATCCCGGTTCTGCAATGCTGCCACTGGTGGAAGAATGGGTGGCAGTTCGTTTTCTTCTTCTCGGTCATCAAAGTCTTCTCAGAGTTCTGGTGGGAGTTCGTATTCTTCTGGGTCATCAAAATCTTGGGAGAGTTCTGATTCTGATTCCGGTTGGAGTTCGTTTTCTTCTGGGTCATCAAACTCTTGGCAGAGTCGCAGCTCCCCGACGTCCAAGAACAAATCATCATCTTATTCCGAGGAAGAAGACGGTGCATATATTGGCCCTGCTGTGGGTTCTGTTAGGCCTTCTGTGGGTTCTGTGATTGCGGTTGTGCTTGCGGTTGTTTTGTTTCTTGTTGTTGTAGAGATAATAAACTGTGCACTTGAGGATGCTGCTAAAATCACGGAGACGAATAGGGTTCCTAAAAATGATCCTAAAATCATGGAACCGAAGAGGGTTCCTAAAAATGATCCTAAAATCATGGAGCCGAAGAGGGTTCCTAAAATCAGTGTGCTGAAGCTTCAGGTATAATATATTTTCAGGGATTATTCTATGCTAGACCTGGAAAACTTCTCCCCCATGATGTGGTCAAATATTAGTTCTTGGATCATCCACACACATGTCAATTTTTATAAAAATACAAGGGATCAACATGATCTAATGGTGTTGAATTAGGAGATGAAACACTCCCGGTGTAGCATAGACTAACCCATATTTTCAGATCGATTCTTGATAAATTTTTCTAACATATATATATATAATTTAAGGTTGGGCTTTTGGGGCTGGGGAGATCTGTCCAAAAGGATCTCAACCACATTGCTGAAATTGCCGATACATCTACCTCCCAGGGTCGCCACTCTATGTTGTCTGGTAACTTATAACATTCATGTTTATAGTCAATTAATATATATATCATTTTTATCCTTCAAATTATTTTCAATTTTCAATTTTATCATTTCTCTTGCAGAAACAATTCTCTCTATACTAAGGCATTCTGATTATTGCATCTCAGCTTATTCTTCTGTGAGTTGATTTTTTTTTTAGGAATGTGATGATGTCGATTTTTTCCTTCGGGTTCGGTCTGGTAGAGCGAATCTCCAAATCTTCACAAAACTGGGTCGGGTCGGGCACGACGGAGCTCTGCACAGACAGAAGCTAAGTTAGGGGGGCGCCGAAGGTGTTTCGGCGTGACCCCTCCGATGCCTAAGTCAGTGCTCGAAAGTAAAAGAGCGTGACTATAAGGAAGAAAAAGAGAATATGCGTGCGTGAGTATGTGAGCAAGAGGTGAATATAAGAGATGAATGAATAAATCATGAACCATACCTGTATTTATAGGGATTTGGAGGGGTAGGTTACCTTGTCAAGGTAGAACATGTGTTAGAGCAGGACTCTACTCGGGTAAGAGCCCTGACCAAGTAGGATTCTAATATTAATATAAAGATAATATCAAATATTGGATTCATAAGATATTATCCTTATCTGTTGATGATCTTTATGTGCTCGAGAGTAGTGGAAGGTTCTAGATATTGGACCCTTCTTGGGCTCGGGTCGGGCTCCAACCATACCAGTTAGGGTTCAAGCCCATGGATTCATGATTACGATCTTATTCCCTACCAGGGCCATTTCAGACTAGGCTTCTCATAAAATAAGACTAAATGGGCCCCAAAGTATATTTCCAAAAATATGAATTATTGGGCTCGGGTCGGGTTAGACCCGTATATTTTTTAGGGACATCAATAGTACCTCCCCCTACTGGTCTAAAGAAGTATGAAATTTAGACCATATAGTCCTCTGACCGGACCCCGAGCCCCATATACCCTGTGTGTAATGTAATATATCACAATGTGTTTTTTGTGAACGGTCCGGATCTCGATCCTTGTCGTGTGCTTTCTCTGGACGGCAGAGATCTTGCGATGGTACAATTTCCGAGAGATTCCCTGAGTGACGCGGCTCACCCCGGACCGCTGATCAAGATTATCATCAGACGGTCAATATCAATTCAATCCTCCTATAAATAGGGCGGTAAAAAAAACTTCATTTTTCACCTTTACAGCGTGGGCGTTACTCTGTCAAAATTCCGTGAGGTACCCCGACCTGAGCCACTATTCCCGTTTCATTTCTGATCGGTCAACCATCGAGCTCCTCTTTTATACTTTTCGATCAATCAACTTCTTCTGTAAGTTTCTTTGTTTTAAATATTAAATTAAGATGTCTTCCCCGGACGAAAATACTGTCCGGGAAATAGTTGCTTTTATCGAATCTCCTCTCCCTCACGAGGCATCCGAGCATTCTGCCTCTTCAGGGTCAGATGCCGACCCGAGTCCCGCCAAGACTCGGGATGCTAAGATGCGAAGGCTTCACGCCCTCAAAACTGATGAGGCCCGACTAAGATCAAAAGACAAACATTGGTTCCAAATCCTAGCCTCCTACCTTAGTCCAGACATAGGCCCAACTATTAGGGACAGGTCAGGCATGCCTGATACTTATGACTTATTGCTCCCGCGTCGTAGGGACCGGGCTCATAGGCCTCCTGAAGGATACTTAAGCTTTAGCCTAGATCAAGTGAAAATGGGCCTGAGGTTCCCCATCCCGAACATCATTTTGGCCCTGTGTCAATATTTTTGTATATGTCCGAGCCAGCTTACTCCTAACTCTTTTGGCTCGATATTATCTTTAGGAGTTTTATTCTTTTTTTTCCGAGTCCCCTTAGACATAGGAAACTTCACCAAATTTCTTCAAATTAAGAAAACCGCCCCGGGCCGGTTTTATATTTCCCTCCGTTCTGAATACCAATTTCTAAAAGGGAAACCAAGCTCCCACAAAGGTTGGAATAATAGATATTTCTTTGTCCGACCCGAGCCCGAGCAGCCCTGGCTATGCCGTTCAAACTGGGCTATGAATTTTATTTCTCCTGATCCTCCTGCTCAGCCCAGCCACAATTTCACCAACTTCTTGGCCACCCTTTCTGTTAAAATCTTCAATATCGAGAGTTTGATCAAGGATGATCTCTTATGCACATATGGCTTCTGTATAAAAGGAATAGAAGTCCAGGGTGATTTAGGTAGGAATACTTAACCATTTAATCATTCGTTACTTTACTCTCCCGTGCACCCCTTATTTATTTATTCTCCTCCCCATTTTTTTCTTTTTTTTTTTAACCTTGTTATATATATATGTATATATATAAATTTTTTTCAGACGACCGGATAGCTCAAGCAGAGATGCCAGCCGACTTCCGAGCCGCGGCCAAGAGGTTGAAAAGAAAGAAACCTGAGGCCTCTGCGGAATCCCTCACTGAATCCGACCCTCGTATTCCCGAGCTGGAACTCAAGAAGACTTCTAAGAAAGTCCGAGGAGATGAAACCCTGAACAAGACTGAGCCCCTTTCTCGGGCTAACATCGCTGCCTCCGGGAAGGGGAAAGAGAAAGCTTACATTGATCTTGGGTCCCTTCCCGAGCATATGGAATGAGGTGATCCCGACCACCCCTACAGCCGGGAGTTTCCTTCTTTGCCCGACCGGACCAGTCCGGGAGCTTGAATATTATGCAGCACATGGTCTCTACAGAGGACCTAGAGATAGTTCGGGCGGTACCAGATAAAGAGGCTGAGGAGTCTCTGGCCTTGGCCCTCATGCAGGTAATTTTTGGGTTAATTATAAACTTGAAAAATTACATTTATCATTTTTCCTATGAATGATACACTATATTTCTCTTTCTAGGTTGTCTTCTGGTCGGGGGAGATTACTGCCCGCGCCTATAAGGCCCGTGCTGAGAATTCTTTGAATCAAGATGCCTTGGTGAAGCGGATAGCTGCATTGACTGGACAGATTCGTGATATCAAAGCTGCTCATGACCAGGAAGTGTATGATATGAGGTCGGATATTGAGACAGCTCAAGACGGGTGGGATGAGGCCAAGAAGCGTATTACTGAGCTCGAGGCTGTTCTGGCTACCAAGGATAAGGAGTTCGAGGTCGGATGGTAAAAAATGAAGGAGGATTTTATCAATTCCTCTGATTTTGCCGACCTTTGTGCTGAGAAGAATGTGGCATTCTTTGAAGATGGCTTCAAGGGATATTTGGCCCAGATCAGGGCTGAAGGATATTCTGAGGCTGAACATCCTTTTTCCTCCCTTGACTCAGCCAAAGCCTTAGATGACTTGCCTGACGAGGAGGGGAGATCCGAATGGGAGGAGGCTGACCAGGAGGAAAAAGAGCCCGAGCAAAAGGAGGATGCTGCTCCTTAATGTTTTTTTCTTTTAATGTTGAAAACAATGTTCCGAGCAAGTTCCATTCCTAGACCCTGCGCGGTCTTCTTTTTGGTTTTTAATTTATTCCGTATTATGAATGGATGACCCGTGTTGGATGTATAAATTGTTCAGAGCTTTGCCGAACATAATTTTAATTCCCGAGCTAGAATGATAAAAAAATTTTGCTGAGTATTGAATAAATTCCTGAGCTGGAATTTTAACAAAATTTTGCCGAGTATTGAATAAATTCCCGAGCTGGAATTTTAACAAAATTTTGCCAAGTATAAAAGTAATGCCCGAGCTGGAATGATAACAAAATTTTGCCAAGTATTGAATAAATTCCCGAGCTGGAATTTTAACAAAATTTTGCCAAGTATAAAAGTAATGCCCGAGCTGGAATGATAACAAAATTTTGCCAAGTATTGAATAAATTCCCGAGCTGGAATTTTAACAAAATTTTGCTAAGTATAAAAGTAATGCCCGAGCTAGTATGATAACAAAATTTGCCAAGTATTGAGTAAATTCCCGAGCTAGAATGATAACAAAATTTTGCCAAGTATAAAAGTAATGCCCGAGCTGGAATGATAACAAAATTTTGCCAAGTATTGAATAAATTCCCGAGCTGAAATTTTAACAAAATTTTGCTAAGTATAAAAGTAATGCCCGAGCTGGTATGATAACAAAATTTTGCCAAGTATTGAGTAAATTCCCGAGCTGGAATTTTAACAAAATTTTGCCAAGTATAAAATTAATGCCCGAGCTGGAATGATAACAAAATTTTGCCAAGTATTGAATAAATTCCCGAGCTGGAATTTTAACAAAATTTTTCTAAGTATAAAAGTAATGCCCGAGCTGGTATGATAACAAAATTTTGCCAAGTATTGAGTAAATTCCCGAGCTGGAATTTTAACAAAATTTTGCTAAGTATTGAATAAATTCCCGAGCTGGAATTTTAACAAAAATTTGCTAAGTATAAAAGTAATGCCCGAGCTGGTAATCCTTTATGAAACACTATTTAATGTAAATTTTTAATCGGATCCCAAAGTTCGTGGTGATTGCCCAACTGATCGGGCTAAAATTTTTTATTTTGACCTCAAATGGGGTGGTGTGTGCCGAGCTTATCAGGCTTTAATCTTGATCACGAATGGCTTGGTGAGTTCCGAACTGGTCGGGCTTTAATTTTGACCACGAATGGCGTGGTGAGTGCCGAGCTGGTCGGGCTTGGTTTCTGACCACGAATGGCGTGGTATGTGCCGAATTGATCGGGCTTGGTTTCTGACCACGAATGGCGTGGTATGTGCCGAATTGATCGGGCTTGGTTTCTGACCACGAATGGCGTGGTATGTGCCGAACTGGTCGGGCTTTAATTTTGACCACGAATGACGTGGTATGTGCCGAGTTGATCGGGCTTGGTTTCTGACCACGAATGGCGTGGTATGTGCCGAATTTATCGGGCTTGGTTTCTGACCACGAATGGCGTGGTATGTGCCGAATTGATCAGGCTTGGTTTCTGACCACGAATGGCGTGGTATGTGCCGAACTGGTCGGGCTTTAATTTTGACCACGAATGGTGTGGTATGTGCCGAGTTGATCGGGCTTGGTTTCTGACCACGAATGGCATGGTATGTGCCGAATTGATCGGGCTTGGTTTCTGACCACGAATGGCGTGGTATGTGCCGAATTGATCGGGCTTGGTTTCTGACCACGAATGGCGTGGTATGTGCCGAATTGATCGGGCTTGGTTTCTGACCACGAATGGCGTGGTATGTGCCGAACTGGTCGGGCTAAAATTTTGTTTGACAAAACATGTCATTTTTTCATTGATAATTCACAAAACATATCTCAAAGATTTAAGAAATAACAGAAGAACTTAACTACTACTACTATCGAACTTAAAACAAAAAATAACAAAATAACTCACAACCCCATGCTCTTTATGAGGTCGGTTGTCCTAACTCTGGTTGGGATCTTAGGAGTAATATTTCTTCAAATGTTGAGCATTCCATGGCCTTTTTCCTTTCTTTCCTTGTGAATCTTCCAAGTAATAAGCAGCCACTCCTGCTTTCCCTACCACCTTGAAGGGTCCTTCATATTTCGCATCTAGTTTTCCTCTCTCCCCATGGTGTTGAATTTTCCTCATAACCAAGTCCCCCTCTTGAAAGGCCCAAGGGTAGACCCGTTTGTTATAGGCTCGGGTCATTCTTTTACGATAAGCTGTTAACCGAACTGCTGCTCTAACTCGGTTTTCTTCCACCAAATCTAAATCCATGGCCCTCAGTTTATTGTTATCCGGGCCGTAGGCTATGACCCGGGCACTTTCTTGTCAAATCTCAGCAGGAAGGACTGCCTCCATCCCGTACACCATATTATATGGTGTTTCATCCATCCCGGACCTTGTTGTAGTTCGATAAGACCATAATACGGATGGAAGCTCATCGACCCATTTTCCCTTAGCTGAATCTAACCTGGTCTTGAGTGTTTGCACAATAGTTCTGTTAGTAACCTCCACTTGTCCATTCCCTTGGGGGGTAAGCAACAGATGTAAAAATTTGTTCAATTTTCATCTGTTTACACCAAGCTTGGACCTTAAAGCCACAAAATTGTCTTCCATTGTCTGATATGAGCCTGCGCGGTATTCCGAACCGACAAACAATATTCTTCCATAAGAAATTTAAGACTTCTTTTTTTGTGATTTTGGCTAATGGCTCGGCCTCGACCCACTTTGAAAAATAATCCACGACCACCAATAAGAATTTTCTCTGATCCGTGTTGACCGGGAATGGCCCAACAATATCCATTCCCCATTGATCAAAAGGACAGGCGGCTACTACTGCCTTCATAAACTCCGCAGGCCTCCACTGTAAATTGGCATGCCTCTGACAATTGTAGCATGAATTGACCAGGACGGAAGCATCCTTCTTCATAGTGGGCCAGAAGAAACCGGCCAGGAGGGCTTTCCGAGCTAGGGCTATTCTACCCAAGTGATTCCGACAACAGCCTTCATGAATCTCTCGCAAAACATAATTAGCTTCATCCGGGCCAAGACACTTGAGCAGAGGTTTAGAGAATGACCTTTTGAAAAGTATCTTGTCAACCATCACAAAACGCAAAGCTCTCCTTTTAATTTCCCGAGCCTTCTTGTTATCGTTCGGGAGCTCATCCTTAGTCAGATATTTGTGGATGCCATACCTCCAATCTCCTTCAGGTACGTCTGCTATCAGGTCATCCAAACTTTCAAGTTGAGATACCAGCTCTTTCCCTTTTAGTCCGGGCTTGAGTGGCTCACCCACGGAACTTGCGAGACGAGCCAAGTGATCAGCTTTCGTATTTTCAGTTCTTGGGATCAACTCCATAGTGAGCTCGGTAAACTCTTCCTTAGCTTTATCTAATGCTTGAGCATATTTATCATCTTTTCATTCTTGGTTTCAAACTTCCCCTTGCTCTGTTGTATGGCCAATTGTGAGTCTGAATAAAGGGTAGCTCGGGATATACCAAGATTCCGAGCAGCCTTTAGTCCGAGCAGGAGGGCTTCATATTCTGCTTCATTATTAGATGCTCAGAAATCCAACCTTATCGAGATGTTGGTTTCCTCACCCCAGGGTGTTATTATCACAATCCCAACCCCGCTTCCTGTTTGACAAGATGATCCATCTACAAATATCTTCCAATGGTCCTCTTGCTTTAACTGAATAGTTTCTGCCAAGAAATCAGCTAGGGCTTGAGCTTTGATGGCAGTACGGGGCTCAAATTTTATGTCGTACTCACTTAACTCTGTAATCCACTTGATCAGTCTTCCCGATGCATCTGGGTGGCTGCAATTTTCCCCAAGGCACTATTGGTAAGAAAATTGATCGGGTCAGATAAGAAGTAAGGTCTCAATTTTCTAGCTATAATGACGAGGGCCAGAGCTAACTTTTCTTGAAGCATATAATTGAGTTCTGCTCCCTTCAGGGCATGACTGACAAAGTAGACCGGTAGATGATTCACCCCCTCCTTCCGAACCAGGACCGAGCTAGCGGCCCGGGGTGTGACAGCCAGATACACGAAGAGATCCTCTCCCTGTACTGGTTTGTTCAACACCGGTAACTCTTTTAGATACTTTTTCAACTCTTGGAAAGATTTCTCACTCTGTTCATCCCATTCAAAATTTTTAGTTTTTCTGAGTGCTTTGAAGAACAGGAAACTCTTATCTGCTGATCTTGATATGAAGCAAGCCAATGCGGCAATCCTTCCAGATAGCCTTTGTACCTCCTGTATATTTTTGGGCGACTCCATAAAGATAATGGCTTGAACTTTTTCTGGGTTAGCTTCAATTCCTCTCCTAGTGACCATATATCCCAGAAATTTCCCAGTCTGAACCCCAAATGTGCACTTGCTCGGGTTTAACTTTAATCGATAATCACGTAGTGTCTGGAATGTCTGGGTCAGGTCGGCAATGAATTGATGAGCTGTTCGGGTTTTGACCAAAATATCGTTTACATATACTTCGATGTTTTTGCCTATTTGTTGCTTGAAAACTTTGTCCATTAGTCTTTGATAAGTGGCCCCAGCATTCTTGAGCCCAAAAGGCATAACCACGTAGCAATAAGTTCCTATAGAGGTGACAAAACTCACCTTATCTTGATCTTGCTTAGCCAGGGGAATTTGATGATACCCCTGATAAGCGTCCAGAAAACACAATAACTCATGCCCAGATGTGGAATCCACCAACTGGTCTATTCGGGGCAAGGGATAGCAATATTTCGGACAGGCCTTGTTTAGATCACGGAAGTCTACACACATGAGCCATTTACCCGAGGACTTGGGTACCAAGACCACATTTGACAACCAAGTCGGGAAATATATCTCCTGAATGTGTCCGGCCTTCAAGAGTTCCTCAACTTGCCCCTGAATCACAGCGTCTTTTTCGGGCCCAAAATGTCGTTTTTTCTGAACAATAGGGCGGTAGTCTCGTATAACATTCAACTTGTGCTCCATTACTTCTCTCCGTACTCCCAAGAGGTCGGATACGGACCAAGCGAAGGCGTCTTTGTTCTCCATCAAACACTGTATTAGCTGTTCTTTAAGAATAGGTTCTAGCGTCCGAGCAACCTTGACCGAACCAGTTGGGGGGCAGATTATGATCTCTTCACACTCTTCCTCAGCCATAAAGGGGCGTTTTCTTCCAATAAGTTTACTTGTTCCCGATCTCTCGGCCCGGGTCGGTCATCATGGTTGATTTTGACCGCCTTTTGTTCTATCCGTACCTCTTCCACATAGCACTTTCGAGAAATATTTTGATCTCCCTGGACCTCTCCCACTTCATTACCCACAGGAAATTTTATTTTTTGATATAGTGCGGAAGCCACGGCCATGAACGTAGTCATGGCTGGTCTTCCCAAGATAACGTTGTATGCTGATGGTGAATCCACGATAATAAAGCTGACAATCCGAGTTTTACTTGTACGATCCTTGCCCAAAGTGAGCGGCAAATTGATCAATCCAGTAGGTCGGATGGCATGACCCGTGAACCCGAACAACGACGTCACCACTGGCTCTACCTTATATTCCCCCAAATCCATCTGGTTTATGGTTTCTTAGAACAATACATTGACCAAGCTTCCCGAATCCACAAAAATTCGGGCTACGTCATAATTAGCGACCAGAGCCCGAATAACCAATGCATCATTATGAGTAGTATCCGACAAACCTTTCAAATCACCCGGGCCAAAGGAAATGGTCGGGCCTGTTCTAACCACCTGGTCAGCTATCTCCATGTTGCTCAGTTTCCGACTACTTGTCTTCCTTGCCCTATTGGAATCTCCATCAGTCGGTCCCCCAGATATCATGTTGATAACACCTTTTGTGGGAGGGGGTGGTCCCTGGTTATTCCCGGGCTGATTCTGGTTTGGGCGTTGGAAATTTCCCTGGGGTGGACCAGGTCGGGGTCTTGGTGCGTAATGATCAGGACCTTCGTGACTCCTTTTATTCGAGGGATATCCTCTTTTTTGTCGTGCCAACCTATCCCTCATCCCTGGCTCCTGTTGTATTATTCTTTCAATTTCCTGCTCCAGTTGACGACAATCATTAGTATTGTGCCCATACTCATTGTGAAAGTCACAATACTTGTCAGAATTTGGTCTACGGGGCCCCTGCTCGCTCCATGGAGGTCTCTGTAGAAGTCTTTTTTCTTCATATATTCGCATAGCCTGAGTTTTACCCATCCTTAGAGGAGTGAAAGAAGTGAATTTCCCAAGCAGCTCGGGTCGGGGAGATGGTCCCATCCTCCGAGGTGTGTTAGGGGCCCGGGCATTCTTCGGACTTGGTGGCCTGTCCATCCCATTATTCATACGAGAAAATTGTACCTCCTCTAGATTCACATATTTTTCGGCCCGAGCAAGCACTTCATCGTAAGTAGATGGCGGTTTTTTGATCAGGGATTTAAGAAAGTCCCCTGTAGCAAGTCCTTGGGTAAAGGCACTGATAAGCAGGTCAGTGGTGGCAGTAGGTACTTCCAGGGCCAAGGCACTAAATCGACGAACATATACTCGCAAATCTTCTTGACCTTGCTGTTTGATAGCAAAAAGACTAAGAGTAGTCGTAGGGTGTTTTTTGCTACTAGCAAAGTGGTGTAGGAAGGCCTTGCTGAAATCCTTGAACTCCTTGATATCTCCTTGGCGTAATAAGTTGAACCATTATTGAGCCGGTCCTATCAAAGTATTGAGAAAGACCCGACACTTGATCGGGTCAGAATATCTGTGCAACAACGCCGCATTCTCAAAACGGGACAGATGCTCATCCGGGTCCCCTTTCCCATCATATTCCCCAATATGCGGAAATTTAAAGTTTTTGGGGAGTTCGGACTCTAATATTTCAGGAGAGAAGGGAATGTTCCGCACTGGCGTGGCTAGGTATCCGGATTGTTTCTTCTTCAAGAGCTCCATCTCTTCCTTCAATTTCCTGATTTCTTCTAACTGCGCGTTCTGACCTGGTGGTGGGAGAGGGGGGTTGGTTTCCGCCCTTGCAGCCATAGCTCTTTCGACAGCAGCGGTGATAAGTTGATTTATTTCTTCGTTGACTCCATTTGCATCAGCCATCTCAACTCTTTTTCATCAATTTCCCACAGACGGCGCCAATTGATGATGTCGATTTTTTCCTCCGGGTTCGGTCTGGTAGAGCGAATCTCCAAATCTTCACAAAACTGGGTCGGATCGGGCACGACGGAGCTCTGCACAGACAGAAGCTAAGTTAGGGGGTGCCGAAGGTGTTTCGGCGTGACCCCTCTGATGCCTAAGTCAGTGCTCGAAAGTAAAAGAGCGTGACTATAAGGAAGAATAAGAGAATATGCGTGCATGAGTGTGTGAGCAAGAGGTGAATATAAGAGATGAATGAATAAATCATGAACCATACCTGTATTTATAGGGATTTGGAGGGGTAGGTTACCTTGTCAAGGTAGAACATGTGTTAGAGCAGGACTCTACTCGGGTAAGAGCCTGACCAAGTAGGATTCTAATATCAATATAAAGATAATATCAAATATTGGATTCATAAGATATTATCCTTATCTGTTGATGATCTTTATGTGCTCGAGAGTAGTGGAAGGTTCTAGATATTGGACCCTTCTTGGGCTCGGGTCGGGCTCCAACCATACCAGTTAGGGTTCAAGCCCATGTATTCATGATTACGATCTTATTCCCTACCAGGGCCATTTCAGACTAGGCTTCTCATAAAATAAGACTAAATGGGCCCCAAAGTATATTTCCAAAAATATGGATTATTGGGCTCGGGTCGGGTTAGACCCGTATATTTTTTAGGGACATCAGAATGTTTTTTGAAATCTTAATTGGGTGCTTTGCTTTTGCACTTCACTCCTTAATTTACTTTTCTGCACTTTGTAGCTAAATGGGTACTTATACTAGAAGGACGATATCATATAAATATAAATAAAAGGTTGTTTTCATGCATTAAATTAAATGTCAGGTTGACGTGAAAAAGAGCATAGACGAAGTGGAGGAAAGATTCAATCAACTCTCCATGGAGGAACGTCGGAAGTTTGATGAGGAGACGCTTGTAAACGTAAACAACATAAAGAAGCAAAGATCTACAATCCCGAGTTCAAGCGGATTTAGAAGTGAATACGTAGTGGTAAAGACTAGTTTCCCATTCTCATGATCAGGTTGATTGAAAATGAAATGCATGCCTACACAAAACTTGTTTCACATTTACATGCAGAATTATCTTTAAGATGCATTACCCATCTGTATATCATTAATTTTGTTTTTTCATATATATATATATATGAATGTGAATTAAGAGGCCGTTCCGGTTTCGTATATTTGATTTGTTAATGTAGATCAAAATCTAGTTAATGCATGTACTAATGAAAAATCAAGTTCATGAGTTGTTGTGAATTCCAGATTACGATCGTGGTAGCAGCTGAGGGAGAACATAACCTGTCTTGTATAAATAGCAGCAAGGACTTAAAGGAAGCCTTGCAAAAGCTAGTCTCCATCCCCTCGAGTACAATGCTGGTACGACATCAATCTTTATAACAAGCGGAGAATCACATTTTTCTGTCATGTACTTAACTAGGACTTCATATTCTCTGCTTTTTTTTTAAAAAAAAAAAAAAAAATCCAAGTCCATATATCAGACGAAAATGAAAACTGTTTATGAGCACCCCCAAATGCTCATATGATAATATAAAAAAAAATTATAATACATGTAAGTTTCTTTCCAAAAATTCATCTTAGCATTCAGAGTGGTTGCATAAACAATTTTTGGTTATTAAAAAAATTATAGAAATAAAAATATAAATTTACTTTTAACATTATCAAAATAGAACGCTACGAAAAACATACGTTATAGAACAAAAAATGTAAATTTTCAAATAACCTCTAAATTTGTTTAGTTTTTTTTATTTTATTTTCAACCATCATGCAATTTTGTATTTCTTGAATATAGGCAGTAGAGGTGCTATGGACCCCCCAAGAGGAAGACAACACTCTTTCAGAACGAGAACTACTTGAAGATTACCCCTTATTGCGGCCTCTATAAGAGGTGCAAAACATCATGTATGTGTCTGCTTTTTAAGTTATAAACCAGTAAATTGCATGTCTGGGATCAGTTACATTTAGAAAAAATTAAATTAGGGAATCAAGTAGATGAAAATTATTGATGCATACTTTTATGACAAACTTTTGTGAGATTATTTCACTTTTAATTTTATGAGACAAATCTCCAAACCAACCGAACTTATGAATAAATATTATTTTTTTATGCTAAAAATATTAATTTTTACTGTTGATGGAACAGGTCAACTCGTGAACGTATAAATCTGTTTGATTGTTTCACAAGAAATCACTCATTTACAATAAATTATATGTAAAATTGTTTTTTTGGTCCTGTATGTTTGCTACTTTGCGATTTCAGTCTTTTATATTTTTAAATTTTAGTTTTAGTCTGCTATCTTTATTTTTAGGCAATTTTAATCCTTTTTCCGACATGGCGCTGGCTTGGCACAAATTCAGTGCTTATGTGTACAGTGACACGTAAGCATTTTCGAATAAAAATGATCGAAATTGCAAAAAATCGAAACATGTAGGACTAAAATTGAAATATGAAAATATAGAGGACCAAAATCGCAAAGTGACAAACATACATGACCAAATTTACAATTTTTCCTAAATTATATATTGTTTTTGTTTTAATGCAATAATTGTATTTATTGGGTAGAGAAATCGAAACGTGATGCTTGAACTACTATACATTTTTTAAAAGATTCAGTTGTATCATTACTACAAACTATAGATTTTAGTAACGCAAAACACACTTGGTCTTAACAATTTTTATCAGAATCATATGTTTGATCGATTCTTATTAATTGCAACAAGTGCAATTGTTGGGGAGAGATTGTTAAGAGTTCAATAACTATCCCTGCTATGTAAGAGCAATTGAAACATGGTGTTGGAAATGCTACACGATTTAAAAAATGGGTAATATTACATGTACACGAAAGGTTACGCATTGAGTTACACATTACACTTGAAATTACACAAATATCCTTAAAGTATTTTTGAAAATGTTTTTTCAAATAAAATGGAAGGATAATTTTGTAATTTCAAGCGTAATGTATAACAAATGTGTAACTTTCCGTATACATGTAATATTTTCGTTAAAAGATTTGAGTTGCAAAGTTATCTTCAGCTATATGTTTCGTTGAAACAACGAGTGTTTAGTCCTAAAAGTTTTCAATTTCTTTCGTCTTTGAAATTTAACTACTCCACTTTTTATTACATTATTTTTATTTTTAATTCTTCTTTAAAACACCCATAATGGGTGTTAAATGAGTATTATTAAAACTCATTTACCACTCATTCTTCATTTTTAGTGGGCGTTATAACGCTGAACTTTTAACACCCTCTCTCCTATTTTTTTTCCTTTTTGCTTAGAGACTCGCGTGCTTTTTTATTTTTTAATTTAAATTTTAGTTAACGGTAAAAAGAATGGAATTAACAACTATAAATATCCACGTACATTTCAACTCCCCACACTCTCATATTCGAATCTTCCGCGTCTCTTTTCTATAAGTTTTTACAATCTTATTATCTATCAGAAATAGATGAAAATATGAGAGCATTTTTTATAATTTGTTGAATTATACACAAAACCCGCAAGAAAATTCATCTTCCCAAAATCCACAAATGCGCCACCAAATCATCAATATCCACGTACATTTCTTAATATATATCTTTTATTAGGGCAAAAAAAAATTTGCATTTTTAGTAGGTTCATAATTTGCATTTTTTTTTCTAATTTTTTAAAAAATTTACCCAAGTCATCATTTCAGTCGAAAATTACTTATGTGATGGTCTCAAATGCTAAATCAAAATTCTAAAAAATATACTTTATGACATATATAAAAGTTTTCGGGTTAATTGCATAACACATTTTACCCTCATGTGATACAAATTCAGACACATTTACCTCATTTGAATGGGGATTTTATGCTTTTTTTTTTTTTTTTGAAAACACATGATCTAATTAATATGCTATTAATTTTACATAAAATATTATTCTTTACATCGATGCAATTAGTCCACAAGTTTTCTTTCAAAATCGATGTCAGAATAACCATCACAAATGAAGACGTGTTTTCAATAGTACTACTCCAAAAGTACCCCTTACTGCGTCCTTTGTAAGGACGTCCGCATTGGTACTCATTAATCCCCATTATTTCATCTCCACCTCTTCAAAAAATGTAGAATTCACATGACACTTACTTATTACATTAACACATTCTCATTATTAATACACACTCACATTCATTTAATATCAACACTCATTAATAATTTTATACACATAATCAAAAATTTTTTTAATAATTTTATACACACATCGCATATATATATATATATATATATATATATATATATATATATTTATTTATGGTATATAATGGGATTAATATGTATGAATTTTTGGGTTGACAAATTAATAATTCATGCACCCACATTGGTGCATGAACATTAATTGGTGTTATTAATCACCAAATAATGCATCAATGTAGATGCTCTAACAAGTGGTGCAATGGTTCATGCGGTTACTTTTTTATTATTATTATTATTATTATTATTATTATTATTATTTCCTAACAGTGTGTTTGTTTGTGAAACGACTAGATCCTACTACTACTAATTTTTTTTAAAAAATAATAAATAAATAAATTACTTCTTACTTAATATAAAAATATATTTTTTAAAATCATGCATCTATAAATAAATAAATAAAACAATACTTAATATAAAATATATATATATATAATTAAAACGTACATAAATATATATATAAATAAATCATTACTTAATTATCATTAATCATAAATAAATAAACAACTAAATACTTAGTATAATATCAAAACTTTAACGTATACATATATATATATATATTAAATAATTACTTTCTAAAATATTTATAAACATAAATAATTTTCCATAAAAATATTCCAACTAAAATCCATAAACCCATAATTAATTCATAAAACATGTGCGGAAAACGTAATAATATTCAAATCACTGAAAACATTACTAGAGCGATGATCACGGGCTAGCCAACGGGATCTCATACGTCCTCATCGCAGTCGGGGCAATATGCTCTACATCAGTGTCTACCTGCTTACCTGCACCATTTAAGTCTAGTGAGCCTAGAGGCTCAGCACGCTCTATCTCATAATAACAACATGATTAAAAATAATGCATCACATAACACATGCACGATACATAATAATTAATATATATACATGCATGTCCTAAAATACATAGCTCATGGTCATCTCATAACATAACATATATACTCATAACATAATCATCATGCATCATAATTAGGGCATATCATAATTTAAAAACTCTGAAGGTTATATCCATGCCGTGTGACCGTGTAAGTGATTGATCAATCAAAGAACGTACGTGGCGGTGGAATCTCCACCTCTTGGCCCCTTCACCAGGCTGATCCCGGATCTGTAGGCAATTCATCATAACATATGGAAAGGCAATCGGGCCCCAGTATCCCGGCTCTCAGTATCGTACTCTATGGAAAGGGCTCCGGGCCTAGGTATCCCATCCCTAATCCCGTATTTGTCACGCACCCAATTCAACTTCCTTAAATATTTTTATGTCTAAATCATACATATACATACATTATCATGCACATCATAAAAATCATTCATAATCTTATTTTCATAAAAATAAAATATTGCACGTAAATATATATTTAATTAATTAATAATGTAAATATAAAAATAATACTTTTTCATACTTAAAATATTCATGCAATAATTAAATATATATTTACGGAACAATGCATATTTTTCATGGATTGGTTCAGACTGCTGACTCCTTAGACTTAAGCCCATTAACTTTTAGACTGGCCCAATAACACAACTTAAACCCATTAAATTATATTTAAGCTCAAATAATTTATTCAAGCCCAATAAAATATATCTGGACCAATAACCAAGCTCAAGGCCATTAATTACCTAGACTGGCCCAATTGGCCCAATATCCCAAAAATTGAACCAATAAATTCTATGAGCTCTAGGCCCATAAAAATTATTGAACTTACTTAAATAATTATTTAAGTCCAATAACTAAAACCCATGAATCCCAATTATTTTAATTAACCCAAATTAGGCCCATAAATACTCTTAAACTATTAATTAAATTAAAAATAAAACACTCGAGGCAAACTAACATATCCCGGACCCGAACCCATCTAACTCGACCCATGAAATAACCGACCCGACCCGACCCGGACCCGTGATTGCCAACCCAGCCCGTAAAAAAATAGAACCCGATCTCCCCTCAATTTGTTTTTTCCTTTGGTCGTGCAGCAGCAAGCTTTGTGGACTGCTGCCGGCCAGCTCCGGCCACCGAACGGCCGGAGCTCCACCATCCAGACTTATCCCACGTCAAGGCGGTTCCAACGATCGATGCTTTGCTTTGAACCGATCCCTACATAGCCCTAGAGAACCACGGTTCGGAAATCCGAAAACTGCCGACTTGTGAAGCAACCAAAAGTAAAAGGCTTCGGCCTTCATCCTCTTAGCCCCTAGCGACCGAACCAACATGAACTCTAGACCTCTAGGGACCCTGGTACAACCCCTAACCAGTAGCAGCAGCCATGGCCGATCACATGAGAAGAAATAGAACAGAAAATGCGAGGCTCGAACATGGAAGAACATGGAACCGTAAGTATTATACGAAAGCATTCAAGATCAACAAAAAAATTCACGTTCAACATGCTACATCAAATCTTTTATGAGTGCATCAGATTAAGAGCCCGTTTGGATTTTGTAGTGATTTTTTAAAATAAGTGCTTTTTTAAACTATAATTTTTGGATTTTAAAAAAGCTCTTTTTTGACTTAAAAAAGTGTTTTTTAAGCACTTATTTGGTCATTCAAACATCTTATTAGCCAAAAAAACACTTTTTTTTTTTAAAAAAAATGCTTTTTTGGCCTGACTTTTGATACCAAACGGGAATATGACTTAAATGGTGGTAAAACAAAAGAGTTCGAACGTGCCTTTCTTGAATATTTCAAAGAAAACGAGAATATGGCGCGTATGGCGATCATCGGAACGAACGATCTATAATATTTTGCTTAAAATCTTCAAAACTTGTGTGTGCAAGTGGGTTTTCTGCTGAATAACGTGAGAATGAAGATGGAGATGGCGGCTAGGGTAGATTTAACGTGAAGAAGGAATGCAAATATAGGCTAAAATATTATTTGGTGATTATCACAATTATTTAAAATTTTTGGGAAGATAATATATCATATTTAATACAGAAAAAAATATAACTCTTAAAAGTTAAATAAATTATGATAAATTTTCGTAATTTAATTTTATTTAAATTATAAAACTCCTTAAAAGTCTTTAAAATAGTTATTTTTGTGAAAATTGATTCCATATAAATCTATATGTATAAAATCAATTATTTTATAAAAAATAATACCTTAAAATAATATTTTAAGGCTCATAAAATTATCGTAAAAATATTTAGAATAAAATCTCTATATCTCGTTCGTCCGCGGTCTCGTCTGCGCGATCGAAAAACTTTATTTCTAAAAATCTCATAAATAACATAAATGTGGGTTAAATACTACAAATAATATTTAAATCATGCAAATAAAATCACATAATCCACATAAAGTCATTTAACCCATTTTTTAAATTTTAATTTAATTATTTTCCTAGTTATGCATGCGAAATCACCTAAGAAAATTCTGGGCGTTACAGTTTGGATGCCTAAATTTAAGCACTTTATAAAAACTGTTACTGTTATGGTCTGTTTTATAATTACCCAAAAATATCCCTGCACCCGATTCCTTCTCAATTCAACCCACGTTCTTCTTCTCCCCTCACGCCAAAACCATCGTCTCTCTCAAACCAAAAGCTCGCAAAATCAGATTCTTTGAAACAGAACTCTTCCAAATCAAGCATCATGGCTGCTTCTTCTTCTGTTTCGAAAAATAAATCACCCCCATCGTTTGTTTATTTCTCTTTCTGATAAAAAAAAAATATCCCCACAAAAAGATTCATAGTGCATCTTCTACAAGAAAAGAAGACACAATAGTGTTGTGAGAAACTCTTCAACTGACCCGTTTTCTTTGTTCTTATTTCATTCGTTTGTACATACAATTCATTGTTTCATTTATTAAATTAAATCAACCCCACAACTTGATGTATTGTTTCCTATATGTTTGCTGTTTGATCTCAGGAATTTTGGGCTCAGCTTCTATTTTTCTTACCTCTTTGTTTTCTGATTTTAGTTACTTTTATTCAACGGTTTCTGCGCATGAACCAAATGTTTCCTTGGATGAACAACGCTTCTTGCTTGACGAATTTCCAGAGAGAACTTCCATAGCTATATGCTTGATGTTTGATCTTAGGAATTTTGGGTTCAGTTTCTATTTTTATTACCTCTTTGCTTTCCCATTTCAGTTAGTTTTATAAAACGGTTTCTGCACATCAACCATTTTTTTTATTGTGTTGTTGATGAATAGGTGATCTACCGATGCTTCGGGATGGTGATGGCTTCCGGTTCTTCAATGGCATGTGCATTTTTGCTTTGCGCCTTTGATTTTTCTTTTGTAATGTTTTGATGGAATGTTTTTGTTGAATTTCATGGTTTGGGATGGATTTTTTTTTTTTTTTTTTGGAATTTATTGGTGTTGAATCCTAACTTTTGGTGATAACAAAAAAATACTTCGTTGTTTTAGATCGGCAGCCATTTACATGTATAACAGGTGTTCAAGTAAAGTCTACCGACTCCAACATATCAGCTGACCTAGAGATATCGACTGGAATAAGCAGTATCAGCTGATCAAAGCACTTCAACCGTTATATGTCAACCGAGCTAAGAACATCAACCGACGTATGCTCAATTGATCTGGGTTATCAAAGCAAGGATATCTACTGAACTCATAAGTTGACAAGATATCTGCCATATTCAAGAAGTCACGAATTCCCATTTTTTCAGAAAGTTGACAAGACAACTTAAATGCAAAGGACGAATCATTTAAGGAGCCGTCTGATAAAGTAAGGAAAACCATAAATAACATTTAATATGACGACACATTGAATAGACAATTTTAAGCGCTCCTAGTACAGATATTCAGAAGATATTATATCAAAGGACTGATATCTGACGCCAAAGATTTTTTCTATCGTTGACAGTAGGAAAAATACGTTGGACAAGCTGATATATATATATATATATATATATATATATATATATATATCAGAGCTTATTCAGAAGAAAAGAGAGAGCTAATCTTACAAAGATTTGCATACTTGAGCACTTGAAATCACTTCTCGAATACTTGACTGCTCACTCAACCCTTCACTCAAAAGCATATTCGATCTATAGAGAGATCTTTTCAAGTGTTACTCAAATCCGCTGTTGTTTGAAGAATGCCATCTGCTACAAGGATTTGAGATTCTAAGCCTTCAAGAAGCTTTGACATTCTACATCATCAACTGAAGAAAAGTTTGATAAGAACTTAGAATCTTATCAGTGTGAATCTAGGAGTTCCTTTTTGGGCATTTGATAAGTCCTAAATTGGATCGGGTGCATTGCAAGACGTTGTAATAACCAAAGTCTTCTAGTGTATCCTTCCCATGAGAAAGAAGGGGTGACGCAGGATATTGAGCTCCGAATATCCAGAAACATATCTGTGCTTATTTACGCTACTGCATTACACTATTTTATCATTATCATCTAGTTTAGTATGAGTTGTTTCCGTACTACTCTAAGTAGCTCATATATATCTAGAAAGCCAAAAAAAAATCGGTTGAGTGAACTAACATTTGCTCAATCATATTGCATTAGAGTTAAAGGTTTTTATTAGTGGGTATTCACCCCCCCCCTCCCCCCCTCTACACACACATCCGATCCCCAACAAGTGGTATCAGAGAGGGTTTTTCTTTTAGCTGTTGATATTCATCATGACTTCACTAAACAAAATTCCTATGTTCTCTAAAGAAGATTATGATAACTGGAAAATACGTATGCAGGCACATCTTTTTGCAAGAGATGATGATATGTGGTACGTCATCACTGATGGACCCATGAAGATTCTCAAAGTCAACACTTCTGCAGCCATTTCAGAAGGCGAACCGCAGATGGTTGAGAAACCCAGAGCAGAATGGACTAATAAGGACAAGAAGAAAGTAAATCTTGACAACGTAGCTAAAGACATACTGTACAAAACGCTGGACAAAAACATGTTTAACAAGATTAAGACATGCTCAACCGCCAAAGAAATTTGGGAGAAACTTACTCAACTATGCGAAGGAAACGATCAAACCAAGGAAAACAAACTTACTGTAGTCATTCAGATGTTTGGCAATGCCAAGATGAAATCAGGAGAAACTATGGCTGAGTTTGATGAAAGATTTAGCACTATTATTTGTGAATTGATTGCTCTTGGAAAAATATACACTAACCGTGAAATTGCTTTGAAGGTTATGCGAGCACTACCCAGGGAATGGGATGTCAAGACCATAGCCATGAGAGAACACTACAAGAAAAACGCAAAAAGACAACGGATTTTATCCGTTGTCGTAGGGGGTTAAAAACTCTTGTAATCGACGGTGTTGATCCGTTGTCGTTACCATCAAAGACAACGGATTTTATCCGTTGTCGAAAATCCGTTGTCTTTGAGGGAAATGATAACAGATTTTATCCGTTGTCGTAGGCACGAATCCGTTGTCTTTGAGGGAAACGACAACGGATTTGATCCGTTGTCGTAAGGGCGTACTTTTAACAATACCATCAGTTACAACAGTTTTAGACCCCCTACGATAACGGATTTTATCCGTTGTCGTTTTCCATATAAAAAAAATTAAAAAATAATATACAAATTTCAATATTATAAATAAACCGAAATTTAAAATTTCAAAAATAAAATTTAGTATACAATTTTTTAGTATTACAAATCACTCGAAATTAGAATTCTAATTCAATACAAATCGGAACACCCAAATATCAAATATACAAGTTGCACCAATTTCTTGAGCTCTTCATTGTTCCTCATGGCTCATGGCCAACAGCAAGTGCCTCGGGATTATCCTGTTCTTGCTATCACGCGCACCATTTCCAGCCAACTCCAACACCTTCAATCACCAACAAAAATGTTGGATCAAAAAAACAAAATATACGATGGAAATATTTAGAGCTAGACATAAATTTCAAGTTCATAGAAATGCACGAGTAAATTTTAAAATTGTCTCCACCTGTACACAGTTGGCAGCACATTTCTTAAAGAGCATTTATATATTATTCGATAAATTGCACGTGTTAAACATATCTGATCCAATTTTATCCAGAATATTTGAAAAACAAATATTTGAACCAACTTGATAATACAATCCTCAATTACTGTGAATTTTCTAGAAAGCTAAACATGATTCAAGTTATGCTGAAGTGCAAATTCCAGAAAAGGAGTGCTGAAATATTCAATCCCAAAAAATGTTCAACAGTATAATCGTTGCTACATATAGTATTAAGATGAAATATCCAATAAAACTTTAGAATCCAAATGTCAAATCTTAAGTTGCAATACCATAGACATTCATTCTGCGCAATGAATTGTAGCTTCAAGAAAACCATGAATAATAAAATTTCTAGAATCTAGAGTCCATGCACACCTGAGTTATGGTTTTTGGGCGAATTGATTGTTGAAGCACACTGAAAAAACCTTTATTTCCATGTCCAGAACAGCACACCTGCACAAGATACAAAACAAATTTTTTTATGGCTTGTGCATCATGAAATAAGACTGTAAAACTTAAATTTTGGTTAGGGGGTCATAGATGTATTACGATAAATAATAATGACAATTTAAAATGATTGGCACAAGCAAATACAAGATACTCGGGTTTATTTGTAGCACTAAAAAATAATAGAATTAATGAAATCATAACTTACCAGTTCATAATTACTTTGCTTTGCACTTTCTGTTGCATTTGGGTCAACGTTAATTCTCAAGCCATAAGAGAATGGTTATGCAGTAAGAATCATGGATTAATGGAGAAATGGATTTAGAGAACAATTTCAAAATATTTATCAAATGGTTTCCAAATATTAGTTACTAGATAAAGTTATTAGATTCCCAACACTACTCTGCAATCATACTAATCAACTTGAATTTTTTTTAATCAATTCTTCTCCGGTTATTTAATATTTGAAGGTGTAATCTAACATCACAGCAACAAGCTATGAAAACAAACAATATCAATAAGTTGACAAAGAGCATGGATAATTATATACCAAAACAAACACCGGGTTTTTCCACTCATCTCTCATCAACAACGATTTGACTAGAGGTTTCGTACTTATCATATCATAAAGAACAAAGAGGAAATAAAATTTGGCTCCTGTCAATTAAAATAAAAATGAATGACATTTGAATCACACCTCCAAGCGCATCACATAAATTGGTTATCAATAATTTGTTGCTCAAATGACCAAGAATATCATTTACGCATTGTCTTCAAACAATAAGTTCACATAACATAGAACCAATGCTCAAACAAAGACATTTTAAAAATAGGAGAACTCAAACAACAATGTATAATATCTGCAGGATTGAAAATCTTATGACTCACTGGAAAGTATATTTCTACGCCGACAGCAGATGCGTGATTCTGCAGAATGAAATAATATCAGGTCACACTTTTGCTACATTTCAAAAAACACAGAAAAGATGCAGAAATTAAAATTTCCATTAGCACTCACCTTAACTTACTGTCCAAGGCTTGATAGTAAGGTTCTGTGTCAAACTCAAGGCACAGCTTGCTTATTCTCCACACCAGCAAGAAAGATAAGTCACTTCAGAAAAATGCACAATGAAGTAAAAATGAGAATAATTGTAAACATGTCATGCTGGTTATTCATTATTCTTAAGAACATTTAATTAACCAAAATCAAAGGGATTCATCATATTACCAAAACAGAGAACCGCTAAGAACAATAATCACCAAACTACAAGTTTGTCAAATAATTGATAATATTCTCTTTGAGACCAAGCTTTGTCAAGGGTAATCAAAACTAACCTTATTCCATGTCCCTGAGCATTCTATTTCAGATATGAGATTGATGGTTTTGAGCAAACCATAACTGCAATCATATCTATTTCATCCGCGAAAAAACTGTATCCTTTAATTCACATCAATTACAAACGGCTAATTTAGCTGCAATTAAAAAAATAATATAATTGCACGTAGGATAAAGATAGATGCAATAATGATAACACATGGGTGTGAACCCATGTAAAATAATATAATTGACTGATTGTATCCTCTTCGATAAACCTCAAAGAGGTGAAACTTGAATATTTTTTAAAACTTACATATCTAGTTTTCAGAAAAGAAAACAACTGTGTTTACACATCTTCCTGATTGATCTGTTCTCGGTATTCCGAATCTTATTCATAGTTGTTCTGCATGTTCAAGACAGGTGAATAGAGGACTTCTGACTTCAGGGATAATGACATCTTATATTGAGTTCCTATGCTGGACAGCCATCAGAAGTTGATTAACATAAAATTCGCATTTTTCAAGGCCAAGGCTTTTCTTCTAGTTCCAGATCGATAATAAACTCGCTGACATAATGAAACTCACCATTACTCCTGCCATTATATAGATATACACACTACCTGTGTTGCGTCCATGACCTGTAGAGGGACTTCAAAATTTGGTGTAGAGCAATCTGAAATGTTGAACATTTTGAAAATTTCTCCGGGCGTCTTTCCCTTGACCATGTCGGCCACAGTCTGAGAAGCATGCTCAAGCAGGCTCTTGATCTGCAAGTAGTCTGCAACCTGAAAAGAAAACAGGGCATAGTATTATATTATATATTGTATGTATAAAAAAAACACAAAACACTTCAAGTTCTCGAGCTAATTAAACATCGTCCATAGGTTGCACAAGTGAAAGGGCACAATAACCACTATACATTTCAAATGCAAGCTAAATGGATTTAAGGACCTAACGCAACAACATGGCAAATTTAGTGATTTTTCCCATGTCAAAAGGACTTGAATAAGAACTCAAAACGAACTCGTGCAATTGGCAACTCAGAATCAAGCCAAGGCATCCAAAAAGAGGAAAGTCGAAAGAGGGCTTCGACGGAGATACCAAAATAAGATCAAAGAGCGTCTGATGACCTCCGAATCAAAATTGTCCTGGTCGGCGGCTTCGACGAGGTGGTGGTTGCAGTATTCGATCACCTTCGCCAGTATCTTGGAGGTGACGTTAGGCAGAGGGAATTTATCTTCGACCATGTGCTTTATGGTCTGAGATCGAAGAGCCGCCGCCGACTCCACATCGAAGGAACAGTCACCACTCTGCAGCACAATCGCAAAATCCTTGGACAAATTTCGAGAAAAAATTGATCAAATACTCTTCAATTTTAGTTCTGATGAGTTTAAAAGATCCGAAAATGGAATTAATTCTCCGCTACTGAATCTACCGTGAGTAAATCCTTTTCGCAAGGGTCGTCTTACCAATTCCAGTCTCTCCATCAAATCAATAACATAAATTCAAATGAACCACGAACCCCAAATTTCAAAACCTTAATTTTCGAAATATACCTCAAGTCTTCAAAATCGAGTTCTCAATTATTAAACAACCTTCCTCCTAGGCTGAACTGCAGTCGGCGACGGAAATGGAGTGAAAATCGCACGGCTGAAGAAAATGGGGTCAACGAGGGTGGCCATTAAAGTGGACAAAATTGGTAGTAAAAGATAGCCCTTGCCGAGAGCTTTCCAAATCTACTCTCGGATCTAAATTTCGAGTACCGACGGCGAAGATATGGCCGGTCAAAGGTGGCGGTTTTGGTTGAAGAAAAAAATGGGAAGAAATCGGCTGAGAGATGATGGAGACGATGAGATGAGAAATAATGAAGTTTATCTTATTTTTTTAAAAAAGAATAATTCTTTCAAAAAAAAAAAGAATAATAAAAGACAACAGTTTTTGACAAATAAAAACGCGCTCATACACAACGGTTTTTAAAAACCGTTGTCGTAGATAAAAAAACCGCTAATAGACAACGGTTTTTAAAAACCGTTTTTAAAAACCGTTGTCTTTTACCAATCAAAGACAACGGGTTTTGAAAATCTGTTGTCTTTGATTAAGAAAAAAATTGAAACACAACGGTTTTCATTAAAACCGTTGTTAAAAGTAAAAGACAACAGTTTTGGCAAAAAACTGTTGTCTCTGTAGTGTTGTCTATCACCATATTTGTTGTAGTGGAATCTAAGGATCTGAACAAACTAGAGCTTCATGATTTATTTGCAGATCTCAAGGCGTACGAGTTTGAACTCGGAATCATAACAGAGGAAGAACCATTGGTCTCGAACCTCACCAAGGCATTAACGTCAACTATGTCACCTCAATCGACCGAGGAAGCATCAGCAAAGAAGACAGCTGAGCAGACGAGTGGCGAAGCAATGTCCCTCTTCATAAAAAGGTTTAGTAAATTTATGCGTAAGAATAAAACAAAGTTTAACAAGCCTTATTATAAACAAGACCATACAGAGGATGGACCTGCATGTTTTAATTGTGGCAAGCAAGGTCACTTCATTGCAGATTGTACTAGGCCTAAGAATGATGAGAGAAAGCAGCATGTTGAGAAAAAGAAAGGCAAGGAAGAAAGAAGAATATTCCGAAAGAAGAAGGAACAAAGAGTGCTAGTTGCAGACGAAGGAAAAAGAAAATGGGCAGAAACAGAATCCGAATTATCCGATATAGATAGCTCATCCGAAGAAAGTGAGGAAGAGCAGGTTCTATGTCTTATGGCTAACTCTCAGATTGAAGAATATGATACTGAGGTACTATCAGTAAAATTAGTCGAGAAGAATAGTCCAATGGAAAAGACAACTTGATATCTTGACAGTGGATGCTCCAGGAATATGACTTGAAATAAAGAATTGTTATTCGAAATCATACAATACAAATGACCTAAAATTATTCTTGGTGATAGTTCAAAGGGTAAGACCGTGGGTAAGTGTAAGATTACTCATGGTAACATTATTATTATGATGTATTGCTTGTTGATAACTTATGTTATAATCTGATCAGTATTAGTCAACTATGTGATAATGGTCACATTTTTGAATTTCACAAGCACTCATGCATGATCAAATCTAGTAATGGTGAAATCATGTTAACCGGACTAAGAGAACAAAACACTTATAGGCTGAATTGGCAAAGTGAACAACCATCTATTCCTACTTGTTTTGTTGCTCATAGTGATAAGCAGTGGTTATGGCATAAACGGCTCAATCATTTTAATTTTAAGTCCATTAAACATCTGAGCAAACATGATTTAGTTCTTGGCTTGCCTAAAAGAGATTTTAAACAGAATAGAGTTTGTTTGGCTTGTCAGCAGGGCAAACAAGTGAGAGCTACTTTTAAAACCAAAGGGTGTATATCTTCTTCGAAATGCTTAGACCTATTACACATGGATCTGTTTGGTCCTATACCGGTCAGGAGCTTAGGGGGAATGAGATATACCTTAGTTAGCTTAGGGGGAATGAGATATACCTTAGTTATTGTGGACAATTACTCTCATTTTACTTGGGTAATTTTCTTATCGTCCAAAGATCAAACAACTACTCACCTGATAAAAATTTTTAAACGTTTGCAAAATGAGAAATTTACTGGGATAGATTGGATCAGGGGTGATAGATGCACTGAATTTTTAAATAAAACCCTCGAATCCTATCTAGATGACCAGGGAATCAAGCATGAGTTGTCTGCTGCTCGGCCTCCATAGCAAAATGGCGTTGCTGAAAGAAGAAATCGAAATCTCAAAGAGGCAGCTAGAACTATGATTTCTGATTCTAATGTATCTCAAAGACTCTGGGCAGAGGCAATTAACACAACTTGTTACACTCAAAACAGATCTATGATTAACAAGAAACACAATAAAACACCATATGAGATCTGAAATGACCCAAAACCCGGTGTTTCATATTAAAAGTATTTGGCTGTACATGCTTCATTCATGATAATGGAAAACATCGCTTAACGGCCTTTGATGCAAAAGCAGAAGAAGGCATATTCGTTGGATATTTTGCAGTCAGTCGAGCTTACCGAGTATTTAACAAAAGGTCACTGACAGTAGAGGAATCTATTCATGTTACTTTTGACGAAGCTACTGTATGTGCAGATAAGTCTCAAACCGATATCAAAGATCTAGCAAATAGGCTGAAATCAATTGTTTTAGATGATGAAAGTGACAGTGATGAACCTCTTGTCACAAGGGATGAACCAAAAGAAGTGATCATTCAACCTAATGAAGGAAGAATAGATCAAGATAATGAAGAACAGAGAATCAAAGAAGAAATCATTGAACCCGATAACACAATCAGGAATGAGGAAGACATTCCAAAAAATCAAAACACAAATCCCCTTGGACCAAGTCTTCGGTGGAGTGAAAGTCATCCACCTGAGCTGGTCATTGGTAATCCTATCGCCCCTCTACGTATACATAATCAAATGATTAAAAAACTACTGCATGCAACATTCATTTCACAGCTAGAGCCAAAGCACATAGATGAAGCCTTACAAGATGCTAGCTGGCTTGAAGCAATGCAAGAGAAACTAAATCAGTTCACTAGAAACAAAGTTTGGAATCTAGTTCCTTGACCGAAAAACCAAAACATTATAGGCACCAGATGGGTGTTTCGCAAAAAATTTAATGAGGATGGGACAGTGATTAGAAACAAAGCAAGACTAGTTGCTCAAAGATTTAGACAAGAGGAGGGCATTGACTTTGACAAATCATTCGCTCCAGTAGCAAGGCTTGAAGCCATCAGGATATGTAGTGACCCTGCATGGTATCACCTACTAACTGGAAACTAATAGCATGCATTAAACTTAATACAACAAAATAACTTAACAGAGTAAAACATGCGGAAATAAAACCATAAATTACATATCAGCTTAGTAATAAAATCCAGGCTTAAATCTGTAGTGAAACAACCAAATCGAAAACTTAAACAGTAAACATTATACAGCTATATCGAATCCTGCTGTATAATAAAATCCTCAAGGCTCTTGCTCCCTAGTCCTGCCTTGAACTACCAGCTCCGTCCATCCTGCGACCTGCCCCATGGAATAGGGTGTCCAAGATAACAACTAGGACGTGAGCGCTAACGCCCAGTACATAAACATGAGTACACGTAAATATATGATGCATGCAACATGATGACTGGTAACGGGTCATCCGAAAATCATGCTCAGTACCAGCGCCACATGAGTGCTGCCACTGCACGGATCAACCTCTGGGTGCAACCACACTCGTCCAGTACACCAGAGTAGACATACATAAATGCCCCCGCCGTCGCGGTACTCTCAGTGACAGACTATCGAATATAGAGCTGAGCGGCTCTATAGTCAGGTATAACAAGGTATAGGCTCAACATGTATATGCACATGACATATGAATATAGAAAACGGTAAATCATATCTCATGCCATATAATAATGCCAAATAAATGCAACATATAAACATGTATACTCGCTGGCAATCTCAGTCAATGTGTACGTACCTCTAGGCTAGTTCAAGTAAAGTAGGATCCTAGATTCCAAGCCTATATTCAAAAGTTCACTGTATCACTACATAAATTCTATAAGCCTTAACTAAGCTAATAAGTACTCCCAAAACTTAAATAGATTCCCGGACCATACCTTCGTCCGTAGTTAGCCCTTTGGAGTCGCTAGTCCCGGATGACTATAACCACACCTTGGTTATTCCAGAACCTCTATTATAACCAATAGGGCCCTCAAGTGTATATCTCACACTATATAACTGAAGAAAGAAACTCGGGAATTCGTATTTAGAAATGAATCTGAGAAGCCCTATTTATAGGCAAAATTCCCGGCCAGGATCGGAACTTTCGATTTCAGGATCGGAGCTTCCGATCCAGCTCACTGCGTGCATGTGTGACACGTCGGGATCGGAACTTCCGATCGGGCGATCGGTGCTTCCGATCTGCTCTACGTTCAACACTTGTCAAAACTCGCGGCTGAGTCATCGAGCATTGTTGGCAGCTAGAGATCGGAACTTCCGTTCCAGGATCGGAGCTTCCGATCTCTGTGCTTCCGATGAGGTTCCGAAGTGGCTAGGATCGGAGCTTCCGATCTGGGTTTGGAGCTTCCGATCTGGCCCAAAATCAAAAGCCCAAATTAAACTCCGGAATCAGTTAATTACTAACCCTTAATCATGTTTAACATATTATTATCTTAAAATGAAATCTGGGTTACTACATTCTCCCCACCTTTAGATATTTCGTCCGTGAAATAACATCTAAAGACAAATCAAGATAACAATATGAAACATCAAACCATGTTTTATTACAACAACTGTAATTACATCTTACATGGTAAATCAAAAGTACAAACCAAACAACTCAGGATATTCCGCTTGCATACGACTTTCAGTTTCCCAAGTTGCTTCTTCAACGCCTCAGCGCTGCCACTGTACCATCACAAGTGGTATAGTTTTGTTCCGAAGAACTTTCTCCTTCCTGTCTAGGATACGGATTGGTCGTTCAACAAAAGACAGATCTGGTTCTAGCTGAATATCAGTAGACTGAATCACATGAGATTCATCAGCTATATACTGTCGAAGTAACGACACATGAAAAATATTATGTATACTGGAAAGATTTGGCGGTAAAGCCAAACGATATGCAACATCTCCGATCTTCTCCAGTATCTGGAAAGGTCCAATAAAACGAGGAGACAACTTGCCTTTCACGCCGAATCTCTTCACCTTCCTGAAAGGTGATACTCGAAGGAACACATATTCACCATGCTCAAACTGAAGTGGCCTGCGGCGAATATTAGCATAACTGGTTTGTCTATCTTGAGCAACTTTGATCCTATGCTTGATCAAATCTACCTTTTCTACAATCTGCTGCACCAATTCAGGACCCTTGACTTGTCATTCCCCGACTTCATCCCAGAATAACGGAGTACGACACCGTCGACCGTACAATGCCTCGAAAGGTGCCATATCAATACTACGATGATAAATGTTATTGTAGGCAAATTCGATCAAAGGTAACTGATCCTGCCAAGATAAGCCAAAATCCATGACAGAAGAACGTAGCATATCCTCCAGCGTACGAATCGTCCGTTCTGACTGCCCGTCAGTCTCCGGATGATATGCAGTGCTCAAACTCAGAGTGGTACCCAACGCCTCCTGAAAACTACCCCAAAAACGTGAGGTAAATCGCGGATATCTATCATTGACTATGCTCACTGGAATCCCATGTAATCGCACTATCTCTTGGATGTATAAACGTGCCATGCGATCATAAGAATACTCCCAGTTATAAGGAATAAAGTGTGCTAATTTTGTCAAATGTTCAACAACGACCCAGATAGCATCACACTGACGTGAAGTCATAGGTAAGTGGGTAACAAAATCCATAGTTACGTGCTCCCACTTCCATTCGGGAATCTCAAGATTCTGTAGTAATCCACCTGGTCGTCGGTGTTCAGCTTTGACCTGTTGACAAACCAAACATCTTGAAACAAATTGATACACACTTCGCTTCATCCCTTTCTACCAGAATCTAGTTCGCAAGTCCTTATACATTTTCATGCTTCTAGGATGGACTGATAATCGACTCCTATGAGCTTGAGAAAGAATATCATTCCTGAGCTCTGCAACATTAGGTACAACCACTCGATTAATAAGCACAATAAACCATCTGCCTAAAAATCAAATCCAGATGTATTAACTCCATTGGCTAAACGTGCCAAACGCTGAGTCTTAACATCAGATATCTGAGCATCTCTGATTCGAGAATACAATGCTGGCTCAGACAAAATAGTATACAACCGAATTCCATTTCTCCCTTTCTTGTGCTTGAGCGTAAAACTCAATGAACAGCACTCTTGAATCATATGAGATATTTCACTAGTTTGAAGTGCAGAAAGTCTCACCTGCCGACTCAAGGCATCAACAGTAAGATTAACAGAACCTGGATGATATTTAATTTCACAATCATAATCCTTCAGAAGATCCATCCAGCGTCTCTGTCGCATATTCAACTCCGCCTGAGTGAATAAATACTTCAAACTCTTATGATCCGTAAATATCTCAAATTTCTCACCATAAAAATAATGCCTCCAAATCTTGAGTGCAAATACAATGGCGGCTAATTCGAGATCATGTACTGGATAATTACTCTCATGCTTCTTCAACTGTCGAGAAGCATAGGCAATAACATGTCCATGCTGTGTCAGAACACATCCTAACCCCTGACCAGAGGCATCAGTATAGACAACATAACCTCCTGATCCAGAAGGTAGAGCTAGCACAGATGCAGTAGTAAGACGTCTACGCAGCTCGTGAAATGACTCCTTACAATCCGAGGACCATATGAAGGCAACATCTTTCCGTGTAAGCTGTGTCAAAGGTCTGGCCAACTGTGCAAAATTCTTGATGAACCGACGGTAATATCCCGCTAGACCCAAGAAACTACGAATCTCAGCAACCGTCGTCGGTCGAGACCAGTTCAGCACTACCTCTATCTTACTAGGATCAACAGATATCCCTTCATTAGAAATCACATGACCGAGAAACACTACCCGATCAAGCCAGAATTCACACTTGCTCAATTTCGCATACAGCTGCTTATCTCGTAACGTCTGTAAAATAATCCTTTGATGTTGTGCATGCTCATCCTTGTCATGAGAATAGACAAGAATATCATCAATGAAGACGATGACAAATCTATCCAGATACTCTCGAAATATCTGATTCATCAGATCCATAAAGACTGCCGGTGCATTCGTCAAACCGAATGGCATCACCAGAAATTCATAATGCCCATATCTGGTTCTGAAAGCAGTCGTAGATATATCTGAGTCTCGTACCCGCATCTGATGGTACCCAGATCTCAGATCTATCTTCGAGTAAACAGAAGTACCCTGTAATTGATCAAACAGATCATCAATCCGTGGCAAAGGATACTTATTCTTGATGGTGACACGATTCAACTGCCTGTAATCAATACATAATCGCATCGATCCATCTTTCTTCTTGACAAATAAAACAGGTGCTCCCCACGGAAAAACACTCGGACGAATATATCCCTTATCAAGCAAATCCTGTAATTGCTGTTTCAATTCCCTCATCTCTGACGGTGCCAAACGATAAGGTGCTCGGGATATAGGCGTAGTTCCTGGTACTAAATTAATACCAAATTCAACCTCTCGCACCGGAGGAAAACCAGGAATCTCATCAGGGAATACATCAGGAAACTCGCTGACAACCGGTAACTGATCAGTACCCGTACTACTCATGGACATATCAACTGCATAGATGAGGTAGCCCTCCCCACCTGACTCCAAGACATGACATGCCTTCAGAGCCGAAACAAGTGGCATCGGAGGTCGCGCACCCTCACCATAAAAATACCAGCTATCACCCTCAACCGGATGAAACTGTACTAGACGCTGATAACAATCCACAGTAGCGTGATACAAAGTCAGCATATCTATTCCCAAAATACAGTCAAAATCTGCCATCGCTAATATCATCAAATTAGCTGCTAACACATTATCCTCAAACTCCAGAAGGCAACCCATCACTAGACGCTTAGTTACTATCTCTTGCTCCAATGGAGTAGATACAACTAAATCCATATCTAATGATACATAAGGTAATCTATGTCTTTTAACAAAGCGACTAGAAATAAAGGAATGCGATGCTCCAGTATCAATTAATACAAGTGCAGGAATACCACATAACAGAAAGGTACCTGCCAACATGCGATCGCTTCCCTCTGTAGCCTGCTCCTGAGACAGAGCAAACACCTGCCCTTGAGTCTGGGGAGGATAACCAGAATAACTCTGTGGTGCTGGCTGCTGACATGGAACAATAGAAGCCTGAGATCCAACCTGTGATCCCGATCCACTAGCAAAACCCATGCGCTGAGGACAATCTCTCTACAGATGTCCCTGCTGACCGCAAATATAACAAGCACCAGTAGCTCTCCGACATGAAGCTGCAGGATGCTTCCCTCCACAATGAATACAAAACTCCTCCTCCTCCTCCTTCTTCCCAAAACGGAACATACCTCGTGAACCACGAGATCCAAATGAAGTAGTAGGAGTAGAAGAAGATGTAGGTCCAGATTGCACAACAGATTGAGCTCGAGACTCAAAAGATCCACTAGGCTGTGCTGGCATCATCAACTGTGCCCGCCTGTTGCTAGTCTTTACAAGACGGCAACGGTTCACCAAAGTCTCAAAAGATACCGGGTCATCACAGACGACAACCTGAGAGTAGATATCTTGGTTCAAACCTTGTAGAAAGATATCATACTTCGATGCATCACTCTCATTAATATGAGGACTGAAAGGTAGCAGATCAAGAAATCGTTGCTGATATTGATCAATAGTCATTGATCCTTGCCTCAGAGTAAGCAACTCCATAGATCATGCTTGGCGAACAGCCGGAGGAAAATACAATTTTTGGAACTCCCGACAGAAATCCCCCCAAGTCACCTGTCCTCTCTCAGTACGTGCCTGAGCAGCTTTGGCATCCCACCAAAAACGTGCTCGATCCTCTAGAAAAAATTCTAGAACTTCCAATTTCTGATCCTCAGTACAATCGAAATCACGAAAAGTACTCTCGAGTTTAGACATCCAACTCCTCACCTGTTCAGGATTCTCGCCTCCCACCAAGGGTTTCGGTCCTACTTGCATGAATTTATTAATAGTGTAGCGACGTCTACCCTCATGAGGACGATGTCGATCATCCTGATGATGATGGCGACGATGATGATGACCACTTCCTTGGCCAACACTACCGTGACTCTTGTCAGCCATATCCTGAAAAGAATTGCACATTAAAATCCCAATGCGCAAGAATTACTCAAGACTAAACTAAATCCCAAGTACTAATCCCAAAATCTAAGCATGCTCTGATACCAAAAATGTAGTGACCCTGCATGGTATCACCTACTAACTGGCAACTAATAGCATGCATTAAACTTAATACAGCAAAATAACTTAACAGAGTAAAACATGCGGAAATAAAACCATAAATTACATATCAGCTTAGTAATAAAATCCAGGCTTAAATCTGTAGTGATATAACCAAATCGAAAACTTAAACAGTAAACATTATACAACTATATCGAATCCTGCTGTATAATAAAATCCTCAAGGCTCTTGCTCCCTAGTCCTGCCTTGAACTACCAGATCCGTCCATCCTGCGACCTGCCCCATGGAATAGGGTGTCCAAGATAACAACTAGGACGTGAGCGCTAACGCCCAGTACATAAACATGAGTACACGTAAATATATGATGCATGCAACATGATGACTGGTAACGGGTCATCCGAAAATCATGCTCAGTACCAGCGCCACATGAGTGCTGCCACCGCACGGATCAACCTCTGGGTGCAACCACACTCGTCCAGTACACCAGAGTAGACAGACATAAATGCCCCCGCCGTCGCGGTACTCTCAGTGACAGACTATCGAATATAGAGATGAGCGGCTCTATAGTCAGGTATAACAAGGTATAGGCTCAACGTGTATATGCACATGACATATGAATATAGAAAACGGTAAATCATATCTCATGCCATATAATAATGCCAAATAAATGCAACATATAAACATGTATACTCGCTGGCAATCTCAGTCAATGTGTACGTACCTCTAGGCTAGTTCAAGTAAAGTAGGATCCTAGGTTCCAAGCCTATATTAAAAAGTTCACCGTATCACTACATAAATTCTATAAGCCTTAACTAAGCTAATAAGTACTCCCAAAACATAAATAGATTCCCGGACCATACCTTCGTCCGTAGTCAGCCCTTTGGAGTCGCTAGTCCCGGATGACTATAACCACACCTTGGTTATTCCAGAACCTCTATTATAACCGATAGGGCCCTCAAGTTTATATCTCACACTATATAACTGAAGAAAAAAAATCGGGAATTCGTATTTAGAAATGAATCTGAGAAGCCCTATTTATAGGCAAAATTCCCGGCCAGGATCGGAACTTCCGATTTCAGGATTGGAGCTTCCGATCCAGCTCACTGCGTGCATGTGTGACACGTCGGGATCGGAACTTCCGATCGGGCGATCGGCGCTTCCGATCTGCTCTACGTTCAACACTTGTCAAAACTCGCGGCTGAGTCATCGAGCATTGCTGGCAGCTGGAGATCGGAACTTCCGTTCCAGGATCGGAGCTTCCGATCTCTGTGCTTCCGATGAGGTTCCGAAGTGGCTAGGATCGGAGCTTCCGATCTGGGTTCGGAGCTTCCGATCCGGCCCAAAATCAAAAGCCCAAATTAAACTCCGGAATTAGTTAATTACTAACCCTTAATCATGTTTAACATATTATTATCTTAAAATGGAATCTGGGTTACTACAGGATATTTCTTGCCTATGCTGCTTAAAAAAACTTCAAATTTTATCAAATGGATGTAAAGTCAGCTTTCCTCAATGGAATACTTCAAGAAAAAGTGTATGTTGAAAAACCACTAGGTTTTATCAGTTCCTTGACTCTAATCATGTATTCAAACTTGATAAAGCTCTTTATTTTTTTAAAACAAGCACCAAGAGCTTGGTATGACACCTTATCACAATTCTTATTAGATCATAATTTTGTCATAGGAACAGTCGATAAAACTCTTTTTAAATTTACTAAAGGTGATCATATTTTACTTGTTCAAATCTACGTAGATGATATCTTATTTGGATCAACTAATCCTTGTTTATGCGATAAGTTCTCTAAGTTTATGCAGGAACAATTTGAGATGAGCATGATGGGCGAATTGAACTTCTTTCGTGGGCTGCAAGTGAAACAGCTTGAGAATGGCATCTTCATAAATCAGACTAAGTATACCAAAGAACTTATCAAAAAGTTCGACATGGAAAATTTCTCTGCCATATCTACTCCTATGAGTGCTTCCATAAATCTTGATAAAGACGAGTCAGGAGCACCAGTTGAGATAACAATGTATCGAGGTCTCATCGGTTCATTACTCTACCTAACGGCCAGTAGGCCTGATATTATGTTCGTTGTATGCCTTTGTGCAAAATTTCAAGCAGCACCAAAACAATCTCATTACACAGCTGCTAAACGAATTATTAAGTACCTTAAGGGTACTACAAACGTGGGTCTTTGGTATCCAAAGACTCAGAATTTAATCTTGTTGGTTATTCAGATGCAGATTATGCAGAATGCAAGATTGATAGAAAAAGTACTAGTGGATCTTGTCAATTTCTAGGAGACAGACTTATTTCATGGTTCAATAAGAAGCAAACATCAATTGCCACCTCTACAGCAGAAGCAGAATACCTAGCAGCTGGCATTTGCTGTGCTCAAATACTATGGGTACAACAACAGCTTTGAGACTATGGAATACAATCAAGTGAATCCCCCATCTTTTTCGACAACACTAGAGCAATTGCAATCACTCAGAATCCCATGATGCATTCAAGAACAAAGCACATTGATGTACGACATCATTTCATAAGGGAACATGTGCTAAAGAAGGAAATTCAGATGATTTACATATCTACTGACCAGCAGACAACAGATATATTACCAAGCCACTACCAGATGCTAAGTTTTCTTATTTTTGTAATGTACTTGGTTTAATTGAATTGAGTTAAGATAAGCATGAGTTTTGGGGAAACACTGCATTCCGTACATAAAGTTTCATTACAATATGCATAAGCATTTCTCTTACACTAACCCCCTACCGAGTCTATATGAAAAGTGAGCTGCAGAGATTCTGCTTCTCATCTCTCGATTCCACTCAATCATCCAGCAAGAGAGTGAACCTTGACCGCTGCAGACATCATCTTCAAAGCAGATGTTTTGCATTTTATCTCTCTCTGCCAAAAGCATCAAGAATCTCACAGCAGAAGGCCTTAGCACATCATGAGTGCTCTGAGTTCTCAAGGTAAGTTTGCATCGCAGCAACCTCTCAGCAACGTTTGGATGCATGAGAGATGAACCAATATGTAGGTTGCGACGTATCTCCTCCAGAAGAAACCAGATACACATGCCTATTGCAATAACTTTATTTTTGTACCTGGTCTTTCTTCTCTCAAAATCAGACTCATCCATCGTGATTTTATTTATTTTGATTAAACTAAGTTGTGTTTTCTCTTTTGCCTAAGTCACAATATTTATAGGCGAGAAAAATAGAAGGCTAAAGGTCCAGTAGGTTAACAGTCACCTACACTGAACCGACGATGATATCTTTACAAGATATTGGCACAGACCTTTGATAAGACTACTCTATCGATATTCGTGTACTGTGCATTTAATGAAAGATTAAAATAGTCACTTTTTGCATCGTACTTTTTCATATTATTACTTCATTTTAAGTTTATCTCGACTGGAACCCATACTCATGAACATCCTCCCTTTAGTCACATCATTCTTATTATTTAAGAATTCTGCTATGTGAAAAGGCGTGATAGTATTTTTTTTTTTTTTTGCATACTATAGTTGTATCTTATACTTAATAGAATTGCACTAAGTCAGCAGATAATGCGCAAAACATTTTTATATTTCATTCTAACATGGGATTTACAGAAGCATCGATTACATAAGAGCCTCGAAGGCTGACACTGCCTTAGAAATTTCTTTCTCTACTGCATTCTTTCATGAGAGCATGAATAACGTAAGCTCTCTGGTGGGAGAGCGAACGTAGCCAATGTCCTCCGATCGGATACGCTCCAGTCCTTCAAGCTTCTTATAGAGCAAGATCAAGTACAAGCCCTCAGGACTGAAGATCTTTGCCGGATCAGTGGACCCCAGCTTCTCTTCATACTGTCGCATCTGAACAGCATAGTCCTTTTCAGAGTCCACCAAACTCTGTGGTGGAACAGCAGAAAGATAAAGTTGCAGCTTTTCAAATGCCTTCCATTCCTCGACGACTTGGCCAAACACCGTGTCTTCATATTCGCGAGTTCTAACCCTAGTCAGAGCAGCGTTGAACTCCATGGACAAATCTCCTCTTGGACTTGGCATCTTATTTTTCTCTATTTTATGCGAGTATTTTGATGCCCTACTAATTTGTTGATCTCGTATTTATAAGAGCCCAAAGAAGGTGAATGGTCGGCAGATATCAATCGTACATGTTCCTTATCCACTGATATGCTTAAACATCAAATCATAATTATCGGACCTGATGGCGTTTCAACAACGTCACATCTCGATGTCAGATGACCAGTCGCATGCAGACATTGGACTTTGGAACCAACCGTCTTATTGTTATTTTAATATAATATATATATATATATATATATATATATACATTTTATTTTATCCATAACTTTCCGCTCCCTTTTTCAAATTTAAAATTCAAATTTCAAAATTGAGATGACGTGTACATCTCACCGCGGATACTTGAACTAATAACACAAACTTATTTTTTTTTTGCGAAACGCCTGAACATCATTTCTTTTGCGAATACTAATCCTATCTCTTGATTTCAGAACTCTTCAACATGTCTATCCAGAAAACATGCTTGGGAATCAACTTTGACGAAGCTCACTCCATCAAAAACGCCGACATCTCCGCAATGTTCCACATGATTGAAGCATCAGGACTTTGAAAATTTCTCAGCTCTAGCTCTACCGTAGACTACGATCTAGTCAAGGAATTTTTCAAGTCCACAGAATTACATCATGGAAGCATCACTTGTATCATCAAGGGACGACGAGTAGAATTCAATCAGCACATCTTCGGTGAAACTTTTGGGTTGCCCACCAGTGGTTTGATGAAATGTGCAGACCTACCTGATGGTAATGCCTCTCACTGGGCAGCTCAGTTTACTTTGGATAGAGCACCTATAAAAGTTAACGGTCTCAAACAAAGCTTGAAGCCCGCATATCGACTACTAGCAAACATTGTAGCAAAAACGCTTTTGGCTAAAGCTGGATCTTATGACAAGATCACTCTTGAGAAATTTTAGTACATGGCTTTCATTTCCTCTCAGTTGAACTTCAACTGGTCGTCCATTCTCTACTCTACTCTCTGTGAGATTATTCGAGGCAAAGGACAATTCGAAGGCTTTGCACTACAAATTTGCCATCTTCTTGCAGCCTTAGGTGTGGACTCCTCCACTTTTGAAGCCTTGCATGTCTCCAAATGGCTCAATGCGGTTACTATCCCTTTGTTCTTGCAAAAGAATCAAGTAACTGATGATCAATTAAGGACGGTCAAACGGGAAATTGGGGCAAAACAACAATAAGCTACCATGGGAACTACAGCTCTTCAACAGAAGCGTCCTCGAACTAGCTGAATCACTGTAATTGTTGACTCGGTTCTAGATGATGATGCTAGTGACAATACTCCTTTGGTTCAGTTTTTTGGTAGCTTCTCTCCCTCCCCAAGTGTAAGGCCCAGGATTAATTAAAAATTAATCCGAATTTAATTTGATTTTAATCCGAGTATATTTAATTTTGAAATATTTAGAGTTTCGATTTAAATTCTAATATTCTTAAATTATTTAGGATTGAAATTGAATTAAAATAAGGGCTGAGGACTGAATTGCAATTTACGAAGTTCTAGGGACTAAATTGCAATATGGGCTGAAGTTATCTGATTTTAATTATAATTATCAGCATGATACGTGTACATGTGATATTTCTTCAGAATTTAGGAACAGAGAGCCGAAGTTCTTCCATTTTCTTTGGTTTCATGATTTTCGATTTGCCGTAACGTTTGCTCCGGTTATCCGATTTCGATTCCGTAACTTGTTCTGGAATCCTTACAATGAGGGCTTTGATCTTTTGTAAGTTTTATGATGTTTTATATGAATTTCGAAATCAGTTTGTGGCAGAGATCAGGTTTTGAGCTCTTGATTATGGTTGTCGACGTTTATGCGATTCTAATGCGAAACCGAATTGATGAGCTTATGTTATTTATGTTGAAGCATGATTCCAGCATGTAAATGAATTATTATAGCTATTGAGATGAAGATTTGAATGATATATCAGCTGGTTATTGATTTGAATACATGTATGAGTTGGCTTGAAGTTAGAAATGATTTTGGGATTACGTTGGTTACCGATTTTCAATCGCTACGTCGTTGAATTGAGTTTTTAGACTGTTTTGATGGTTTATATCTAAGCTGAAGTTGTTATCTAGATGATATGAATGTTATAGCATTTTATTCTTCAATTTCAGTCGAGTTTGAAAGGCCAACGAATCAAGACGTCAACTTTGTACCGAAGAAGTTTGATTGAGGTTTGAAATGAGTTTGATTGACGATCTTAGGATGTTTTTGAATCGATTTCGATACGATAGATTGGAATGAAGTTTGATATATGTGTATTTGATGTATTTTTCAGATTTGAAGAGTTCAGAATCGAGATAAACGAAGGTATAATGACGATATCACGAGTTAGGGACTTTGAAACTCAAGAACGGCTATTCTTGAGTTGGCCCATAAAAACCACATACTTGATATGTTATTATTTATGTTTGATGTTGTCGATCCATCTCAGGTAGTGGATCTTTGAGTTTGAGTTGAGATGATAGTATATTGAATTGATTCTATGCCAAGGTTGCGGTTAACCTTATTTTCTAGCCCGGAATGGCTACGATAGATGGATATCCATGTCAATATCGTTTACGAATCTTGATGGAAATGAAGTGATATGAATCAATTCTTATTGAAGCTTTGATTACTCTATTTGTTGAGACAAGTTTTAAATAGAGTTGATATGATTGATTTAACGCTTTCTATATATGTTGGTTATACTGAGAATTATTTCTCACCGGATTTTATCCGGCTTTTGTCTTGTTTTGTATGTGTGCATGACAACAGAGAGGGCAGGAGCTGATCAACGACGTCATTGACAGCTGGGAGAGAGTCTAGCATGTGAGGACTCGGGTTGTAGAGGAAGTCTTGAATTCTAGAAGCATTAAACCTTAGAACTTGTTGGTTTTGGAATACATGTATGAAACTTGAGATAATTATGTCATTTACCGATCTTTAGCGATTTGTTCGATGTAATAAATGCATGTATAAATGCTTGAGACCCTGTTTATATGTAGACGCAAGTTGCAGATCTTTTAAACCATGCCTTGTATTGATTTTGGTGATGAGAATTGATGGTGCACGGTTTTGACAGCAAAAAACTTTGATCTGCTGATTTCTGGAATTGGAGCCCGCTCGATCGGGTGAACTTGACCGATCGAGCGAGGCCTTTAAAATGAAAAACAGATAACTGAAATCTTGGGCTCGCTCGATCGGATGAATTCAACCGATCGAGCGAGGCCAAAATGGTTTTCCATCTGAGAGCTGAGCTTATGTGCTCGCTCGATCGGGTGAGTTTAACCGATCGAGCGAGACACTGTTTATAAATTTTTTTTTTACTTTGCTCTTGGTTTATTTAATTGATGATTAATGAATGTTAATTGTTCATTAATGCCCTAATATAAGATTAGTAATCCGAGGTCCCCACAACAGGTGGTATCAGAGCATAAGTTTCTCGGACTGAGAATAGATGAGCGGGGTAGATCGAGTCTTTTATTTTGATTTATTTATTGCTTTTATAATTTTATGGTATATGATTTATTGATTACAAATATTAAATTATCACATGATGCTGTGATAATTTGCGAAGAATATGCCGTACAGTGTTTTTAAGTATATGCTATCTGATTCTCTGATTGAAGTAATATCTTGTATTGAATGAGTATGAATAAGAACTCGATCTTTTGAGAAGTCATAATTGTGTTAATCAGAGACGGACTGAAACAGATTTATTATATCTGTGATTGAATTGTGCACTAATCTCCTGGATTATCAGATATGCTTCCCCGACCAGCACCGAGAGTTAGACAGACATTAGCAATGAATCAGCCTGAACAGATGAATGCTGCACAGGTTCCAGTGACAGCAACTAAACAGGGACAGGGTAGTACTTCTACTGATGAGTTTAGTGATGCTAATCCAATGGAGAAACTTATGAAACGATTTCAGTCAGTCAAACCGCCAAAGTTTCATGGAACAGAGAATGCTGTGGAATGTGAGAATTGGTTGGAAGATATTGAGAAATTATTCGAGTCCCTCGACTATACAGATGATCGTCGTGTCAGACTTGTGATTCATCAACTACATGGCCTTGCCAAAAGTTGGTGGATAGCGACGAAGAGAGCATTGGAAAATCAAGGTACTGTTATTACCTGGTCTGTATTTTGAACTGTTTTCTATCAACGGTTCTTTCCTGTTTCTTATCGAAAGGACAAGGGAGAGGAATTCGCAAGTTTGCAACAGGGCCAAATGAATATCGAAGAATATGTTGCAAAATTTACGAGTTTGGTGAAGTTTGCTCCACATGTCTCTATCAGTGACGAAGCACAAGCCGATCAGTTTATTAATGGCTTGAATCCTGACGTGTTTACACTTGTGAATTCGGGAAGACCGAATACTTTTGCCAATGCTCTGAATCGAGCAAAGGGTGCAGAAGCAGGAATACTGAAACAACAAAGAGCTCGGTTTGTTCCCCAGCCAATGAGACAACCTCAAGAGCAGCCACAGATTCCACCACCACCTCGATTTGATGCTGGAGGGAGTAGTAGTGGTAAGAAGAATTTTTTCAAGGGCAAAGGTAAACAGTTTAAACGCCCTGGTAGTAGCTATTCTAGTTCAAGTGGATCTAGACAATTCAGAGGTGGACCGAAATCCGGTACTTCTGATGTTATTTGTACCAAGTGTGTAGGATGTCATACCAATGAGCAATGCCGAGGAGTTTTTGGTACTTGTTATATATGCAATCAAACAGGTCATTTTGCAAGGGTATGCCCACAAAGTGGTGCTGGAAATGCACAAGGTGCTGGATCATCTTGACCCATGAAACAGCCAGAGAGGCAAGCAACCTCGGTGCATTCATTCCAACCTCAGCCATCAACGCAGAGCCGTACTGGAGGAACTCAAGCTGGGAGTCAGCCACAGAGGCAACAAGCACGAGTGTTTGCACTGACTGAAGAGCAAGCACAAGCGGCACCGGATGATGTGATTGCAGGTAACTGTTCTCTTTATGGTTATCCTGCCTATGTCTTATTCGATACTGGTGCGTCGCATACCTTCATTTCTGAACAATTTGTTACATTGTATTCATTGCCTGTTGAGTCATTAACTACTGTGGTGTCTATATCTTCACCGTTGGGAAAGGGTATAGTATCAGTGAAGTCTGTTAGAAACTGTGTACTACAGTATGAAGGTAATGAAGTTGAGCTTGACTGTATTGTTCTTGGTTTGTCTGATTTTGACTGCATAATCGGTATTGATATGCTAACCAAGTACAGAGCAACAGTTGACTATTTTCAGAAGATAGTGAGGTTCAGACCAATGATGGCTGACGAATGGAAATTTTATGGTAAGGGTGCTAGATCTAAAAATCCCTTGATATTTGTTATTGTTATGACTGATTTGTTACAGAAGGGAGCAGAGAGATTTTTGATCTATGCAGTTGATGTGTTGAAGATTAGTCCGAAATTAACTGATCTACCAGTGGTGAATGAGTTTGCAGATGTATTCCCTGACAAGATTCCGGGATTGCCATCGTACAGAGAGGTAGACTTCGGTATTGAATTAATGCCAGGTACACAACCGATATCAAAAGCACCATACCAAATGGCACCGATTGAACTGAAAGAACTGAAAGACCAACTCGAAGATTTGTTGGCCAAAGGATATATCAGACCGAGTGTATCCCCATGGGGTGCTCCGGTATTATTTGTTAGAAAGAAAGACGGATCGATGAAATTATGTATTGACTACCGGCAATTGAACAAAGCAACGGTAAAGAATCGTTATCCTTTACCTCGTATAGATGATTTATTTGATCAATTGCAGGGTTCGTCGGTATATTCGAAGATTGATTTACGTTCCGGTTATCATCAATTGAGGGTTAGAGACGAGGATATTCCTAAGACTGCATTTAGAACCAGGTATGGTCATTATGAATTCCTAGTCATGCCTTTTGGTCTAATGAATGCACCAGCAGTTTTTATGGGATTTATGAATAGAGTATTTCAAAAATATCTAGACGACTTTGTGATTATCTTTATCGATGATATTTTGATATACTCTAAGAATATGTGTGAACATCCTGATCATCTTCGAATTGTACTGAGAACATTAAAAGAAGAGAAATTGTATGCTAAGTTATCCAAATGTGAATTTTGGTTTCAGAGATTTGTTTTTCTTGGTCATATAATTTCAGGAGATGGCATTTTAGTTGATCCGAGTAAGGTTGAAGCTGTGATTAGTTGGTAGAGACCGTCATATGTGCCAGAAATTCAAAGTTTTATGGGCTTAGCTGGTTATTACCGTCGATTCATTCGAGATTTTTCATCGATAGCGAAGCCTATTACACAGCTTACATAGAAGAATGCACCATTTATTTGGTCTGAGGCGTGTGAAAGAAGTTTTATCGAACTAAAGAAGAGATTGACTACAGCGCCGGTTTTGAAAATCCCTACAGGTACGGGTGATTTTGTTGTTTATTGTGATGTTTCTCACCAGGGTTTGGGATGTATTTTAATGCAGAAAGGACATGTTGTCGCTTATGCTTCTCGACAACTGAAACCACATGAAGTCAGGTATCCGATTCATGATCTTGAATTGGCTGCAATCGTCTTTGCATTAAAGATCTGGAGACATTACTTATACGGCGAGAAGTTTGAAATTTTTTCTGATCACAAAAGTCTGAAGTATTTGTTCTCAAAATCTGAATTGAATATGAGACAACGACGATGGCTTGATTTATTGAAGGATTTTGATTGTGAAATCAAATACTATCCGGGAAAATCTAATGCAGCAGCGGATGCCCTGAGTAGAAAGGTGTGTGCTTTATCCTTGTCTACGGTAGGTGTATCTAAGTTGATTGAGGATTGTTGTATTTCTGGGTATGTATTTGAGACAGATAGAAGGCCAATGAGATTTTATACAATCAGTGCTGAGCCAGAATTGTTAATTCGTATCAAAGAAGCGCAAAAGGCGGATCAGAATGTACAGAAATCAATTGAAATGATCCGATCAGGACATCAGTCTGAGTACAAGGTTAGTGATGATGATATCTTGTATGTGAATAACCGAATAGTTGTTCCCAAAATTACAGACTTGAGACAGAATATTATGAAAGAAGCCCATTGCAGTCTCTTCAGTGTTCATCCTGGAGGCAGAAAGATGTACAACGACTTGAAGAGTCAGTACTGGTGGAAACAAATAAAGTCTGATGTGACTGAATTTGTATCAAAATGTTTGAATTGCCAACAGGTGAAAGATGAAAGAAAGAAACCAGGTGGCTTATTACAGAGTTTATCGATTCCTGAATGGAAGTGGGATCACATTTCCATGGACTTGTTGGAGAACGGTGTTCAGATCAATCAGAATTGATACCCGGTGCAGCGGAAGTTTTAAAATTTTATATGGAACGATTCCATATCATGGGTATCAAAACTTTACGATTAAATTGTGCGTGTAAAAATTAAATAACAATTAAATTTTTACCTTGAATCTCGAAACAAGATTATGGATACCAACAGATAATTCTGCTCTTGTTGTATATCACAGGAACTGATGGACGAACAATTCTTCAATCAGGTCCACGAACAGAAGTTTAATCCCTCTGATAGATTGCACTAAAAAATCTATCAGAAGTTTCTACGAAGAGAATTAACGAATTTGATCCGTTAAACCAGACTGCAAATTCGAAATTCACAGGCTGGAATTCTCGAGCAGAGAGAGGAGAGGGGCGGCGGCCACTAGAGAAAAACAGCTAGGGTTTTCGAAAATTTTGTGACCTCTGTTGTATAATTTCTGTACTGCAATAACTTATTTATAATGTGGGCTGCTAACAGCTTAGGGCCCATTAGTCATAAGTTCAAGCCTGACAAGCAAAGCCCGCATGTTCATAAATTAATATAAAATTCATCGTGACTCAGATTGATAAACCAATTTCACCAATGTGCACAGAAACCATTTTTGCATCTTTTAAAGTCAAGATAAATTTTTTGAATCTGAATTCAGTGGTTTCCAAAAATGCCCATCCCTATGTCATTTTAGGAAATCTTACTCTTCTACTCTGATATAAGAAGCCCTACTTCTTTGTTCATTAAATTTAACTCTTTAAATTTAACTATCTCAACGGGGATTAAAAATCCATTACTTGTGTGACCCTCAATGGTTCAGGGATACAGCTAGCCGTGGGCTCACAACCCCTTGTGACTCGGAACAACAATTTCCGACTTGCCCATCGAATCATGGTAAGAGCGCCTAGCAACATCGCCCCATGATTCCCTAGGTATCACTGATAGTGCCTGCAAGAACCAATAGATTTTGGTTAGCGTACAATACGGTCCCTTCATCTATATATCACGATCGAATCAACAACCATTGGTAAATCGAGAGTCGTTCGAGATTCGATAACTATGCAATACATCTTGAAGATCAAATAGTGACATCGCATGTGCTACTAAGAAACCATTTCTTAAAACACATCATGTACTCTGGCCAGAGATTCGTCACACTAATATCTCCTCAGATTGCATAGGATATCCACACTAGCAAGTATGTGGTGAATCCTTGACAACAAAGCATCGACTCCTATATGTGTTGTAACTGTACCCAATCCCGATACCTGATGACCCCAATAGAGTCAGTAAACGAGTCAAAGTATAGTACTAGCATATAGAGTCTCAATGATGTTTCAAGTAGTAAGGACTAATGGTGTACAACCAAAACCGCGGACTTTATCCACTCGATAAGTGATAACCACTTGGAAAGTCCGGATAGGGTAGTTCGATCATTCATCGTATGAATATCCATTTGCATGCTTTGAACATCTCTATGTTCCATACCAATGAAACGTGGTACTCGGCATCGCAAATGCTAGTCTCAATCTCGAGCGATCCTTATCCTTATTAACGGACGGCTCAATCGACTAGGAACTGTTTAGAATATACAGTGACTATAAGATGTGTTTCATGATAGCCATCCCCATGTGCCACCACATCTTACATACACTATAGTATATTCAAGGTCTTCATCTAAATATCTTATAGTATGTCACAACATAATAATATGATAAAAGATAAAGTAAACGCCATTATAAAAGTGTAAATTATATTAGACAAAAGATTGTTTATACATAGAGTCATAAAAGCCCTTAGCCACAAGTTGGCTCACCGGGCACCCACCCTTTCAATCTCCCACTTGCCCTAAAGCCAACTAGTCATACTACGCAGTCCCATTGCTTCGCGATGTTTGTCAAATAATGGTCCTGGCAAGGTCTTAGTAAGTGGATCAGCGATATTGTCTGCAGATGCCACTCTTTCGACAGTGATGTCTCCTCTTTCCACGATCTCCCGGATGATGTGGTATTTACTCAGTACGTGTTTGGATCTTTGATGAGACCTTGGTTCCTTTGCCTGAGCAACGGCACCCGTGTTGTCACAGTACACCGGGACTGGACCAACAACTTCAGGAATAACGCCCAACTCTTGGACGAAATTCCTCATCCAAACGGCCTCTTTAGCAGCAGCTGATGCCGCAATGTATTCTGCCTCAATGGTGGAATCTGTTGTGGTGTCCTTCTTGGAACTCTTCCAAGAGACAGCACCGCCATTGAGCATGAACACAAATCCAGAGGTTGACTTCGAGTCATCCACGTCACTTTTGAAACTAAAGTCGGTATAGCCTTCCAATTTCAGTTCTCTTCCTCCATATACCATGAACATATTCTTAGTCTTTCGTAAGTACTTAAGAATGTCCTTCACGGCTTTCCAATGCATTTGACCGGGATTGGCTTGATATCTGCTCGTGACACTCAGAGCAAATGCTACATCCGGTCTGGTAGATATCATCCCATACATGATACTACCTATGGCTGACGCATATGGTACATGTGTCATTTTCTCTATCTCTTCATCAGTCTTGGGACACATGGACTTGGATAGAGAAACTCCATGACACATAGGTAGATGTCCTCTCTTGGACCCATCCATTGAAAACCTTTTCAATATGGTTTCGATGTAGGTTGATTGAGTGAGTCCTATCATTCTTTTAGATCTATCTCTATAGATCTGAATTCCTAGAATAGAGGATGCCTCACCTAAATCCTTCATCGAGAATCTACCTGATAACCATATCTTTGTTGACTGCAACATCCCTACATCATTCCCAATGAGTAGGATGTCATCAACATAAAGTACTAAGAATGTCACAGCATCCTTAATTACTTTCTTGTACACGCATGGTTCCTCCGGGTTCTTGATGAAACCAAAATCCTTTATTGTTTCATCAAATTTCTGGTTCCAACTTCTTGATGCTTGTTTGAGACCATAGATTGATCTCTGAAGCTTGCATACCTTATGCTCGCTTCCCATGGATGTGTATCCCTCAGGCTGCATCATATAGATCTCTTCCTTAATGTTTCCATTAAGAAATGCAGTCTTCACATCCATTTGCCATATCTCATAGTCATACCAAGCAGCTATGGCAATAAGGATTCTTATGGACTTGAACATTGCAACTGGTGAAAAGGTTTCATCATAGTCAACTCCTTGTCTTTGAGTATAACCTTTCGCCACCAATCGTGCCTTGTAGGTCAATACCTTACCATCAGGCCCAAGCTTTCTCTTGTAGATCCATTTACACCCTATTGGAACAATTCCATCGGGAGGATCTATTTAAAGACCAAACTTGGTTTGTATGCATCGAATCTATTTTCGACTGCATAGCTTCAAGCCATAAATTTGAATCCGCATCAGAAATTGCTTCCTTGAAGTTTCTTGGATCACATCCAACGTCGGGTTCATCTTGATCCCCTTCAAGAAGAAGACCATATCGAATAGGAGGTCTAGAAGTCCTCTCGGATCTTCTAGGTATAGGCGTGTCCATCAATGGTTCCTGAGGTGTAGGATCATTATTTTGTATCTTGGGTTCTTCTTGAATTTCTTCGAGTTCCATCATCTCGCCTTTCTTATCCAATAAGAACTCCTTCTCCAAGAAGGTGGCATTCCTTGAAACAAACACTTTTGTTTCAGTAGGATGATAGAAATAATATCCGATTGAATTCTTCGGATACCCTACAAAATAACATAAGGTGGATCGACTATCCAACTTATCTCCCACTGTCTGATTCACGTAAGCAGGACATCCCCAAATCCTCAAGTACGAATACTTAGGAGCTTTGCCATTCCATAACTCGTATGGTGTTTTGTTCACTGCTTTAGTGTGGACGTTGTTTAACAACAATACCGCCGTTTCAAGAGCATAGCCCAAAAACGAAGGTGGGGGCTCAGTGAAGCTCATCATGGATCGAACCATGTCCAACAAAGTTCGACTGCGGCGCTCCGAAACACCATTAAGCTGAGGTGTCATAGGAGGAGTCCACTGAGAGAGAATCCCATTCTCTTTCAGATAGTCCAAAAACTCGGTACTTAAGTATTCTTCACCTCGATCCGATCGAAGTGCTTTAATACTTTTACCTAGCTTGTTTTCTACTTCAGCCTTGAATTCTTTGAACTTTTCAAATGCTTCAGACTTATATTTCATTAAATATAAATACCCATACCTAGAATAATCATCAGTAAAGGTAATGAAGTAGGTGTGGCCAAATTGAGTACCAATTCTAAATGGACCACAAACATCTGTATGGATCAAATCCAACAGATTTTGACTACGCTCAGGTTTCCCCTTGAATGGAGATTTAGTCATTTTTCCTTTCAGGCAGGATTCACAAGTAGGTAGAGAGTTAATATCAGACATATCAAACATGCCCTCTCCCACTAGCTTGTTCATCCTCCTTGAGGAAATATGACCTAGCCTAGCATGCCAAAGGTTTGCCGGGTTTTGACTATCGATTTTCCTTTTGTTCGTTGTTACCGGTTTATCAACATAATTTATTGGAACGTCTTTTAATTTTAAGTTATATAGATCGTTTTCAAGTTGTCCATTTCCAATCAAACATTCATTCTTGTAAATATTGCAAATCCCATTCACAAAATTGCAAGAAAAACCATCTCTATCAAGCATAGAAACAGAAATAATGTTTTTAATCAAATCTGGAACAAATAAAACATCTCTCAAAAGTAACTTAAAATCGTTCTGCAAAATTAAATAAACGTCTCCCACAGCTTTGGCTTCAACTCTAGAACCATTTCTGAGCCTCAGCTGGGTCTCACCCATTCTAAGCTTGCGACTTCTTGTCATCACCTGCAAATCATTGCAAATGTGAGATCCACATCCGGTATCCAATACCCAAGAAGTAGTATTAAGTGAAACATTTATTTCAATATAAAACATACCCTTCGCAGTTCGCAACTGCTCTAGATATTCCTTGCAGTTATGTTTCCAATGAACGGATTTCTTGCAGTGATGGCAAACATCCTTGGACTTTTCCATGTTTGAAGCCTTTGTCTTGTTCTTCTTCTCGGGTCCGGTTTTCTTGGATGGGGCAGAACGTTTCTTACCCTTTGTACTTGGCCCCTTCTTAGCAGAAGAAGAGGAGCCCACCAAGAGAACTGGTTTATCCTTCTTTAAAGTGGCTTCATAAGTTACAAGCATATTGACCATCTCTTCAAGGGAGGCCTCTATCTTGTTCATATTGAAATTCACCACAAAACCGTCAAACGAAGAAGGAAGAGAGAGAAGTAATAAGTCCACATTGAGTTCATGCTCCAATACCAAATCAAGCGTTACCAACTTCTGTATGAGCCAAATCACGCGTACCCCATGATCACGGACCGAAGTCCCTTCACGCATGCGACACGTCATTAACTCTTTTACAGTAGCGAACCTTTCAGCTCTCGATTGAGCCCCAAAAAGTTCCTTGAGTTGTACGTGAATGTCAGCAGCATTCACGGTATCCTCAAATCGCCTCTGGAGTTCATCAGACATCGAAGCTTGCATATAGCATTTGGCCTTGATATCATGGTCCCACCATATATCAAGTTTTGCCAACTCTTCCGGACTTATATCAGCTGGTGCTTCCTTCGGAGGAGATTTTTCTAACACGTAGAGCATCTTCTCCGAGGTCAAGACAATCTTCAACTTACGGAACCATTCCGTATAGTTTGCGACAGTCAGTTTATTTTGTTCGAGAATAGAGAATAGTGGATTGCGCGAATTCATCTTAATGAAATACTGAAAAGAAACAGACAATAATCAGTGATTGTTTAATTAATTTACTAAGACATAAAATAGGCGAAATTTATTTTATGAATCTCACTCCCACTATTTTAACGATTTCACTACCCTCTAGTGAAAACGAGAAACATTTTCTTTAGTGGGAACATGGAGTCCAATTGACAAACTATAGTCCCGAATAATATCAGCCAACCATAATTTTCAAAAGGTAGAGCCCAATTGCTTCCAAAGCAACCTCCATGTTTTTACCTCATGTCCAATAAGGGCCCAATAATATGAAGCAGTTTATTGTGACATGTCAAGATGACCCATCAATATTAAGTTGTGATGGACGGTCGCCATGTGGATCCCCAATAATATGAGCAAATCCCATGGGAGTTCCACCCAACTTACAACATGTGTCGATCCAATGTACAGCTTTCCGACGAACGGGCCCCCCAATAATATGAGCCGGACCGTATCCGCGGGTAGCATCTCATACATTGATCGTTGATGGAAGGTAGGAACATTTAAACAATATTTAAATTCCCTTTATTTATCTTGATATCAATTTTAAATCATATTTAAAATGAGGGATTTTAATTTTGAAAATTTGTCTCATCATTTAAAATTTGTATGCTTGCGGGATTCATACAATTTAGTCTAAACATGCATACAACGATAATATCATATATTATATTTTAGGATGATCGATTCCATTACTAATCGACCCGTGGTTGCCAATCACGAGTCTAAGTCCAATCCTAGGTGATATGCAAGTATGCAATGCAATCCTATTACATTGTGCTTCCAATTTACATTTCTTCAGTCTTTATTGTCTGCTGGGCCCACCTCCGTCTTCAAATCTTCATCTCCTATGACAATAAATAACTATGACAAGTAGGGGATACATTTTAAGGGGTGGGAACGGGCCATAAATCAGGCCCACTTTTATTACATATGACAATTCATATTGGGCCATAAACCAGGCCCATTAATAAATCCAACAACAATAAAAACAAATGTAAATTCCCTAACATACACCTACAAAATTGGTCATGGCAATCGATCATCCTTATCCAATAATATTTATTTCAAAATTAATTTATTGGATAACATGCAATGACAATTAAATTAAAAAGGATAAAATCATATTCCATATATAAAATCTTATTTTACATACAAAATCATTTTTTATCTTTTTATCAAATAAAATCATATTTTACATATAAAATCCAATTTTATACATAAAATCATATTTTACTCAATATTTCCATAAGATCATATCTTATCATCAATTGTACCAAAAATAATTAATTTCATAAAATCTGATTTAACGGATAAAATCTATAAATTTTCCAAAAATTCAAATTTATCCAAAAATCAATTTTAAAATTTTCGGACTCGAACAATTCGATCCGACGCCTCATGGACCAATCAAAAACAATTTTTGATCGGACCAAAAATAGAATTTTAACATATTAAAATTTTAATTAAAAATAAAATTAATTTTCCCGGGCCGCCCGGGACGATCCCGGGCAGCCCGTCGCTGCCCCTTGGGCAGCGATCACATCGCTGCCCATGGGCAGCGCCCAGCGCTGCGCTGGGCAGCGACAATCGCTGCCCGTGTTTTGCCCGTCAAAAATTTAATTTTAAAATTTGTTCTGTTTCAAAAACCGAGGCTTAAAAATTTTGTACAATCGATTAATTTAATCGCTTGATCTGAGCAACCTGGCTCTGATACCACTGTTGGAGAACGGTGTTCAGATCAATCAGAATTGATACCCGGTGCAGCGGAAGTTTTAAAATTTTATATGGAACGATTCCATATCATGGGTATCAAAACTTTACGATTAAATTGTGCGTGTAAAAATTAAATAACAATTAAATTTTTACCTTGAATCTCAAAACGAGATTATGGAAACCAACAGATAACTCTGCTCTTGTTGTATATCACAAGAACTGATGGACGAACAATTCTTCAATCAGGTCCACGAACAGAAGTTTAATCCCTCTGATAGATTGCACTAGAAAATCTATCAGAAGTTTCTACGAAGAGAATTAACGAATTTGATCCGTTAAACCAGACTGCAAATTCGAAATTCACAGGCTGGAATTCTCGAGCAGAGAGAGGAGAGGGCGGCGGCCCCTAGAGAAAAACAGCTAGGGTTTTCGAAAATTTTGTGACCTCTGTTGTATAATTTCTGTACTGCAATAACTTATTTATAATGTGGGTTGCTAACAGCTTAGGGCCCATTAGTCATAAGTTCAAGCCTGACAAGCAAAGCCCGCATGTTCATAAATTAATATAAAATTCATCGTGACTCAGATTGATAAACCAATTTCACCAATGTGCACAGAAACCATTTCTGCATCTTTTAAAGTCAAGATAAATTTTCTGAATCTGAATTGAGTGGTTTCCAAAAATGCCCATCCCTATGTCATTTTAGGAAATCTTACTCTTCTACTCTGATATAAGAAGTCCTACTTCTTTGTTCATTAAATTTAACTCTTTAAATTTAACTATCTCAACGGGGATTAAAAATCCATTACTTGTGTGACCCTCAATGGTTCAGGGATACAGCTAGCCGTGGGCTCACAACCCCTTGTGACTCGGAACAACAATTTCCGACTTGCCCATCGAATCATGGTAAGAGCGCCTAGCAACATCGCCCCATGATTCCCTAGGTATCACTGATAGTGCCTGCAAGAACCAATAGATTTTGGTTAGTGTACAATACGGTCCCTTCATCCATATATTCCGATCGAATCAACAACCATTGGTAAATCAAGAGTCGTTCGAGATTCGATAACTATGCAATACATCTTGAAGATCAAATAGTGACATCGCATGTGCTACTAAGAAACCATTTCTTAAAACACATCATGTACTCTGGCCAGAGATTCGTCACACTAATATCTCCTCAGATTGCATAGGATATCCACACTAGCAAGTATGTGGTGAATCCTTGACAACAAAGCATCGACTCCTATATGTGTTGTAACTGTACCCAATCCCGACACCTGATGACCCCAATAGAGTCGGTAAACGAGTCAAAGTACAGTACTAGCATATAGAGTCTCAATGATGTTTCAAGTAGTAAGGACTAATGGTGTACAACCAAAACCGCGGACTTTATCCACTCGATAAGTGATAACCACTTGGAAAGTCCGGATAGGGTAGTTCGATCATTCATCGTATGAATATCCATTTGCATGCTTTGAACATCTCTATGTTCCATACCAATGAAACGTGGTACTCGGCATCGCAAATGCTAGTCTCAATCTCGAGCGATCCTTATCCTTATTAACGGATGGCTCAATCGACTAGGAACTGTTTAGAATATACAGTGACTATAAGATGTGTTTCATGATAGCCATCCCCATGTGCCACCACATCTTACATACACTATAGTATATTCAAGGTCTTCATCTAAACATCTTATAGTATGCCACAACATAATAATATGATAAAAGATAAAGTAAACGCCATTATAAAAGTGTAAATTATATTAGACAAAAGATTGTTTATACATAGAGTCATAAAAGCCCTTAGCCACAAGTTGGCTCACCGGGCACCCACCCTTTCAGGACTTTGTAACGAAGTTGCCACGATCATCTCGAGGATGCGATGCTGTTTGGGTGATCATCGACAGATTGACAAAATCTGCATGCTTTATTCCTTATCAAATGACTTATTGTCATGATCAAATGGCAGATCTCTATATTCGAGAAGTGGTAAGACTACACGGTGTGCCAAAGTCGATTGTATCTTTCCAAGATCCGAGGTTTACTTCGCACTTTTGGCATATTCTACAAGAAGCTCTAGGTACGCGCTTACATTTGAGTACTGCTTACCATCCTCAAACTGATGGTCAGTCTGAACGAACTATTCAGACGCTTGAGGATATGTTGAGAGCTGTAGTACTTGATTTTGGGACTACATGGCAAGATGCTATACCACTCGTGGAATTTTCGTATAACAACAGTTATCAGACGAGTATAGAGATGGCACCATTCGAAGCATTATATGGGAAGAAGTGTCGATCGCCTTTGTATTGGGATGATATTTCTGAGGTACCTGAGTTAGGGCCAGATATGATCAGACAAATGACTGAGAAGGTAAAACTGATACAGCAACAAATGAGAACAGCGCAACACAGACAGACCAGATATGCGAATATACGACGACGACCGTTATCTTTTGATTAGGGAGATAGAGTGTTTCTGAAGATTTCACCGTTCAGAGGCACCATTCGATTTGGCAAACGAGGAAAATTATCTCCAAGGTATATTGGGCCGTACGAGATTCTTGAGAAGATAGGCAATCTTGCTTATCGACTCGCTCTTCCTATGTCTTTATCTGGAATACATGATGTCTTTCATGTATCAATGCTAAGGAAGTATATATTTGATGCGTCTCATGTGATTCAATCCGATGAAGCTGAGTTGGATGACACTCTTAGCTATTTCGAGCAACCTATTCAGATTCTCGATAGAATGACAAAACAACTCCGAACGAAAACCATTTCATTGGTGAAGATTCAATGGAGTTGGCACGAAGTTGAAGAAGCAACGTGAGAAGTTGAAGAAGACATGAGACAGAGATTTCCTTACTTGTTCCACTTATGTGAGTTCTTATTCAGTTTTCAGTTATTATTTATTCTTATGAGTATACAGACTGCATATCTATACTGTTTATGATTTCGAGGACGAACTCATCTCTTAGTGGGGGAGAAATGTAAGGCCCGGGATTAATTAAAAATTAATCCAAATTTAATTTGATTTTAATCCGAGTATATTTAATTTCAGAATATTTAGAGTTTCGATTTAAATTCTAATATTCTTAAATTATTTAGGATTGAAATTGAATTAAAATAAGGGCTGAGGACTGAATTGCAATTTATGAAGTTCTAGGGACTAAATTGCAATATGGGCTGAAGTTATCTGATTTTAATTATAATTATCAGCATGATACGTGTACATGTGATATTTCTTCAGAATTGAGGAACAGAGAGCCGAAATTCTTCCATTTTCTTTGGTTTCATGATTTTCGATTTCCCGTAACTTTTGCTCCGGTTATCCGATTTTGATTCCATAAATTGTTCTAGAATCCTTATGATGAGGGCTTTGATCTCGTGTAAGTTTTATGATGTTTTATATGAATTTCAAAATCAGTTTGTGGCAGAGATCAAGTTTTGAGCTCTTGATTATGGTTGTCGACGTTTATGCGATTCTATTGCGAAACCGAATTGATGAGCTTATGTTATTTATGTTGAAGCATGATTCCAGCATGTAAATGAATTATTATAGCTATTGAGATGAAGATTTGAATGATATATCAGCTGGTTATTGATTTGAATACACGTATGAGTTGGTTTGAAGTTAGAAATGATTTCGGGATTACGTTGGTTACCGATTTTCAATCGCTACGCCGTCGAATTGAGTTTTTAGACTGTTTTGATGGTTTATATCTGAGCTAAAGTTGTTATCTAGATGATATGAATGTTATAGCATTTTATTCTTCAATTTCAATCGAGTTTGAAAGGCCAACGAATCAAGACGTCAACTTTGTACCGAAGAAGTTTGATTGAGGTTTGAAATGAGTTTGATTGACGATATTAGGATGTTTTCGACTCGATTTCGATATGATAGATTGGAATGAAGTTTGATATATGTGTATTTGATGTATTTTTCAGATTTGAAGAGTTCAGAATCGAGATAAATGAAGGTATAATGACGACATCATGAGTTATGAACTTTGAAACTCAAGAACGGCTATTCTTGAGTTGGCCCGTAAAAACCACATACTTGATATGTTATTATTTATGTTTGATGTTGTCGATCCATCTCAGGTAGTGGATCTTTGATTTTGAGTTGAGATGATAGTATATTGAATTGATTCTATGCCAAGGTTGCGGTTAACCTTATTTTCTAGCTCGGAATGGCTACGATAGATGGATATCCATGTCAAGATCGTTTACGAATCTTGATGGCAATGAAGTGATATGAATCAATTCTTATTGAAGCGTTGATTACTCTATTTGTTGAGTCGAGTTTTAAATAGAGTTGATATGATTGATTTAACACTTTCTATATATGTTGGTTATACTGAGAATTATTTCTCACCGGAGTTTATCCGACTGTTGTCTTGTTTTGTATGTGTGCATGACAACAGAGAGGGCAGGAGCTAATCAACGAAGTCATTGACAGCTGGGAGAGAGTCTAGCATGTGAGGACTCAGGTTGTAGAGGAAGTCTTGAACTCTAGAAGCATTAAACCTTAGAACTTGTTGGTTTTGGAATACATGTATGAAACTTGAGATAGTTATGTCGTTTACCGATCTTTAACGATTTGTTCGATGTAATAAATGCATGTATAAATGCTTGAGACCCTGTTTATATGTAGACGCAAGTTGCAGATCTTTTAAACCATGCCTTGTATTGATTTTGGTGATGAGAATTGATGGTGCACGGTTTTGACAGCAAAAAACTTTGATCTGCTGATTTCTAGAATTGGAGCCCGCTCGATCGGGTGAACTTGACCAATCGAGCGAGGCCTTAAAAATGTAAAACAGAGAACTGAAATCTTGGGCTCGCTCGATCGGATGAATTCAACCGATCGAGCGAGGCCAAAATGGTTTTCCATCCGAGAGCTGAGCTTATGTGCTCGCTCGATCGGGTGAGTTTAACTGATCGAGCGAGACACTGTTTATAAAATTTTTTTTTTTACTTTGCTCTTGGTTTATTTAATTGATGATTAATGAATGTTAATTGTTCATTAATGCCCTAATATGAGATTAGTAATCCGAGATCCCCACACCAAGTAAGAAAATGGCTCTCAAGCCATCTCAACCGAAACCCAAGAGAATTAAGTTGATATCAACCGTTCACACTCCAACTTCTCAAGTGACAGCAGCAACCATTGCAGTCTCCGCCTCAATGAATCTTGCAAATCCTACAGTTCTTATCCCTCAGCTGACATCCGAGCCAACTGAAATCACTACAGTTACATTTGCACCAATCTTGGTGGCAATACCCTCTTCATCATCAGTAGTCAAATCCTCAGGGCTCAGGCTCCAATTATCAGCGCTCAAGTTCCTCCACTCAAAGGAATCACTTTCACTGAGCCATCACCCTTAGCTCTCAGCAAAACCTTGCTCGACGTTCAAGGAAAAGGCAAAGGCATCTTCATACCACCTCCAAAAGCCTCATCCGTAGAAAAAATGGAAATACTACTCATCATCTCCAGCATTCTCAGAGCTGTGCGCTTTCGACTTCAAGAATTTGATGAATGGATCAACTATCGCTTCAACGTTTCATATTCTCATATTCTGCATAAGAACAAGCTGGCATACCTCTCCAGGTTAGAGGATAAGATGTTCATTCTTACAGCAACTTCTCATCTTGAAACTGCTCTCATCAGATATAAGTTGGTTGATGTCCAACTCCGCGATAGCCTTGCCCGATACATTCTATTTCAAAGGGAAAAACACTATCAACCGATGAGCAAGACATCCAAGGATGACAGCGAATCCATCTTGCGTCTCAAACAGTCTATAGATGTCACTGACACATTATTACGAGAATATCGGATGAAGCACTCCATTCCTCACCTAACCGATAAGTACCACCAACTGTACCGTGAAGAAGTTCAGGAGATGATTCCAATTCTGGATTCTCACGATAACTCAGAACCGCCTGAATTCATCTTCACCTCAGAGGAACAAGACTTCATTGCAGCACAAGAGAAATGTCCTTTGGCATACTTTTCATTTGGTTCCACCTCTGCAGAACCGACAACATTATGCACTGCTACTGCTTAAGAACCTCCAATGATCCAACCAATTACATCAGTTGCTGATGATTCTCTTCCCAAGATCCCACTTAATTCAGTATCAGACGTTTTGAAGTCCTTATCTGACGTGGATGAAGTTCAGCCTTCATCTCCTCTTCATGAGATTCACTCTGCTGACTCCTCTCCTCAATCGACTACTGAAGAATCTCAGCCTACTAGTCCAGTCGGCCCAGTTGATCAGGAGATTAGGACTGATGCATCCTCCTCATTGATTCACACTACTGTAATGCCACCACTTGCTGAGCACACTACCTCATCCCTTGTTACGACTACTGCCGATGATCAAGCAATCGAGCTCAATTCTTCAAGAGATGCCATTGACAAATTTGCTTCAGCATCATTTGATGAACCAAAATCTTCGACTTATTCTCTTGAACGCATCATAGACGAACTTCGATCTACAACGCAGAGCCTTAGCAATCGCATCCAAGGACAAGATGCTGGCATTGCAAACTCTAGATCCGAAAGTATCTCTCGTCTCAATAGCCTATCCTCTGAGATTGGCAGATGCATCACTGAACTGAAAAACTACAAGGAACGCAATATTCGAGCCATGGATACTGTTGCCAAAAAAGTGTCACAAACTGTTCGTCGCACAAATGAGCACACCTCCGCACAAATCTCAGTTCTTCAAGCTGACTTAACTGCTCATATTGACTCCCGTATTAACTCTTTTCAAACCACCGTCGGTGCAAAACTTGGAGAGATCATCTCTCATCTCAACCGTGGTGATGTCAAAAAGGGGAAAGTATCCAAAAAATTAGTTGACAGTTGACACCGAATGCCAAAAGCAAGATGCACCTCACCAAAGGAAATAGTGATATCAGGTATATTTATCATATTTCAGCAACGTAGGTGTGATATGATTTTATTACGTTTTATCGAATAATTGCTTGTAACATGTTATGTATCAATGCAATTAATCTTCGCAATTAATTCATCTCGTAAACTTTCTTCATAATGATTTTCGGGGCCTAGGTTTTGTCATCACCAAAAAGGGGGAAATTTTTGAATCCTAACTTTTGGTGATAACAAAACAATACTTCGTTGTTTTAGATAGGCCGCCATTTACATGTATAACAGGTGTTCACGTCTAGTCTACCGACTCCAACATATCAGCTGACCTAGAGATATCGACTGGAATAAGCAATATCAGCTGATCGAAGCACTTCAACCGTTATCTGTCAACCGAGCTAAGAACATCAACCGATGTATGCTCAACTGATCTGGGTTATCAAAGCAAGGATATCTACTGAACTCATAAGTTGACAAGATATCTGCCATATTCAAGTAGTCACGAATCCCCAGTTTTTTAAAAAATTGACAAGGCGACTTAAATGCAAATGAAGAAGCATTTAAGGAGTCGTCTGATAAAGTAAGAAAAGCCATAAATAGCATTTAATGTGACGACATATTGAATAGACAATTTAAAGAGCTCCTAGTACAGATATTCAGAAGATATTATATCAAAGAACTTATATCTGACACCAAATATTTTTCCAAACGTTGACAGAAGGAAAAAGACGTTGGACAAGCTGATATATATAAATATCAGAGCTTATTCAGAAGCAAAGAGAGAGCTACGCTTACAAAGATTTGCATTCTTGAGCACTTGAAATCATTTCTCGAATACTCGACTGCTCACTCAACCCTTCGCTCAAAATCATATCCGATCTATAAAGAGATCTTTTCAAGGGTTACTCAAATCCTCTGTTGTTTGAAGAACGCCATCTGCTACAAGGATTTGAGATTCTAAGCCTTCAAGAAGCTTAGACATTCTACATCATAAACTGAAGAAAATTTTGATAAGAACTTAGAATCTTATCAGTGTGAATCTAGGAGTTCCTTTTTGGGCATTTGATAAGTCCTAAATTGGATCGGGTGTATTTCAAGACGTTGTAATAACCAAAGTCTTCTAGTGTATCCTTCCCATGAGGAAGAAGGGGTGACGCAGGATATTGAGCTCCGAACATCCAGAAACATATCTATGTTTATTTACGCTACTGCATTACACTATTTTATCATTATCATCTAGTTTAGTAAGAGCTGTTTCCGCACTACTCTAAGTAGCTCTTATATATCTAGAAAGCCAAAAGAAAATCGGTTAAGTGAACTAACATTTGCTTAATCATATTGCTTTAGAGTTAAAGGCTTTTATTATTTTGTATTCATCCCCCCCCCCCCCCCCTCTACACACACATTCGATCCCCAACAATTGGTTTAGATTAGTTGCTGTTGTTTGATGTGGATTTTTAATGGGGTTTTTTGAACTTTGGTCGTGTGAATATTCTTTTTAATACTTTGATTTGTTGTGAATATATTGATTTATGAAATTAATGTTGTACGTGGTTTGTTATGTAAAAACAGGAAGTGTTGTACTTGGTTTTGTAGCACCAACTAGAACACAGTGCAGCAAAAATTTAAAGCGTAAATAAAACACAAGTAAATAGTTTTGCACGAGTATAAAAAAACTCGTGCGGGTGCCTTAGGGCTAAATATCACAAGAAAACGTAATATCAGTCTTACAAATCAATACTAGTGATTTTACAAAAAATTAATAAATCCTAAATTTCTCAACAAGTTGAGAAATTAAAACTGCATCCTAAACTAAATCAGAATATAAAATAAATCGGATGCAACTTCCGTAGCCAAAATTGAAGAGACACGAAAAGATCTTCAACAACACAGTTCCTACACGAATAAGGAAACAAGTTTAAGTAGGAATGAAACTCTAACAAATCTAGCAAATCATATCTTGATAATATCGAATACTTAAAATATCAATTATTTACCTTATCAAGATATAATTGATCATGACAAATATATTTCATAAGATATTTGAAATATACACACAATAATTTCCAAATATTATAACTTGTCTAGAAATCAAAATCAAATATTATTTAATAATTAGGACCGAGAATATTAAGGAATTAAAATTCCTTTCAATCTTCCCTTTTTTGCTTTCTGGACAAAACCTCGCACAAGTAAGAATAAACATAAACTCCCCCTGAGTTTAAAAATCCTTCTCCCCCTGAATTTTAAATCTCTCCCTGAAGTGTTGTCCCTCGTGTTGGCAACACCACGGATAACACGAACAATGACTTAGAGATTCATATAACAGAACATAAGAGGATTAGAAGGTGAGAGTCTAGTTAGGATAGATTAGAACAATAAAGCACATAACTAGAGCAAACAAAAACAATTATATTAAACAGAAAGATGAAACTAAACAACGAAGCAAAAATTAAGGAAAGATGCAAAAACTAAAACTGATCACTATTGTAACGCCCCGAATTTATATTAAATGAGCTTATTTGAGATAATCAGAGTTTTCATAAGTCGAGGGACGTTTTGATATTTATCAGGGACTATTTTGAAATTTTTGGATTTTTAGGGACTAAAACGCAAATAATGGATTTTATATAATATCTACCACTTGTTTGACTTGGATTTAGTCTTCATCATCCTCCTCCATCTCGTTTCACCATTGAATCTCGGTTTAGAAGTCGAATCAGCATGTCAATCTAGTTTATGTTTAAAGCATATTGAGAACTCGAACTTGTTGATTATGTTGTATCGTTTATGAGAGTATTATGGATTGAATGTTGTCGTAGCATGTATTATGAACTTTGTTATGTTTTGAATGTATTGGGCTTGAGCGTTGACATGATTTTTCTGCTGTATTTTTAGTTCAGAGCTGTCACCGCTCGATTGGTAAAGTTTGACCGATCGAGCGAGTGAATTTTAGCCAAGTTTTTGTTTTTTTGAAAACTTGCCCGATCGATCGGTAGAATCTTACCGATCGAGCGGAGCACTATTCACGAAAAAAAATTCTTTGCTTTATCTTTTGGATCCTTGTATGTTTATCGATAGGATTAATTCTTGATTAGATGATTAGAATCGAGGTCTTACAATGTGATCCCTCTTGATCATTAGCTTCCTCTTCAACATTTTTAGTCCCAGATGGACCAGCTTCATTTTCTTGTGCACTATGTCCCCCTGTTTGGCCAGAAATGCCAAGTTGTCTTCGACAATCAGCCAAGACCATGCTATAAAAGGCAATGTCTTCTTGCGCTTGAGCAATCTTCTCCTCAGCACGAGTAATCAAGAGCTGAATACTAGCAGTGGTAAATTCCAGAGGAGTAGTGATAGGCATTGTTTCTTTAGTATTGTCACCCGTGTTGGCAACACCGGGTGCAACATCAGCAGCTGCAGCAGCAGGAGTATGAGTGGCAGTCCAGGGGAAATCAATTACACGATTTCCATTGAGTAATCCAGCTGCAATCTTCAAAATCTCAGGTTGATCAGTTAAATCCTCAGTGATGTTGCGGATAAACCCTTGAGATTCCAAAATGCCATAAATCAAGGATGGGAAAGACAACTTTGTTGACTTGAGGCCTCCATCAGCAAACTGGAGCACGGTTTTAAACCCCAACTTCCAAAAATTGAAAGGACTCCCAGTCTCAATGGCATAAAGAACGAACGCCTGTGGTCTTGTGATCACTGTAGAGTTTGATGAAGACGTCCAATTCCTCACAGCTATCTTATGAAGAACCGAATAAAATGAAGTTATCTTGGCTGCAGAAAAGTGGTCAAAAAATTGCTTGAACATACCACCAGTAAGGACAGAAATTACTTCATGAATGTTCGGGTGGTGTCCTTCATCCACTTCAGGGGTTGAGTAAATGGAATTGATCACGGCTGGAGTGAACTCAAACAGCCTACCCCGAAGATAAACCAAACCATACTTCGCCGAGTCTGAATCTTCAATGCTTGAAGTTAGGTTTTCATAGACTTCCAGAATAACCCTCTTACAGTAGGGTATCACAGCAACAATTGTAGAGTAGAGCTTCCTAAGCTTTAAAAATTCAATAAAATTATACCTGTTGTACGACTCCGCATCGATGTTCTTTTTATCCCACATTCCTTTGTGTACATAAAGTGGCCATACAGCAACATCATCACCAGAGTATAATTGGAGGGAGTGAGCATTCTCCACATCATATCCATCAACAACAGTGTTTTCTGTGGTGCTAACAACACCAACTGCAACACTGGTTTGATCAACAGAAATATCCTCATTCTCTAGAGGTTTTTCATCAGCATCCATGCTGGAAACATCATCAGATTCCTCATCTGCTTCAATATCAACACTTTTGTCGGAGGAGCTTGCACCAGAATCAGAAGAGGAGGAAGAGGCGGAAATATCAGCATCTCGATGTTCTTTGCCCGTAGCAAATTCCTCCATCATCTCAACATCAAGTTCATCATCAGATTGATGACCCGTGGGAGCAGAGGACGTAGCCTTTCCTTGCTTGAGGCTCTCCAAAATTTGTGCCAGAGTGGAATCTTCATCAGAAAAAGTTTCTTGAGTAACTGATTTTACAGGAACGTCCTTAGAAGGAACATCATCAAAGGAGCTTGAATCGGTACTCTCAAAAACAGATTGAACATTTGGTGCGGAGGCAGAGACAGTAGTGGAGCCGAAGGGTTTCTTACGAGCAACAAACTCGTAATTTGCATCATCGGAATCATCACCAGAACTGCGATCTTCTTCGGCCATGGAGATCCGAGGACCTTTATAAAACCTCTTGGACTGTGTAAAATCAGGATTGTATCTTGCTTTCCTCTTTGAACGCCTAGCCATCGGTGGTGGAGGATTTACATGATTCAAAACAGAAGAATCCGAAGGATTCTCCAAATCAATCTCGTTCCCAGGTTCGCCGGGCATGAGGACAACAAGTGGAACTGGTTCTATGGGAACTGGTACAATTGGTAGAGAAGATGATGATGGAGGTGCTGCCGGTGTTGTAACATCGGTGGCAACATCAGTATCTAAATGCCCCATCTCGCTTCGGATGTCCTGTGAATCAAATCCTACCATTAAAATTGAAAATTTTAGAGTGAGAGAGAAGTAGGGTTTGCAGAGAATCACAATCGGGGTTAAGAACTTTCAAGAATATATGACCCTATAAAGATGAAAACTCAATTATATATATTTTCTTATCTCAAACGGTAACATTTTCCCTCTAACAAACTTATAATTACCCTAATCCCTGATCTCACCGTGTTACCAACGGTAACTTTTTTTAAAATGGCCAAAAACAAATTTTGGAATTAAGAAATAAAATCCCATAAATAAGGCATTAATCCAAGAAACATATTTCAGCCCAAATTTTCCAGAATTATCTCAACATCAGCTTAACTTCACTGAAACAAATATCAATCACACTAATTCAATTTTTAGTAAATATGGTGATTCATTGAAATTCGTCTATTGAGCTTACCCAATAAACAGATCCCTATTAGCAAAAATGCATATGCATTACCTATTTTATGCCTAAACAGAGTGTAACATAAAATAAAAATACAATCACAAGCACATAATATGTTCACAGGTATAGTGTTGCCTCTCGTGTTGCAACATCATCAACAACACTGAAGTTTTTCAAAAAGTATTTGAAACTTACACACTTGATTACCCTTGTTTTTCAGAAAAATTACATAAGTGGTAGCCTGCACACTAAAAGAGCATTCTTCATTGGACTCATTAGGTAGCTTTTTCCATTTTCTTTCGATTATTTATAAAGATTGTACGTATGACATTGATCATCAAACTTATTAAAAATCTGAACATTGAATTTGCAAAACCATCTTTCACATGAGACATGAACATGGAATACACGTACATACCTCAACTACTTTGTCGTTTAGTCAGAGTTAGAATTTCAAGGGCCAGCATGTACAAGAAAAAATTTTCTGAAAAAATTGGCATTAATCGAATCATTGTAACAGAGATTAAATACTACACAGCACAAAGTGAATTCAAAATGCCTAAAAACCTACATATGCATGAAAATAAAAACAACAGTGTTGTCGGTGGTGTTGTACACCGAAGACAACACAGTCAAAGGATTATAATGCACACATGCTGAGAGACCTCCTAAGGGTTGAGAATCTCTCAAAGTCTAATGCTTTAGTAAAAATGTCTGCTAATTGGTTATTGGTTCCAACAAACTCCATTCGAATAATATCTTTTCCTACCAAATCTCGAATAAAGTGATGACGAATGTCAATGTGTTTTGTGCGTGAGTGTTGAACTGGATTCTTCGATATATCAATAGCACTCGAATTATCAAAATAAACAATGGGAGGGTTCACTCTTAAAACCATAATCTTCAATCATTTGGTTCATCCAAATAAGTTGTGAACAACAACTTCCGGCTGCCACATATTCAGATTCAGCAGTCAAAAGTGATACACAATTTTTCTTACGACTATACCATGAAACCAAATTATTACCAAGATAAAAACTCCCACGTGTAGTGATTTTTCTATCATTCACATCACCATTTCAATCAGCATCACTAAAACCTACAAGATTAGTGTTGGCTTTCCTCGTATACCACAATCCCAAATCCAATGTACCCGAGACATATTTAAAAATTCTCATAACAGCTTTTAAATAGGTTACCTTTGCATCAGATTGGTACCTAGCACATAAACACACATTGAATATGATATCAGGATGACTAGCAGTCAAATATAAAAGACTCCCTATCATGCTGCGATACATGGTGTTGTCAACACCAGCCGCAACACTATCTTTTCCTAATTTCTCACTCGAGCCCATTGGAGTTTTCATGTTCTTAACATTCTCTTTGCAAAAAATTTCACCAAATTCTTTGCATACTTACTTTGACAAAGAAAAATACCATCAATCAATTGCTTAACTTGCAATCCAAGGAAAAAGGTTAATTCTCCTACCATGCTCATTTCAAAAGTATAAGACATGCATTCAAAAAAACTATTAACATGCTTTTGAGAAGAAACACCAAAGATAATGTCATCCACATAAACTTGACAAATAAACATTTCACCTTTGTCCTTTTGAATAAAAAGAGATTTGTCAACCTCACCTCGTTTGAAGCCAATTTCGAGCAAATACTCGGTTAACCTACCATACCAAGCTTGTGGAGCTTGTTTCAAGCCATAAAGTGTCTTCTTCAACTTGTACACATGATCCAAGTGGTGTGGATCCTCAAAGCCTTTGGGTTGCTTCACATACACTTTCTCATTTAAAATATCATTCAAAAATGCACTCTTCACATCCATTTGGTAAAGTTTAATACCCATATGACATGCAATAGAAATCAATAGTCGGACAAACTCAATACGGGAAACAAGAGCGAAGGTCTCATCAAAATCAACCCCCTCAACCTACGTATACCCTTAAGCAACCAACCTTGCTTTGTTCCTAATGATTTTTCCTGATTCATCGGTTTTATTTTTGAAAATCCATTTTGTACCAATGACATTACCATGATCAGGAGGTGGAACTAAAAACCACACATCATTTCGGAAAAATTGCTCAAGTTCCTCATGCATGACATTTACCCAAAATTCATCATTCAAAGCATCATTGACATTCTTAGGTTCAACATTGGAGACAAAACAATAATGCATTACCTGTGAGTACACGGAATTCATGCATACTAACCCAACCATTTTGCGGTAGTCAACTTTGTCCTTAGCTCGGGTTTTCCTTGTTCCATGAACATCTCCAATTATTTGTGATGAAGGATGATTCTTTTGTATCTTGCTTGGAATGTCCTTTTTAGTAATTACCTCAGTTTCCTCATTATTTTGAGGATTTTCTTCATGAATGGTTTCTGGAGGAACCAGTGTTGTTTTTGATGTTGTAACATCAGGGACAACACTGTATTCTTCGAATGAAATTTCCAGCAGGCCTTCAATATCATCTTCAGCAGTTTTTCCTTTGAGATCTGCACCAATCAAAAACAACATTAATAGATTCCATAATTATTCTGGTTCTTAGGTTATACATTCTATATGCACGAATATTTGTTGAATAACCAAGAAACAAACACTTATCACTCTTGGAATCAAATTTTGTTAGGTGATTTCTATCATTTAAGATATAGCACACACAGCCAAAAACATGAAAATAATTTAGATTTGGCCTCTTTCCCATGAGTATTTCATAGGAAGTCATCGAGGAACCACTTCTAAAATAAACAATATTGGAAATATGACAAGTTGTGTTCAATGCTTCTGCCCAAAATCTCTCGGAGATATTTTTTGAGCTCAGCATCACCCTAGCCATCTCCTGCAACGTCCTATTCTTCCTTTCGGCAGTTCCGTTCTGTTGAGGAGTTTTTGGAGCAGAGAACTCTTGTGAAATACCCTTCTTATCACACAAAGAAGAAAATGATGAGTTCTCAAATTCTTTTTCATGATTAGTTCTGATCCTTGCTACTGTAAAGCATGTAGGTTAGTAATCTTGGTAAATAACTTCTTAAAAACATCGAAAGTTTCGGATTTTTCTCTACGAAATCTTACCCATGTAAAACGAGAGAAATCATCAACACATATCAAAGAATACTTCTTACCTCCATAACTTTCAACTTCTATAGGACCCATCAAATCCATATTCAAAAGTTCAAGACACTGTTTTGTCCCACAGTGTTGTAACACGGGTGCGACACATGGGTTTGCTTACTTTTTTGGCATGCACCGCAAAGTATGGAACACCAGACTTTAAATTTGGAAGTCCTCTGACAACATCAAACTTACTAAAACTCTTTCACATGTCCAAATTTTTGGTGTCATGAACTAAACTCATCAACCTTTGAGTGTCTACAAGCCAATTCCTCACCGAGTTGATAGCAATTATCTGCTGATCTTGTACCTGTCATAACACAACGATTAGCATTATCAAAAAATTCATAAGTATTCTTATCAAACTTCATATGCAAGTTATCATCACACAATTGGCTAATTGAGATTAAATTTTCATTAAGTCCTTCAACATGCAACACATTATGAAGGGATAAAACTCAAATACGTCCTTAAAGTTTCCTAACTTTTCCAAAAATATACTAACACTTTATTCGTTCCTAATTATGTCCCTTATTTAACAAATAGTTTCCTTAATATGTCCCTCAAACTAAAAATTGTCTATAATACCCTTATTCTAACAATTATAATTAATATTTCCCCTGGGCTCAGAAAATGGTATCAGAGCCTAGGTAATTTTATTCAGACTTTATATTATTCATTAAATCATACTTTTCTTTGTTGAGGAAGATATTTTCAACAAACCATGGATTCAAACGAGAGTTTGAACCAGAAAGATTTCATGTATATGAAATCTCATAAACAAGTGAATCTATTTAAAATAGATTCTTTACAACAAAACATAAAGAGACTTAGCTCTTTTATACTCTCTGAAGAGATTAAGAAATATGATTTCTAATTCTCAATTTCTAGAAATCACACCAGATTCCTCTAAACTCTCCGGAGATCTTAGAGAAATTCAAAAGACGGTACAATATTACAGTAATCAGCAGTATGAAATACCTCGGCAGATTGGAGAAATCCTTAAAAAACAAGAAGAAATTCTTGTAACTCTAAAGGATCTTCAAACTAAAATTATAAATCTAGAACATACTTCTGGTTCTAGAAAGGGAAATACAGGAGGAAGGTTACCACTCTCGTTTGGTACCGAACCTCTGTTACATCAGAAAGGTAAAACCAAAATGGTTCAAAAACCTTTAACTGATGATGAATTAATGATTAATCTTATAAAGACAATATCAGAAAAAACACTATCTGATGACTACTTTAAAAAGATTAAATCTCGAGGATCTACAAGATCTTGCGGATTCTTTTTCGAATCTTTAAGTAGTAGATCTAAAAATGAATTCTCCTAAGGGTGAACAACTCATAGGGAATCCCCCGAGATATGTGGTTAAAACAGAAGAACCACATAGTGAGTTCCATGTTGGAGAAAATTCACATCCAGCAGGAACCAGATCAAGAAGGAGTAATATACCAATACATCAAACTCCTTATGGAAAAACCGTTCTAGACCCGATACATCCTTATGGAGTTATATTAAACCTGGATGTTTTGGACTTCAAAAACAGAGAAGATCTCATAGATGATTGGACATCATCCATGAGAATAGCAGCAGGAACTTTAGATCTCAATAAAGAAGGATTTATCAAATTTCTGGAAATGAGTCTAATGGGATCTGTCAAAATAGCTTGGGAAATGACCATGCCAGAAACCAAGGAATCAATCTTAGCAGGAGAATCACTTAGCGAGATTGGAGGAAGAATGACCACCCTTTTTAAAGCACAATTCATAGGGGTAGACTATTTCAATAATCAAGATACAGAGAAAAAAAGAAGATATACTCAAGCTCTGTATAGCCTCGAGTTACATGATATATGTTTAGTTGATGAATATATTATGTTATTCACCAAATACAGATGGAATTTGGGAGTTGAAGAAAATGTAGCCATTCAGCTATTTTTCGCAAAAATGTCAAGCCCCTGGAGAGAAATGTTGATAAAAGAATACGTTCCAGGTAATCTTGATACTTTGGCAAGACGCGCCTCTTTTTTGAAAGGAAAATTGGCGGAATGGTGTCATATGGCAGCATTACAGAAGAACTACAAGAAAATAAGGGGTATTAACAAGCATACTCCTCTATGTTGTAGAGAAAATGATCTCCCTACGGTTATAGGGAATAAATCACAAGGATTTAAAAGGAAGAAATTCAGAAATAATCCCTATAATAAAAGAATGAAAAGTTCTTGAAAACCAAGAACATTTTGGTCCAAACAAAAGGCCAGATCTTATAGATCAGGTAGAAGAAGTGGACCTACAAGAACATCCCCAGCAACAAACTCATCACAAGGCAGGGGAAGAACACCATCTAGAAGAACTTTCAGAAGAACTCATACGAGAGCAAGTGAAAGTTTCAAGGATTGCAACTGCTGGACATGTGGAGCAAGAGGACATATATCTACAAACTTTCCAAAAAACGAGAAAAAGGGAGTTAAACTCTTTGAAGCAACACCAGATATGGATGATGCGGTATTCTTTCAAGATCTAGTCCAAGTATATCAATTTGAAGATATCCCCTCAGATGAAAGTATATACGAAGAAGAGATATTGTTTAACCAAGATGAATCTGAAGATGAATCAGAATCAGAATCAAAATAAAGAAGAAGTGTTTCGACACGAAACACATGAGAGTTTGGCTGGATTTTTTAGTCAAACCACGATATCTCATAATATGGTCCAAAGGATTATGAGAGAAAATCCAACATTACAGAAGTACCAAGGATTTTTGGCAGGACAAGTAGAGAGGGTCTTAGGCAACCTAGGGCTAAGACAAAGAAGACATCATTTGATTTACAAAGTATCCATAAGGGAAATGGCAATCCCGATGGAGTTAACAAGTAATCAAATAGAGATGCAGTTAATTCCTTTTGAAGAAGTAAAAGAGGAATTTCAAAAGCTGAAAAGTGAGGTAGCAAGAACGATGTCTTGGATTCATATTGGAGCAATCCAAATAATGATCAAGGCAACTTTTAAAGAAGGAATAGATTCACCCATAGATATCGTAGTATGTGATAAAAGAATGGGGAATATCCAAGATGCTGTTCTGGGTACGATCTCAGGAAATCTATGTGCAGGAAAAATTGTAGGAGTTATTTATCCAAAAATAGCCTACAATTTAGCTGACAGAGACTTTAGTCGAGCCTTGACGTTGCATCAAAACTTCAAGGAAAAAAGATTAATGAAGGAAGGTAATAGACCATATTCTATTACTTATCAAATTTCATATGCTCTTTCTAATACGCACCATTCTGAATTATTTATTAGAAATGAGTTTATTGAAATTCCAAAAATCTTTGGAAAAGTTTCTCAAGCAATATACCCGGAAAGAATCGAGTTTCCTTTAATTCAGGAAACAGACATTCAAATACAAGATAAACCGGTTCTATACAGAGATCTAAAAATAGAACCCCGAAGGTTATCTTTCCAAGGTGACCGAATGACAAGTCGAAGGTGGGAAAAATCTCCTATTCAGGAAATTCCAACAGAAGAAAAGGAGTTTTCAATAATAGGAAAACTTAGATCTCCAGAAGGATGGAAAAAAGTCAAAATAATATTCGAAATTACAAGTCACAGGAACCAATTTCCTTGTAACTCGATTTACTATTTAGAGCAGCAGGTAACAGGAACTTACCAAGGATTAATAAATATTGGAGAATTGGAAGTTCAAATCTGTGGAATTCCAGGAAAAGAAGTGGATCAGCTCATTCTTGGCCTAGAGTTTCTGGAGGACCATAAACCATGGAAACGCCTTGAAAAAGGAATAGAATTTATGGCAAAAGAAAATACTTGAAGGATTCAATAAGAATTCTACGAGATGGAAAACCAAGAGAATTGGATAAGGAACAATCCCTTAATCAGATTCGAAAACTCTGTTTACAAACAGAGGAAGAAGCAATTGTTGAAATTAGTAAGTCATGAACATGATTTACTAGAACGCATTGAAGAAGTGGAAATGAGTAACCATACTCTACCTTCTGAGGCCTTAGGAAAACTAAAGGTAAATAGTCTTAATCGGATTACTGAGTTACAACCCAGTCTGTTAAAAATGGCGGGGCCATTTAGTAATCCCTTTAAAAAATGACAACGAGTCCTTTCTCCATATACATTCCAATAGGGATATTGTATGAAAAATATAAGGCTGAATATTTTGCAGCTTATATTGACTCGGGAGCAGGAATTTGTACAGCAAAAAGAGGAGTCTTTCCTGAAGAATGTGAAGAAGAATTGCCAAAAATTGTTGGATGAAATTTCTCTCGAAGAATTTTAATTCTTTGCAAAGGAATAAAACAAGCAAAGATCCTTATAGGAGGAGCAGGTCAAACACCTTGGTACAAGGTAAAGACACCACCAATCTATTCCATGATACAGGAGCTGATATCCTGTTAGAAAATAACTTCTTACAAATGTTTAAGAAGTACATACAAGACAATGAGTCAAGAAAACTTATGTTCACTACAATTTGTGATCATAAAATTATCATTCAACGACTCAAGGTTGCTTTTTATCGACAAATACCGATAATATTTCGCAGCCAGCGTGGTGATAAAGGACAACTTTTTCACCCAAAAATGAAAGATCCAAGAAGGTTTGGAGAAACCATGTTGAAAATAACAACAGAACAAGAACTCTAAACAGAGGATATGGAGCTTCTCAAAGTAACTCTAAATCAAAGAGATATAGAGTTAGAAAATAAGGTATCCCTTGAAGATGTCAAAAAGAGGCTCAAAGAAAGTTACAACGAGCATCCTTTGGCATAGTGGGATAGAAATCAACTCAAAGCCAATCTTACTCTAAAGAAAGGCAAAGAGTATGAATTCGTCAGATATAAGCCTATCCTAATGAACATAACAGATCAAAGGGATATGAGAATGATTATCAAGGAATATTTGGACCTTGGTCTAATCAAAGAAGGAGTTTCACCATATAGCAGCCTAGGTTTTTTGGTCAGAAATCATGGTGAAATAAAAATAAGAAAACTCAGTTTAGTTATTAACTACCAAGGTATTAATAAAATCCTGAAGTTTGATGGGTACTTCATACCCAACCAAGGTATTAATAAAATCCTGAAGTTTGATGGGTACTTCATACCCAGTAGAAAACATCTAATTAGCTGTGTACGAAATGCTAGAGTTTTCTCAAAATTTGATTGTAAGTCTGGATTTTACCAGATTCGAATGGAAGAAGGCAGTAAGAAATTCACAGCCTTCTCTACACCACAAGAACATTATATCTGGGAAGTTATGCCTATGAGATTGGCTAATGCACCCCAAATATTTCAAAGAAAGATGGATAATCTTTTTAAATATTATTTCAACTTCATGTTTGTTTATATTGATGATATTCTTATAGCATCAAAAAACATAGATGAACATATTAAACATTTAGAGATTTTTTCTAAAATTTGTACACAAGAGGGAATGGTTTTATCTAAAAAGAAAGCAGTCATAGCAACAAGAAAAATTGAATTCCTTGGAATTGAGATTGATGAAACTGGAATAATTCTACAACCTCATATTGTTGAAAAGGTAAAGAATTTTCCAGATAAACTCAAAGATGTAAAACAACTCCAAAGTTTTCTAGGAGTAGTTAATTTTGCAGGGATGTTCATAAACAATCTGGCAATATATAGAAAGGTTTTTAGTCCTTTGTTAAAAAAGGATGCAAGGTTTATATGGACCGATGAACATACTAAAGGGGTGAACCAATTAAAGGAGATATGTAAGAATCTCCCAAAAATGGCTATACCCGTGGATGAAGATGAGCTGGTGTTATTTACAGACTCCAGTGACGAATGGTGGGCAGCAGTTCTTACTAAGATCACTCCGGATGGAGAAATACCATGCAGATACTGTAGCGGTCTTTTTTCAAAATCTGAGGCTATCAGATGGCATATCAACGAAAAGGAATTTTATGCAGTTAAAAGGGATTTCAAAAAATGGCCATTATTTTTACTTGCTAAAAAATTCACTTTGAAGGTTGATAACACTCAGGTAAAAGCTTTCCTAAGGAATAAGATTGAATCTAAACCTGAGAAGGCTAGGTTATTAAGATGGCAAGCTTTATGTCAAAATTATATTTTTGATATTGTTATTATTAAATCTCATGAAAATATTCTTGCAGATTTCTTAACAAGAGATGGAAGGCAGTGACGTAGATTCCATCATGAAAATGCAGAGGCATCTCAGGGAACACCTTGGGTTGCTTCAAACCGAGTTCAACCAGCTTGTCATAAGTGCCGATATGGCGGGCAGGTTACAACAAGCTGATCGGATCAAAGTATCCAATCGAATCACAGGATGTATGCAAGTTCAAACTCAACTATGGGTTGTTATTCAAGGGCCAATTATGCGTGCCATAGAAAAACCACTGGTTTCTCAAAAACAAGAAATACAGCCACCGGTTGTAAAACAATATGTTGAGGATTCTAATACTCAAGAAACAAGCGATAATCTATCATTAGATTTTGATGATCTAGATAAAGCAACAATTGATGAGGTTAACTCATCAAGTCAACCCTCCGCCTCTGGGGTAAAAGAGGAAGAGATCAATCTTAGGCCCCACACTGACAAGGGCAAATCTAAGATTGATACTAACCCAGCTGTAATTTCTCCATTTCAGGTTTATCAAAAAAGATGGGAGAAATTAAGTACAAGAAGTGAAATCAACCCGATCACTTGCAGGGTTGATGTTGCAGGAATATATCCAACGGTTTGGCTAAAAAACAATGTCAATCCTAAGGATGTAAAGCTATGGTATGAATTTGGGGCTCTAGCCTCAGTTTATACAACTTCACCAGGCTTCCAGGAAATATCACAACTACCAAAATGGATTCAGGAAGCAGTCCAAGAAACATGGGCAAATAATGATAATTTGTCCAGAGGAGATGTGCTCAAGTTATACTTCTTTAGTGCAGCTCCAGAACCAACAGGGAAAGGATCACACGAGCCCTTTCATTTCATCAAGCTAAGGAGACCTGACATGAATAATCAAAGATTTATCAAGGATCCTATATCTGAAGAAATACCATTGGTGTCCACCTTTGGAGAAAATGAAATTTCAACCAGAAGGGCATGGAGTATTTGGGTTTGTCTCACCGAGATGGATAAGGTCAAGTTTCCGTTCAAATTTTATCAAAATTCTATGAACGGATCATTCCTGTTAAACACAATGATAGGAAAAACTACGGCTTTTGCGGAAGAACTCTTCGAAAAGAAGAGGAACTTTTTGTGGAACAACAAGCTGCCGGGGAGTAAAGAAAATCGCCGAAAATTTTGTAACATGGCTCATATCGGAAGATGTTTAGAGAATATCTGCCCAGAATTTCCAAACCAGAAGGAGCCAGAATTCGGAAAAACCTTCAAACCCCGAACGGATCGAAAAGATTTTTCCGAGACAAGCAAAGGTGGACAGGGACCACCAAAATCGCGTTTTCCCAGGGGCCCACTGCCAAAGCAAAAGATGCCCCGACAACAATAAAAAAGGCATGTGAGGAGAATAAATCCAAAAGAAAAAGTCAAGCATGTGACTCCTCCACTAGTAAAAAATGTCATCGGGCATGTGACTCCCACTAGCAAAAGATGCCAACAATAATGGCATAAAGAATTCAAGACAGCTGTAAGATTCCCTGAAGTTTCTCGGTGAAACGAGTGGAACTTCGGCTATAAATACAAAATTTTAAGGAAGCTGAAGACATCGATTATTTCCTTCAGTTTTCTTACAAATAAAACATTTTAATATTTCTCTTTCTATTGTATTAAGTTTTACTTTTATGTATTTTAAGAACAAGGCTACTATGAGTAGCTAAATAAGTTATCTCCTCCTCTTCAAAGGAGGTTGATTTATGTAATAATATGTTGTCTGAATAAATTTCCGAAGCTCTTCTCTATCATGTTATTTTATTTAAAAAATTAATCTTTTACTATACGCCCTAAGGTAGGAAACGAAATAGGGCTGTGCTAGCTGCTACTGAAGGAGTCTGTGTCAGGAACCATCGGTTGCGATCGCGTGGTTTGGTTGTGAGGAACAACCTGTAAAACCCGGTGGACATAACCCGGCAACAGTGTAGTCAAAGAGGTATTCTGCTTTAATTTACTGACGGAAGCATGATGGGATTAAGCTTTTAAATTTTAAATAGGGAAATAAAGGGTAGAATGGGCATTATTTAGTTTTAAGGACAAATTCAAGAAACTATTTAATGAATCAGGGATATATTTGGAACATGAAAAGTGAAAGGGATATAATACGGAAAATGGAAAAGATACAGGGATATATTTAGGAATTGTCCCCATTATGAAGCTTTGGATATCCTTCCACATTGAGTGTTTCTTTGCCAACAATTCTTCATTTTGCACCACCTCCATAGGTCACTTTATCATCATTTTGTTCAATGTAGTCCGTAAGGTGTTCTTTCAAACCTGTCATATGCCTAGAACTTCCGCTATCAAAGTACCAGCTTTCTGGAGTGTTAGCTTTCAAGGATGTATAAATAACAAAACATCTACCATCAGATTTTGGTACCCAAATTTTCTTTACAGTGGGTCTTTTTCTGCCAATGTTGCGCTTGGTGTTGTGCAACACGGGAGGCAACACCTGCTTAGATTCCCACAAAAGATAGTCATCTTAAGCTTATGACAAAATGGCCTGACGTGACCAGGTTTGAGACAGTAATGACACACAAAAGGACGCTTCCATTGTTTTGGTTTTGGGATAGAAACATTCTTCTCAACAATAGGTTTCTTACCTTTAGAAGTAACTGAAGGATGGTTCAAGGAATCACTATATTCCTTCACAAACACTGGTGATTTGGAAGATTCTCCAGTTTCAAAAACACTTTTTTTAAAACCAAGTCCAAACTTGTCATCCTTATCCATAGTAAAAAGAGTATCAAGTTTGTTCGAACTTGAATTAAATCTGGCAAGGGTTGTTTTTGCTTTTTCAAGTTCTGAATTCAGCAACCCTAATTCTAGATCTTTCTTGCTCATGATAAATTCTAGCCTAACCACAGAAGCTTTCAATTCAGTATTTTCTTTAGTGAGAGTTATGTTCAACTTATTTCTCTTGATCCAGTCAATGTACAACTCTTCATAAAGTTTTTGGATACCTTCCAGAGTGTAAGCATCAGCTAACTGTTCTTCATGATCACTGGAATTATCAAGGTTAGAAGCAACAAAACAAACAGATTTTTGAACTATGTCGCCAGGTGTCGCAACACCGGAGCCAACACCGAGTGGATTAATCTGAAAATTTTTCTTACCTTCCAGCAAAGCAGTAAAAGATATGAAATATACTTGTTCATCCTTTTCTTGTTCTCCATCAGAATCATCACCACTCAGAGAAACTTTCATACCTTTACGAAGGCGATTTGCACACTCGTATGCATAGTGTCCATATCCCTTACATTCCCTGCATTGAACATTATCAAAACTTTTACTTGAGGACTGATTCTTACCTTCATACCTTTGACGAGGTCCTCGATTAGTAGCTGGTTTTTGAGGTTTCTCTGAAGTAGGCAGTCTAGGAAATTTCGAAGGTTGTGCACCTTTCACATCCTTCTTTTCTTTAATTACCTTGAGATAATCAGTGAATTTCTTCGAAATCAAGGCAATAGAATCTTCTTCAAGATCAGATTCCTTCACTTTCTGTTGTACTTCAGAAAAATCATTGTAAACATCATTAGACACTTGAAAGGCAATAGACTTACCTTTAGTGTCATCTTCGGCTTCCATCTCCATCTCATATGTGCAAAGAGAACTTATCAACTCATCCAAACCCATTTTAGTTGTATCTTTGGATTCATCTATAGCACAAACTTTGGTGTGAAATCTTTTAGGGACAGAACGAAGCACTTTGGACACAAGTCTCTCGTTCGAAATAGGATCACCAAGAATAGAGGCTTCGTTTGCAAGACACTTCAATCTAGTGTTGTATTGCATGATGGTCTCGTTTTCTTCCATTCTCATTTTCTCAAATTTTGAGGTTATGAGACACATCGTTGTATTTTTGACACTTGCCGAGCCTTCACAATGAGTTTGAAGTTTTTTCCAAGTATCCCTTGCACAAATACAAGTACCAATCAGATTAAACATGTTCATATCAACAGAGGTAAAAATAGCATTAAGAGCTTTTGCATTATAAATAGCCGCAGTGTTTTCATCGACTGTCCATTGTGCTCTTGGCTTTGGTTCGAGTATATCATCATCTCTCATAGGCGATGAACAACCATCAAGAACATGTTTTCAGGCCCTGGACTCAATGGATTGAATGTATATGCTCATCTTCAATTTCCAAGTGCCGTAATTTGTCCCATCCAAAATAGGTGGACGAATTTCAACATTGGTGTACGGAGTATCCATAACAAACCTGTAACAAAAACCAGGAACTCACTAGTAAAGTCAAGTGGTGGCTCTGATATCGCGTGAAATTAACTTTGTACGTGGTTTGTTATGTAAAAACAAGAAGTGTTGTACTTGGTGTTGTAGCACCAACGACAACACAGTGCAGCGGAAATTTAAAGCGTAAATAAAACAAAAGTAAATAATTTTGCACGAGTATAAAAAACTCGTGTGGGTGCCTTAGGGATAAATATCACTAGAAAACGTAAGATCAGTCTTACAAAACAATACTAGTGATTTTACGAAAAACCAATAAATCCTAAATTTCTCAAAAAGTTGAGAAATCAAACTTGCATCCTAAACTAAATCAGAGTATAAAAGAAATTGGATGCAACTCCCGTAGCCTAAATTGAAGAGACGCGAAAAGATTTTCAACAACACAATTTCCACAGTGTTGTCTTTGATGTCTTCAACACGAACGGCAGCATGGGGACATGCAACAACAAAACCTTGCTTCAGTATCTTAGAATTTTTCAATGGAATTCTTCAGTTTATGCGCAGGGAATTGTACGTCTGAAGCGTTACTTTTCTTGTGCGTGAAAACCTCCCTTTATAGATTAGCATCCAAGTCTTGAAGGTTTCCTTAGATAGAATCCTACACGAATAAGGAAACAAGTTTAGGTAGGAATAAAACTCTATCAAATCTAGCAAATCATATCTTGATAATATAGAATACGTAAAATATCAATTATCTACCTTATCAATATATAATTGATCATGAAAAATATATTTCATAAAATATTCAAAATATACACACATTATTTGCCAAATATTATTACTTGTCTAGAAAGCAAAATCAAATATTATTTAATAATTAGTACCGAGAATATAAGGAATTAAAATTTCTTTCAATTTCTTCGGACTTCGTTGATTTGGAATAAGTTAATTTTTGGCATGTTTGATCGAAAATTTATTTTTCTTATTTTTTGTTCTCAAATTTTGGAATTGTCTGTAGAATGCGTGAATTGTGTAAGTTTCAGAAAGGAGATGTGAATGAAAAATATGATTGCAGTATGCTTTCATGTGCTTCGAAAGCTCCGAGAGCGCTCACTGAATTTTTTGAGAGGGTCATGTACTGATTTCGGAGTATATGTTTGTTGTTTGATCTCAGAATTTGTGTTAAGTTTCTATTTTCTTACCTCTGTGCTTTCTGAGTTAAGTTAGGTTTGTAAAATGTTTTTGCAAATGAAGCAAATATTTCTTTGGACAAAGAACGCCACCAGAAAAAAAAAACAAGGGGGCAGAATTTGGTAGATGGTGCAAAAATCAAAAGCGTACTTTAGGAAAAAAAAACTTGAGGTTCAGTTTATCTTTCCTTGATTCCATCGATATTGATTCATGATTTATCAGTCGCCCAATTGTAAAATTTAATTTAGGGAAAATTGCTTTTTTGGTCCTGTATGTTTGTCACTTTACGATTTCAGTCTTTTATATTTTCAAATTTCAGTTTTAGTCCGCTATTTTTATTTTTTTGGCAATTTCAGTCCTTTTTCCGGCGTGGCGCTGATGTGGCACCAATTCAGTGCTGATGCGGAGCTGACGTGTACAGTGTCACGTAAACATTTTTGAATAAAAAGGACCGAAAGTGCCAAAAATCAGAACATGCAGGACTAAAACTGAAATGTGAAAATATAGATGACCAAAATTACAAAGTGAAAAACATATAGGACTAAATTTTCAATTTTTTCTTTAATTTAATTTGTATATTCATTGTGTGTACGATTGAAACACATGTATGATCATTTTGTCGTTGGTTTAAAATTTCGTAATGAAGACCACACTCCCCGACATCTTTCGTCACTTTTCATCTCAACAACAATCACGTGTCCTTGCTTCCTTCAATTGAAATAGTCATTTTTCGTAGTTTCATCATGTTTTTTCACAGGTTGTTCAGTGGAATTCAATTTCAAGTGCTATAATTTGTGATGGATTACAAAGATGAAATGAAAATGTTTTCAGAAGTTTATAGGCATCCATCCATCTTCGTTTATTTTTCAAATTTTTTTAATCATAACGTATATGCATCTTAATGATATAGTGATTCGATATAATTTAATTTAGTCTATAATATATTTATAGTGCAATATCGACTGATTTCATATACTTAAAATTTAAAATTACATTTTTTAGATTATTGTTTTTTCCTCTTCATATGCAAATCAGCACCATCCAATTATGTTTTTTTGTCCTTCTCATTGAGATCAATTGCTTTTATCCATTAAGTTCATCGATTACTGTTGTCGTCCATGGATTTTTATCTCAAATGGAATTATCTCATTTTGACGCTTTTATGAGTTGGACATGTTTCTAGCTTCTATTCATTTATATTGTGATTTGGTTTCGCCGCACATTTTATTTTAGTATACTTTGGCGGATTGGAGGTAAGTTGACTGTGGGTAAGGTTCTGTGGCTATGCAGGTTTGCACAGTTTATGCTCGATACTCATTTATGTCTTTTTACTCTTGACCTAGAAGAATCTATATATCTTCTTATAATCATCTCTTTCTATTTCTTTCTTCACTTTGTATATTTTATTAACAGTTAAGATAGTATGCAATCTGTACGGTATGGCCCATCTAGAGGTGGTTTTTCGGTATGCCGTACTAAAAATATTGATATGAAAAAAATTCATATCGATGCCGATAGCGAAATTTCGAAATTTTGGTATGAAAAAATCCATATTGATACCGTATAAATACCGAAAAAATGTCTATATATCGAAAAAAAAATTGTACGGTATGCCAAAAATTCGATATTTTAGTCCGGTATGCCAGCCCTAGGCCCATCAATTGTTGAAGTTTTTTGTTTTATTGTATTTTTATTGATTTTGTTGTTTATTATTTGCCAATTTTGCTCAACTCGCTGTCCAAGTAAGACTTTGACGTGGGTATGGAAACCGCACAAAAATTGAGGACAAAACGTACCATTTTATTTGACCCATGGTTTATATATTTTGTTATATATATGCAACGCATGTGCCTCGATTGCTAGTTATTATTAAATATCAGTGCACGTATAGTATGTACTATAAAAAATATTTTATGTTATATGAACGTTAATTCTTTGATTTTGGTATGGTATTTTTTTAATAAGTGAGATATGATTATATTCTTTATACAATTATGATAGATGTGAAATATAAATACATTATTTAGTAGTTGAGAGCGGATTGGTAGTAAGAAAATAGTAAACTAACACAATCAATCCAATTGAACATTTATGATGTAATATTTCTTCCCATAAATAGAGACATATAATTTTTAATTTTTTGCAAAATGTTCCTAAAATTTATGTGTACAACATAAGTTTTGATAATGAATTAAATTTCTTCGAGTACATCAAATCTTCAAAAGAAAAGTGAAGACCGTATCTTCCAATTTTTTTAACATCCACCGGTAAAAAACTACTTAATCATAGTTCGAAGGTTCGCCAATATCTCTTTCCATATGAACAATTTTGGGGATTTATGAAAATAACAAATTAATTTGAAAAATAAATTACTAAACAAAGAATGTATTAAATATTAATTTTCGTTTTACATATTGTGTGAAATCTTCAAGGAATGGAGAACTTATTGTTTCATATGTGGAGGCTTTGATCATGGGAGAAGACTAAAGAGCAAGGAGGTTTTCTTGATTATTTTGAAAGCTACGAAAAAAAATGAATTATCGTTATTTAATAAGTGCATTTTGTGTGCATTATTTTGTGTTATTTTTAGGTTTATTTGATATTCATGTAACGACTCACTGTATCAAGATGAGTGTCCTCACTCACACGCACCTGAGAAACTTTCCAGGGGGTCACCCATCTTAAAATTGCCCCAATTCAAGCACGGTTAACTTTCGAGTTTTTATGTGATGAGCTCCCGAAAAGAAGATGCACTTTTTTTATATGAGTAGTACATATGAAATCTTTTAACGGGATCGGTTTATTCATGTCTCCCTCCGCCTGGAAGGCTACCAGGAGCCGTTCATTGTCCGTGCAACCTCTTGGCACCAGCGATCACTCCCCGCCACCTCAGCCCCAGGCGTCACATGACTCACATGCCCACCAGCTTTCACTTGGTCTGTCCCTGAGCCATACCGTACTAAGAGAGGTCGACTTTGATATTATTTGTAACGACCCACTATATCAAGACGAGAATTTCCAGCGTGCTTATGTCCTTAATCACACCAGCCTAAGAAACTTCCCCGGGGGCCATCCATCCTAAAATTGTCTCAAGTCAAGCACGCTTAACTTTGGAGTTCTTATGTGATGAGGTCCCGAAAAGAAGATGCACTTTTTTTATATTAGTAGTACATATGAAATATTTTAAGGCCTCCTCAACTATGCAATCTCATACCAACAGAGTCTTGGAATCCCTCTCATTCCGGCACGGGATCGGTTCATTCATGTCTACATCCTCCTAAAAGGCTACCAGGAGCCGCTCATTGTTTGTGCAACCTCTTGGCACTGGCGATCACTCTCCGTCTCCTCAGCCCCGGGCGTCACAATTCATTCATTTGTTTTCATGAGTGTTTTTACATGTTTTATTTATAATTTATTTTATGCGAGTGCATTTCACTCTCCTGATTTTGTTTGAAGGAAATATTGAAGAAATCAATAATTTGGAGTAAAAGAATAGCCGCAAGAGTGAATTTCGGAGCAAAATTGGTTCAAAATTTATTTTTGATGGTAAATAGATCTCAATCAAATCTCCACCGTTCCAAACAAAGTTCAAAATGTTATAAAGCTGTTGTCCAATTTTTGGCTCGCGATGACTAGAACTCGAGATAAATTTTTTAAAAATACTGCGCGCTAAACAAAAAATCGCTCGCCCTAGCGGTAACTTCTTGCTGCTAGGGCGAGACCTGTGATGGAAATTGGGATAGAAAATTGCTCGCACGAGCCGCAAGCTCTTGCGCTCGAGCGAGACGTCGTGCAGACTCAAAAATTGAAATTTTTGGAAATTAAAATTCTTGACTTTTCGGGTTTTATTTTTTGGGTTTTCAAAGACATATAAATATAGAAGAGATTATCAGATGTGAAAAGAGGAGGAGAACGCAGGAATAAGGATGCATGGCTGCTAGGGCGTGGGAGATTGAAGACTAGGAACACCGCTCCATTTTAGTTCTTCTTCTTTCTTCTTCTTTATGATATTTTTTAATTATATTTTTGTTTATTGAGTAGTTTTTTTCAACTAAAACCACGAGATTGAGTCGAAACTAATCTATGTTTGAGATTTTGGATATTTTCAATTATTGATTGATGTTGTTTAATATTTCGTGTAAATAGATTGATCACCTGTTTATATTTGTGTTGATTAATCACGAATCAAAAGAGGATTGATTAAAGATAGCTTAGAATATATCAATCAACATATGGTCAAATCGATTAAAAATAATATTCGGTTTCAATATGCAATTTTAGATGAAATTATTGTATTTGAAATATTGGCATAAAAATCATTAAAGACCTTATTATAAACTTCTTCATGAATATTTTCATTTTCCTTTATCATCGTAAATAGTATCAAATATATTATTTTCTTACTACTTCCACGTTGTAAAAACAAAAAGTAGTAGCAACAACAGCTTCTTCGGTTATTTTGCCTCGAAGAAAGACTTGCTTTTTTTTTAAACCAAAAAATACATATAATATTTTGTTTGGATTTATAATTGAATATCATATTTCAATAATTGCACAGTAGATTGATATTTTATGGGAAAAAATTTATTTAAAGAAACAATTTTTATTATATTTTAGTGTTTCCATAAATACTAGATACTCTTGTATAATAATAATAAAAATAAGGTGCGATAGAGATATTAATATATGATAAGTGAGACATCAAATTTATTTTCAATCGTGGAAGCAAAATAAGCAAAATGGGCCAATATATTATTATATTATTAACGACAGTGGCACACACGATGCGTGTGTATAAAAAATGGCTGCTCGTGAAAAAAAATAGAGAATGCAACTTTTTTTTCTTGAGAATATAAAAACCGAGTTTATCAATTTAATAAAATAAAATCTGTAACAGCATAATACTTATAAGCAAAGTGATAACCGGTTAAAAAAGTTGAAAGTTGAGTGTAAGGGTAATTGTGGAACAAAAAAAAAACATTACCAAAATAAGTTTTAAAAGGACTCTCCATTAATTAATACTAGCAACCCGTGGCACACGCGTTGCGTGTGCAATGAAAGAAATGTGACAAACATATTGTGTATAACCTTTCACGGTTTCTCAAATAAATTTAATTTATTGTGCTCAAATAAGATAACTAAATTATTTAAAAACACATATATATACACACATCAACATGTATTTTTTAGAAAAAAATGTTGAACTAAAAAAAATTCAAAATACAATCCTAATATGTACATGTTTATCGCAACCAAAATATTTTTTCATCTAAAAATCAAAGATATTCCTGCATATCAATATTTGATCTTAAACTTCTTTCATGACCACTTGGTTTTTTTATGTGTGGACCTATAGTAATCATCAGGAATCGAATAGTCGTTGCTGTATAAAATCCAATGTCATGATATTATAGTTTGTAGCAAAATAATAGAAGAAAACAATTTACAACTAATGGACCAATAGTAGAATTGCGAGAAAAATGATCATGAAAAGTAATTATCACTAATTTCAAAAGAAACTTGAGAATATAAAATTTAATGCTACCAAGAAAAACACAACAAAAAAATATTAAAATGTGTAACTTATGTAAAATCAAGGCTAAAAACACAAAGTAATAATAATTTTTAATTTTAGGTAAATAATATTTATAGTATTTATCAATTCTGAAAACTATGTGCGTATAAAATTTATAGTTATCACTTAGCTACAACTTTGCGTAATCATGCCCTGTATTTAAAGGTATACATAATTAGACATATAAATATACATCATTTTAATTGCAAATTTAAAGACACATGGGTTGCTCACATAGACACCACGTTCTGTAAAAAGGGGAAGAGGGGGAGGGAAAAATAATAAGATAGATAATTATTTGTAATTTGACTTTGGTCATACCGCAGTACCAAAACAGTTTTTATCAATATCTCAATTTTAATATAATAAAAAGACATATAGTAGGAGATATATGTCATCTCAAGTTACCTTAAAATGACACATTACTGTAGGAACTAATTATGCATATACCCAGCAGATAACATACGGCAAAACACTATTTTATAAATCATACAAATTATTGCACCATATAAATTGATTTAAAATTGTTAAAATGTAAATTTTTCTAAAACTATTTGTGCATATAAAAATATTTAATAATAAAAAATTAATAAGAATATAATAGTTTTGAAAGTAAGTATAAATAATTTGTTTAATGAATACTAAAAACATTTTTGACTATTTAATTATAAATATTTTTTAAAAATAAAACTGGGCACATTACAAAATCTTAAAATTGAGAATATAAAAGTAGATATTTGCAAATAAATTTTCTGATGAACAATATCATCTATGATATGCATTAGAAAATATTAATATGTATGTTTTAAGATTGTGTGAAGGCTTTTGATGCTTATGCTATGGCAGCAAAGCAGATCGATGAGCTGGTGGGATTCTATAAGTGCTGCAAGAAAATTGGTGTGGCAAGGTCATCAGAGTATCCGGAAGAAGTACAAAAAATATCTGGGAAGGTGTCGAAGACTTTGGAGGAATTTGTGAGGGACATGGCACAATGAGACAAATAACATAATACCAATTTCAGGTATATACCATATGCACATGTTGAAGGTAATGAAGTAGTAAACTTCAAAAACCTCCTCACATCAACCAAGAAGATTGTATCTCAAACATTCAGAAAGACATAAGAAGTAAATGTACCATAATCATCCCAGTATGCACAAAGATAAAATCCCTATATCAAATCAATAGTCATTTAGGAAGCTACGTTCGTCGATTTTGATTGAAAATGACGTGATATGAACAGTATGAATCACATCCCCTAAACTCCATCTTAATTCCTAACTCGAATTAACCAAATGTAAAATGATCAAGAATATACGTAGATATCATATTTAGAGAAGCCTAAAATAAAGCTGGAATTAAGATATAATCTGTAATATAAACATATTTCATAAACTTGATTACATTTAGAAATGCCTAAAACCAAGCTGGTATTAAAATGTAATCTGTAATATATACATATTCCATAAACTGATTGATAAATCACTGTAGAACAACTACCCTCTAAAACAGAGACAAATTATATTCTCATGGGCTGGTAATATATGCATATTCCTACTGCAATGCTGCCATATCCAGAAGCGAAATAGTAAAGAACACATAAACGTGGACACACTGCCAACAGCTATATGGGTCTCAAATCTGCACTTAGCAACTGAAGTCGTGAAGTTTTTAACTTGTGTAAGACAAATACATTTGTAGATGCTAAACTAAATGAAGCTTGAGTATGCCTCCTTACCGCCAGATCATGTGTAGTAAAAATTAATTTTCATTTCATCAAACAGGTGGTGGTTGATTTCTTTGATAACGATAGAGAAGCCTTAGAAGCAGAAGTGAATTTATGGCAATCAAACTCCCAAAAACCATTCTAAAAATTTGAGAGAATCAGGGTTACTCCAATCCACATAAACAAAATTAATAAAAAAACTCACCAAAGCACAAAGAAAACTTAACGAAAGGCCAAAATACAAAATCTCGAATGACCCGGGAGCCCTGATGGGAGACAAACACCAGACAATAAAAGGAAAAAAATCCATTTCGACATGAACAACAATCGACCGGCGATCAAAAAATAGAAAAAAGAGAGAAGAAACAATCTTGATTAAAGAGGAAACAACGCAAATACCTGGCAGCAGAAAAGGATCTGATGATCAGATCTTTTTTCAAAGGAAAACATTCATAGGAACGCACTGAAAAAGATCAGAGCCCCTTGAGAATTCTAACTTGTTCGGGGGATCCACGTGTCGTGTGCGAAAACATAGTTTATGAATTCCAATTCCGTTGCCGTAGAAATTTTGGGATGAATGATGAGTGAGTGAGCTTGAGATGGAGAATTGGTTGAGTAGAGAACTTGAATGGAGAGGCCGAAACTGATATGTAAACCCACGAAGCACGATCTACGAAAATGAGAGTAATGGTTTTGAATCATACCAAACGCACAAAGACATACCAAACACACGAAGACGGTTTCTATGGGACTCTAATCCTTAATAAAATAGTAAGAGATACTTGGACGCACATAATTAAGGATCACTCTTGACTTAAGTTCTGTATCCAGCACAAATCAACAAACATAAATTTCTTAAGCTGATTCTAAACCAGCAATAATGAACAAAAAAAATCGCTATCACTACAACACCTTTATTAAATTATCATACCGTATTAGTGTAGACACCAAAGCTGTAGAAGATAAATTGCAAACATGCCTTCATAAAGTATGATTAAAAATCACGGTATGCATAATATATATGCGGTATATCACCTCATTCCATCTTAATTCTTAATCATCCAAATTTAAAATGACCAAAAACATATGTGAATATCATATTCGGAAAGGCCTAAAACCAAGTCAATATTATAATAGAATTACGAATAATTACATATTCTAGTAATTAAATGCGAAATCCCACGGTATGCATCAGATCCCTTAAATTCTATCTTGATTCTTAACTCCAATCAGCCAAATGTAAAATGACCGAAAACGTATGTAAATACCATATTCAGAAAGGCCTAAAATCAAGCCAATTTGATAATACAGTCACAAATATATACATATTCTATAAATTAAATGCTAAATCCCTATAAAATTTTATATCATTGAGTTTGAATGCATGAACTACAATTTAACAATGAATTTTTTTATGAATAATTTTTTTATTGCCAATTATAAATGAAATGATATATCATGCATATAAAATAATATTATAACCAAAAATTGGCATAAGGACTGCATAAATTAAACTCACAATAAAAACACATATACATTACAATCAATACATATCCTGTAGATAATCACATAAACTTCAAAGGCATATCGATATACACGAAAACCTGAAGTTTTAATGGATGTTTTCGAAACATGTATATAAACTACACCAAGATCAATTAGAGCATGAATATTTATACAAACTGTGAATGAAGATCAATTTCCAATGTAGTAAACATATTGTAAAATTTTCATAAAGCAGATGGTCCCCTTAGATTAATGAAGATTTTCTTGAATTCGTAAAACCATAACAAAATTTGTAGATCATAGAAATGGAAAGAGACTGAAACACATATGGTGAAATATTAAATTCATTAGGCAAAAAAGTCCTCCATCATCAATCTTATCTCTTAAATTCTCCACTTTGTTCATGAACAAAGTATAGTATTTACAATGGAGAAGCCAAAAGCAGCAAGCATTATTGTATTTTTAATGGAGAAGCCAAAAGCAGCAACAGCAAGCAATGTAGTTGGGTGCCATATATACACACTATGATTTTTTAATTTCGGGAAGGGAACCATAACTTTATGAATGAAGAAAGTTTATTTGATCGAATCAATCTTTCATCTTATAATATAATATCAGTAGAAGATTTTGTGTTATCAATTCCTATTGAATCTCAATAATCTATTGTAGATTCCTATTTATATTTTATATATATTTTTTGTTTACAATCAGAAGATCATGTGGTAATTGTATGAAAATTAGTAAAATAATTGTTTTAAAATGAAATTAAATATTTAAGATGAAATGAAAAATTATCAATTAGTAAAATTCTAATATAAAATAATACTTAAGAGATTTTATAATATGAAAAATTTGAGGTTATTTCTAATGATGTCCTACATTTAAGATGAATGAAAAAAGAACATTACCACATCCTTGGACTTGATACATTTTCCAATGATGTCCGTTGTCTTGAATGCTGACCTTACCGAGCAGGAGCATAAGCATTCCTCTTAGAGAAAGCTTCAACTACACCTGAAAATTTTTCTCGAATATGTCGTCCTACCGGACAGAAAAATCCATATGATAAATATGATTGATTTGATGCACCAAATCAAAATTGTTCAAGGGAACTTGCGGCTTTATTTAATATAAAACGTAGCGCGCAAGCACACATTCACAGTCTTGATTTCATTTCAGACACTCAACATTAAAACTAGTAGATCCAAAGGTGATTTTATTTCCTACATTTTTGTATCACTATTTCAATTTGCACAGCCCAGATAATATTTCTTCTTCCACAATTTGAAATTTTCATAATTTTCAATATTATGTTTTAAATTTGAAAATGTGAAGAGAACAAAACACAAACGAAAGGCCCTTCAAATTTTCTTATGCATGGCAGACATTTAAGCACATATAATCTGTTTTAGAGATTTTCTTTAGTATTATTTGCAGTTCATAACAATGCTTTTATGATTAATTTGATAATCATGACATAAAAATCATAAAATTGAAAGTTACCCATGCACTTGCATAATGCATAGCATTCAGCTAATGAACTAATCAATAATCAATTTATTTTGAAACATATTGTATCACTAACGGTTTTGGATTATAAAATCTACATAAATTAGCGTCTTAAACAAATTGATTCCCACGGTCTTTTTTGTATCACGCACTAACGGTTTTGGTTCATAAAATCTAGATAAATTAACGTCTTAAACAAATTGATTCCCACGGTTTTTTTTTGCTTAGAATCAACAGATCCTAGAATTGTATGAAAATTAGTAAAATAAAATAAATGAAATATTAAATTAATAAAGAATTAACATAAAAATAGGAAATGAAACCAATTCTTCCTTTGGCTATTTCCTCAAACAGCTTTAGAGCATCTGTGGAATTGAGTTTGAAACATATTTTATGATTAACGGTTTTGGATTCTAAAATCAATTATACATAAATTAGCATGAGAAACAAAATTAGCGTGGGAAACAAATCACCCAAGCAGTAGTATTTAATTGAAATGATAAGATTCCACAACATAATAATATAAGATTTCCCGTTAAAACACAAACATGTGGGTATGAAAGTATGAAAAGGAAATTGAATGAGACAATTGTGAATAAATTATGATGAGATGTGTGGTTGTGCAGGAAGGAAATTAGATAAGAAAGGAAGAAAGAAAAAAAAAAAAAAAAAACTTTGGGCAGCTGTAGAATTGAATTAAACGAATCAACTATTGTTGATCTGCCATAGAGTTTCACTCATGAAGAGTTCAACAAATTGGAGAGTTTCTTCTATGTGTAGTCGATTTTCCAATCCCATCGTATGAGTTGATGCGATGTACTTTGAAATGAAGGAGGTTTGTATAAAAACAGAGGTGGTTTTGTCGCGAGGAATCTAAAAGCGATGGTTGCTCGGCCACGATCTGAGAGGAGTTCATGTCAGCCACGATATGAGAAGAGAAAGGAGTTGGTTTGTTTTCAGTCTTACCAAAGTCATGGCTCTTACCACCGTGAGTGTTTTTTTAAAACTTTTTTTAATTAATTGGGTCATACCAAATGTACAAAGCAGCTTTGTTTTTCTCTCTCCACGAGGCTTTATAAGATATAAGAAAGAGATGTAGAGGCTTTATAAGATAGAAAGAGATTATAGATACTAGTGACTGGAGCACACGCAACGCGTGTGTAACGTAATGCATAAATTTTATATATGGATTTTGCTTTTTAATTTTTTTTCTAAAGTATTTTTTGTAAATCAGAACATATTAGTTTACATAATTCATTAGATATAAATGTTTTTTTCCTTATTTATAGAATGTGATGAAAAATGATACCAAAAAATGAATGAAGGACAAAACAAATATGCATAAAAATTTTAAAATAATATCATTAAGCTTAACCGTAGCTTTTTTAAATCTAAGGTGGTTCCTTCTTTCTTCTCAAAATGGATTTTCTAATGTATCTCAAACTCAGATAAATGACATCCCCTGGTACATGTTAATTACTGAAAACACAAAGCCATTTGAAATCAACTTGTTTGAAATTCAAGCATCATAGATAATCTCATTTAAGCAAAAATGTAGGTACTCAATGGAGAATTTTTCCAAAGATGAAAATAGTAACTATAATGTCGCATGATATCTTTTTGTGCTCATGATATCTATTTTCCTACGATATTTTAACCCCAGTTTCTAACCCCATTATCAAATTATGTCTATAACTTATTATTTTTTATCGGACTAAAAAAAAAGAGAAAACCATAAAATTTGAGTTCACACAGATCATCCAAATTCTTTAAATTTTTTGTCTTTTAGCTTTGTGTTTCATAAAGAGAACTTATCACATTTTCTCCGTTTCACATCATTAGATCTCGGCGTGATTCATCATTTAATTGCATATCTAAAAAATAATCAATAATTAAAATTAGATAAGTTTTTAAGTTTACTGCTTATCGATAGTTTTTTAAAATTTAAACAATGCAGGATCTCAACAATAAAGGGATGTACACAATTAATTAAATGATGACTTGAACATATTTATATTTCCACGTTTTTAAACTTTCATAATAATTAAAACCATTAAAAACCAAAATATGTTTAATTGCTAAAAAATTATGACGCTGTATGAATTTGAAGTAAGAATTTTACAAAAACAAATTAAAATATTACATTATTTTGGTGACAAACCAAAATCCAAGATTAATGGCCATCTTCTCGCAAGTTCATCAAAGATACCTACAAAACCAAAAAAACAAAAAAAAATTAGTTTCAAAGAAAATTCAATATGTTGATTGTCTAGTCACATGTTGTGGAATAGCTGGTAGTTGATTTCTTTTTTTAAAAAAAAAGTGAGCAAAGAAAAAATAATATCAAGCCAGCCAATCTTGTAGATATTTTAAGAGCAAATTATTGAATATGATAGGCCAAAATTATATTTACGAACTGCATCAAAAAATTAGGAGGATGTCACTGGATTTGCAAATCTTAAATAGTCTAAAATAGGCAATATAAAACACTCACTTTAAAAGCTGAAAGAAAGAAAAAAAGAAAACAAAGAGTATTGAAACCAAACCATGGTGTTCTTCGCATCAAAATTTCTTTTACATGACAGATTATGGCTTCCATTCTTCTTCAGTTTTATTTTTTTTTTCCCAATCTTCAGATTAATGCAGTATCCCAAATACATAAAAGCAAGCTTTCCTGAGTTTGAAACCTCCAGTTAGATCGTGAAATGCAAATGAAGTTACATGGTGAGTTATATTGCAATGAACGCTTGCAGTTTTATTCGAGAGACGTGGGGATGGAGGAGGGCCGGAGAGTTTGAAATGAAAAACCTACCATACGTGGGATGAGAAGGTGGGGTTGTGGTATCAGTAATGAGAACAATATTACAAATAGACCAACAAAACAAACTCTACCATGAGCATAATGCAGGGACAAAAGTGGATAAACATATTTTGGTGTGTTTGTCAGACCAAAACAATTTCTATGTTTTGCTTAACTTTTATAAAATAGAAAAGATAGATAAAATCAAACATTTGAAAATTAGCCCGTGGGATCCATCGTTTCTCCTCTCCAACCAACTTCAAACCTCGCTCGCCGCCATGGCCACAGCGCCGACCACCCTGAATCTTGGGTGGAACAAACCCTTATTATACACCTCTGTTGGAATTCAACTCATTTTGGATTCAACAATTCAACTCAAATTTGATGGCTACCAAACTTGATACCATTCACATTGTCATGGTTTCACACTTTAACTAACATCCAAAATCTTGCCTATAAATACACCCCAAAACCATTGTTTCAAATCATCCCAAGAAATTCCAAAAACACAAGCAATAAAGAGTGTTTTTTGTAGCGTACTCATTTAGATAAATTTTAGTATGCTCTGTGGTTGCGGAGATGTCCGATCTTCCACATCAGAAAGAATTTTCTATGTGATTAGATTTGTGTGAGTTCCACTTGTAAAGTGAGATTGAGTGTGTCATCCAAGAATTATTATTCTTGAAGTTCTTGGTATCCCCTAAGTTGTTCTAGGGAGCGTTGTTGTTATTCTCCTATTATTCTAGGAATGTGTTGTACCCATTATTGATATAGTGGAGATTTTCTTGGTGGACTTAGGTCCCGTGGTTTTTCCCTAATTTGGGTTTTTCCACGTAAAATCCTTGTGTCTTTTTCTTCGTGCTTATTATCTTGATTGATATTGATATCATGAAAACACTTTGATCCAATAGTATCACTGAAGGGGAAAAGAATCAAAAGCTTCCGCTACATAAAAATCAGTAATTTTGGCTATCTTTTCCAACAAGTGGTATCAGAGCCACATCCAATGGAGGAGCCCTTTGGAGGGATGTTCAAATTGAGCGGGTCAAACTATTCCATATGGAAGGCAAGCATGCTGGATCTGCTACATTGCAAAGATTTGTACTTGCCATAGAGTGGTGATGAAGTCAAGCCGGAAAATCAATCAAATGAAGAATGGACTATATTGCATCGAAAAACTGTTGGTTACATACGACGTTTTATCGAGCATAGTATCTTCCATCACTTTGCAAACGAAGATAAAGCTGATGCTTTGTGGAGAAAAATTGAAGCTATGTTTGAGAGGAAGAATGCCTTAAACAAAGCCTCAATTATTAGAAGTATCGCACTACTCAGATACAAAGAAGGTGCAAATATGACGGAGCACCTAAATACTTATCAGGGTTTAATCAACAAATCTACCACCATGAAGATTGCCCTAGATGATGAAGTTACAGCCTTGTTACTACTGAGCTCTTTGCCAGAAAGTTGGGATACTCTTGTGGTATCGCTCAGTAATTCTGCTCTTGCTGGAAAAATGACATTACAAACAGTCAAAGATTGCCTTCTCACTAAAGAGTCTAGAAGAAAAGAGCAAGAATATAACTCTGAAACCAAGGCATTGGTCACAGAAATGGCTGATAATCGAGGACGAAGTTACACCAGAGGTCCTCAAAAAGGAAGAGACAAATCCAGGGGAAAGTCTAAGACCAAAAAAAAATTCAAGTGTCATTATTGTGGAGGTCCAAACCATTACGAAAGAGAATGCAGAAAAAAGAAGAGAAATCAAAGGAATGGTACAAAGTCAGAAGAGAAAGACACACCTGCAGTTACATCTGATGGAGATATTATCATTCTTGGCGATGAAGCATGTTTCAACGTATCATATCAAAAAACTGATTGGATTATTGATTCTGGAGCTTCATATCATATCACTCCACACAGAGATATGTTTGCGTCCTACTCAAGTGGAAACTTTGGAAAAGTTAGAATAACCAATCAAGGTATGACAGAAGTCATTGGTATGGGGAGCATTGTCTTGGAGACAGATACAGGATCTCGTCTCACTCTCAAAGAAGTTCGCCATGTTCCAGATATTTGACTTAATATTATTTCTGCTGGAAAGCTTGATGATGAAGGTTGTGTCAGTCACTTTGGAGAAGGAAAATGGAAACTCATCAAAGGTTCCCTCATTATCGCTAAAGGTGTGAAGCAAAACTCTCTCTATATGATGCATGCTAAGGTATCCAGTGGAGAGGTTAATGTATCTACAAAGAATTCCACCATTGAATTATGGCACAAGAGACTTGGCCATATAAGCCAAAAGGGAATAGAAATTTTGGCTAGAAAGAAACTCCTACCTGAAGTATCTGGTATGCACTTGGAAACCTGTGTTGATTGTTTAGCTGGAAAACAACACAGAGTTGCATTTCAAAGTTTTTCTCCAACTAGAAAAACTCACCGCTTGGATTTAGTGCACACAGATTTGTGTTACATGAAAAACAGAACTCTCGGCGGTGCTCTTTATTTTGTGACCTTTATCGATGATTTCTCCCGAAAGGTCTGGTGCTTTGCGTTAAAATCTAAAGATCATGTTCTTGAGATCTTTAAGAATTTTCACGCAAAAGTTGAAAGAGAAACTGGAATGAAGTTGAAATGTGTTCGCGCAGACAATGGTGGCAAATACAGGGGTCCATTTGAGCAATATTGCTCAACTCATGGAATCAGGCTTGAGAAAAGTGTTCCAAAAACACCTCAACACAATGGTGTGGCTGAAAGAATGAACCGAACAATTTGTGAGAGGATAAAGTGCATGTTATCTCAGTCCAGATTGCCCAACTTCTTTTGGGGTGAAGGTATGAGAACTGCAATTGATTTGATCAATCTTTCTCCATCAGCTCCGTTAGATGGTGATGTTCCTGACAGAGTTTGGTTTGGGAAAGACGTCTCCTACAAAAACTTGAGAGTGTTTGGATGCAGAGCCTTTGTTCATATTCCAAAAGATGAAAGATTCAAGCTTGATGATAAATCCAAAAGGTGCATATTTTTGGGTTATGGCCCTGAAGAGTTTGGATATCGACTATGGGATCCAGTAAATCAAAAGATTGTTAGAAGCCGAGATGTTGTATTTCTTGAAGATGAGATTGGTTGTGATGTTGAACACAATAAAGAATCACAACAATCTAATTCAAAAATCCCAGTCAATCTTGATCCAGTTCGTTCACCCATAGTTCGTGATCATGGGGGAGATATACAGAGTGATCATGAAGAGTTAGTTGAACCAGATGATGCTCAAGACAACACTTCAGATTCACCTTCCGAGACAGAGATTAGAAGGTCAACCAGACAAAGAATACCTTCTACAAGATACAGTCCACATGAATATGTGATGCTCACTGATGGCGGAGAACCAGAAAGTTTTAAAGAAGCTGTATCAAGTGATCAAAAAGATAAGTGGATCGAAGCGATGAAAGATGAGATGCAATCACTTCATGACAATCATACATATGGATTGGTAAATCTACCAAAAGGTAAGAGAGCACTTAAAAATAAATGGGTTTACAGGTTGAAGACTGAAGAAAATGGATCACGACTGAGGTACAAAGCAAGGTTGTTCGTAAAAGGTTTCAACCAAAAGAAAGGTGTTGATTTTGATGAAATTTTCTCACCAGTGGTGAAGATGTCTTCTATCAGAGTTGTTCTTGGACTTGCTGCTAGCCTGGATTTGGAGATAGAACAACTTGATGTCAAGACCGCATTTCTTCATGGTGATCTTGATGAAGAAATATATATGGATCAACCAGAAGGATTTAAAGTCAAAGGCAAAGAAAACATGTTCTGTCGGTTGAACAAAAGCTTGTATGGATTGAAGCAAGCCCCAAGGCAGTGGTACAAAAAGTTCGATTCATTCATGATGATTCACGAGTACAGGAGAACCAGTTCTGATCACTGCGTATTTATTAAGAAATATGATGACAATGATATCATCATACTATTATTGTATGTTGATGATATGTTGATCATTGGTCACGATTCAACCAAGATAGACAAGCTTAAGGGGGAGCTTGACAAGCCTTTTGCAATGAAAGACTTAGGACCAGCGAAACAAATTCTTGGAATGAAGATCTCCAGGGGCAGGACAAATAAAAAGCTGTGTTTATCTCAAGAACAATACATTGAGAAAGTTTTTAAAAGATTCAAAATGGATAAGGCAAAGACCGTTGGCACTCCACTTGCAGGGCATTTCAAACTAAGTTCAGACCAATGTCCTACAAGTGATGAAGAAAAGAAAGAAATGGAAAGTGTTCCTTATGCTTCAGAAGTCGGCAGTCTGATGTATGAAATGGTGTGTACGAGACCTGACCTCGCTCACGCAGTTGGCGTGGTAAGTCGATTTCTCTCAAATCCGGGCAAATATCACTGGTCAGCAGTGAAATGGATATTCCGATATCTGAGAGGTACTTCTAGATTTTGTTTGAGATTTGGAACTAACCTACCCGTGTTAGAAGGATACACTGATGCAGATATGGCTGGTGATGTTGATTCCACATTCGGATACTTGATGACATTTGCAGGGGGAGCAGTCTCATGGCAATCAAAACTTCAAAAGTGTGTGGCATTATTCACAACAGAAGCCGAGTACATAGCCACGACCAAGCTTGCAAAGAGCTTCTATGGTTGAAAAAGTTTCTACAAGAGTTAGGCCTAAGGCAAGACAAGTTTACGCTCTACTGTGATAGTCAGAGCGCAATCCATCTGAGTAAAAACTCCAGTTTACACTCAAGATCGAAGCATATTGATGTGAGGTATCATTGGATACGAGATGCGTTAAATGACAAGTTATTACATCTTGAGAAGATACATACTGATGAAAATGGTTCCGATATGTTCACAAAGTCGTTGCCAAAAGAAAAGCTGGAAAGCTGTAGAAGTGCAGCGGGTCTGATTGAATCCACAAAATAAGTTTGAGGGGGAGAATTGTTGGAATTCAACTCATTTTGGATTCAACAATTCAACTCAAATTTGATGGCTACCAAACTTGATACCATTCACATTGTCATGGTTTCATACTTTACCTAACATCCAAAATCTTGCCTATAAATACACCCCAAAACCATTGTTTCAAATCATCCCAAGAAATCCCAAAAACACAAGCAATAAAGAGTGTTTTTTGTAGCCTACTCATTTAGATAAATTTTAGTATGCTCTGTGGTTGCGGCGATGTCCGATCTTCCACATCAGAAAGAGTTTTCTATGTGATTAGATATGTGTGAGTTCCACTTATAAAGTGAGATTGAGTGTGTCATCCAAGAATTATTATTCTTGAAGTTCTTGGTATCCCCTAAGTTGTTCTAGAGAGCGTTGTTGTTATCTCCTATTATTCTAGGAATGTGTTGTACCCATTATTGATATAGTGGAGATTTTCTTGGTGGACTTAGGTCCCGTGGTTTTTCCCTAATTTTGGTTTTTCCACGTAAAATCCTTGTGTTATTTTCTTCGTGCTTATTATCTTGATTGATATTGATATCATGAAAACACTTTGATCCGATAGTATCACTGAAGGGGAAAAGAATCAAAAGATTCCGCTACATAAAAGTCAGTAATTTTGGCTATCTTTCCCAACAACCTCCCCCGCTAAAATCAATCTCATTCAATTTCCTTCTATCAAGATTCGCATGGGTTTCGTCAAACTTCGCGCCAAATGCTTCTTCATCAGTAACATCCACGGCAGCGGTACTGTTGCTGCTTCCATCACTAAAGCCCCGAGGAATTCGAAAACCCGAGAAAATCCGATAGAATTTGTCGTTCAGACCAAAATCGAAAAATTCGCGGCGGCCGGTGTGCTTGTGGCGATGTTGTTGATGTATGATCCCGGTTCTGCAATGGCTGCACGTTTTGTTAGGCCTGTGTGTGTTGTTAGGCATGCTGTGGGTTCTGGGTCCGGTGCGCGTGTTATTTTTGTTGTGCTTATGGTTGTTTGGTTTCTTGTTCAAGCAGCGTTAATATACAGTTCACATGAGGATGCTAAAATCAGTGTCCTGAAGCTTCAGGTATAAATATAATATATTTTCAGCATATATATATATATATATATATCTATATATATATAATCTTGTCCCCTGCACACCACTGTGCAAGAATTTTGTTGGCATTGAGATGTTTACGCGAACATTTGATTTTTATTTTCAGATACATAACGCAATGCACACAAAATTCCTGCACACTGGTGTGCAGTGAATCGTTACTGTATATATATTGACTCGATCGAATATTCGAATTATAATCTTTTTTAAACGTGTTTCTTGAGGTTGGGCTTTTGGGGCTGGGAAGGTCTGTCCAAAAGGATCTCAACCACATCGCTGAAATTGCCGATACATCTACCTCCCAGGGTCGCCACTTTGTGTTGTCTGGTAACTAACATTCATGTTTTAATCAATTAATATATATATATATATATATATATATATATATATATATCATTTTTATCCTTCAAATTTTCAATTTTCAATCTTGCAGAAACAAGTCTCTCTATACTTCGGCATTCTGATTATTATTGCATCTCAGCTTATTCATCTGTAAGTTGAATTTTTTTTTAGTAATGTTTTCTAGAAGGACGATTTCATATATGTATGTTAGAAATATATATGCATACATATAAATATAAATAAAAGGTTATTTTCATGCATTAAGCTTGCCAAATTAAATGTCAGGTTGAGAAAAGGAGCATAAACGAAGTGGAGGAAAGATTCAATCAACTCTCCATGGAGGAACGTCGGAAGTTTGACGAGGAGACGCTTGTAAACGTAAACAACATAAAGAAGCAAAGATCTACAATACCGAGTTCAAGCGGATTTAGAAGTGAATACGTAGTGGTAAAGACTAGTTTCCCATTCTCATGATCAGGTTGATTGAAAATGAAATGCATGCCTACACAAAACTTGTTTCACATTTACATGCAGAATTATCTTTAAGATGCATTACCCATCTGTATATCATTAATTTTGTTTTTTCATATAAATAAATAAATATATATATATATATATGTATGTGTGTGTGTGTGAATTAAGAGGCCGTTCCGGTTTTGTTTATTTGTTTTGTTGTAGATCAATATCTAGTTAATGCATGAACTAATGAAAAATCAAGTTCATATATGAGTTGATGTGAATACCAGATTACGATGGTGGTAACAGCTGAGGGAGAACATAACTTGTCTTGTATAAACAACAGCAAGGACTTAGAGGAAGCCTTGCAAAAGCTAGGATCCTTCCCCTCTAGTACAATGCTAGTAAGACATGAATTTTTATAATGACTGGAGAATTACATTTTTTTTGTCATGTACTTTATATTTTTACCACTTTTTATTTTTTCAGCCTTGGACTTAATTGTATTTTTTTTTTTTTTTTGCATTTTTTTTTTATCGAAGTCCATCATGTAAAACGAAAACAAAAATTGTTTATGAGGCAACCCTAAATGCTCGTAATAATATAAACAAAAAATGATGGCACATGAAAGTTTCATTCCACAAATCCATAGCAGCATCTAGAGCTGTTGCATAAGCAATTTCTGGCATACACAATGAAATTTGATAAAAAAGCAAGTTAAAATTCACTCTTATCATGATCAAAATAGACAGTAAGGAAAAAAAAAACATGTTACAGAACAAAAGATTTAATTTTTCAAACAATCTCAATTTGTTTATTTCTTTAACATCATGCAATTTTGTATTTCTTGAATATAGGCGGTAGAGGTGTTATGGACCCCTCAAAAGGAAGACGACACGCTCTCAGAACGAGAACTACTAGAAGATTATCCCTTATTGCGGCCTTTAAAAGAGGTGTAAAGCGTCATGCGTCTGCCTTTTTCTATTATACATAAGCTAGTAAATTGACCGAGATCAGTTATATTTGGTGAAAGTTAGTTAATCAAGTAGATAAAATCATAGTTTCATTTTTTTATACAACAAACGTCTGTGAGATTATATCACGGATTAATTTTGTATGACAATATCTTAACTAATCGAACTTATGAATAAATATTATTTTTTTATATCAAAAGTATTATGTTTTACTGTAGATGGAATATGTTGACTTGTGTTACACATAGATCATTCTGCATGTAAATGTAGGCAACCCTAAAGGGAGCTCGAATGGAGTTGAAATCGGCCAAGGAAATGCAGGGGGGGCTTGAACAGCTGGGAATCAAGCTGAATAAATGGGGAGACCAGCTCGCCGAGTTGCAGCTACACCAGAGATGGAGGGTTGCCGGAGGGTGAAGAAGGAGAATATGCCGATGGATTGTGTTGGAGAAGAAGAGAAGATTTCGTGAGTTTGTGTGTATGTGAGGCGTGAGAAATGAGTGGGTAATTTGGGGGCTAGGGTTATGTATTAAGTTTGAGTGTGTAGGTGTGTGTAAGTATAGATGTATGTATATAAATTTGAGTGTGGGAGTAAAATGGAAAAAAATGCTATTCACCTTTAAAAATTGCTACTCAAACTTTAGCAACTTAAGACTATGAATTTAATTGCACTAAATAAAACACAAGCTTGAAAATCCAAGAATTAAACACTTTAAATATTCCGATGTCACGGCAACGCGTAAAATATTTGAATAACAAGCATATCGATTTAAAATAATTTAAACAAACGAGACTAACGTTTAAAAGCAATTTAAATTAATACACAAGCGAAAATAAAAATCTTTAAAATGGTGACAATTAAAAAGGATTTAAATAAATAAGCTAGACATTTAAAATAATTTAAAATAACTAACCGCTAAACTAAGGCTATTTAAAATAAATAAGTTGGACACTCGAAAATATTTAACAAATAAAATACACAGTTAAAATCATTTAAAAGAATAAACTAAACAATTAAAATCATTTAAAAAAAATAAACTAAACAATTAATTAAATTAAAATCATTTAAATATGCAAGCTTAAACCTTTAAAATATTAAAACAATTAAATTGCATAATAAAAATCATTTTGACAAATAAACTTAAACAATTAAAAACATTAATTAAATAGTTAGTACAATAAAATCATTGAATAAATAATAAAAATATTTTATTAGCACATAATTCAAATAAAGAATTTAAATCAATTAAACCTAAAAATAATAATCCTAATATTTATTAAATTTAATGCATGTGATTCAATAGATTAGATTTTTAGGTGCTACAGTCACCCTCGAGGTACAAATCCTATCCAATAATTTCTGGCAATAATGTTTCCGAACAGTCCACTTTAATACCTAAATTCTTGCCTCTTAACATTCAATAGCCTAGAACATCGCCAAAACTTAACCGAACTAGTTCTCACTTGAAACAACATTTTTTCTATCATCCCAGGCTATTTCTAAACTTGAGCCCTTAACCAAAGCATGTGTGCGACTCTGCCTAGTCTAACCATATCCGGACAACCGACACAAGCCCAAAACCTGCTCACCCAAGTGATTCATCCCTCTTTCTAGAGACTTAAAACTTGAATTCCTATGCTCCCGACCAATAACCTATGACCGAGAGAAATTAATAATCCCCACGCAAGTCCATAAGTTTGATCTCCACTTCTCGAAGCAAACCCAGCTCGAGCAGCCCCTATTCTTAAGCAGATACCCCGCTTGATCAGCCTTTTCCTAAGTCAATACCTAGCTCGAATCAGCCCTGTTCTTGAGAAGATTCCCAGCCCGAGAAAGACCCTGCCCAGCCCCGGGAAACCATATTCCTTCCACCTACGATCAACAGCCCCTCGCCTCAATATCTGCCAACCATTTGACACAACCCAAAGTGCTACCATATATATATATATATATCTGAAATAGGGCACGAACAGTTGAAAGAAGAAAAGAAGCAGAAGCATCGAATCGAACGGTCTTCGGGGAAAATCAGTAAAATTGAGCAACTTCTTTAAATCTCAGTAAAAATTCGAAATGTAGGGGAGAAATACACGACATATTAATCCACTTGGTGGCCAAAGAAACCCATAAATCTTGCCTTGGATTGGAAGAATCAGAGATGAGGCTCGACAGTTTGGAAATCGAACCGAGAGAGGGGAGATAAAGCTCGAATAGCTTTCCTGGAGTGATGCTTCACCGGAATGAGGGCTTCTAGCGGCCGCCGAAGGTTGTAGGAGGAAAAGAGAGCCGATCGCTTGAGGGAAAAATGGAGAGGGATGAAAGAAAGGGGAAAATGGGGGATATGGACCCCGTCTTGTTTTTATTTGAGCAAATAGACCTCAGAATGAAAAAGACAATTTTACCCTTAAGTAAAAATCTTAAGTTGAATAAAAAAAAATCCAAAATGAGATACAAACCATTTTAACCCTCCTCGACTCGGTAAATGATTTCTCGACTGATGTAATTAATTGGTTTACTGCAATTTCCATTTTCCCCAATTTTCCCTCTGTCCGCTTTTCAATTTTTAACGGAACCGTCGGAACGGAACCCTATTGAACCGCCGTTGAAGCCCTTCTTCATCGTCGTCAAAGCTCCTTTACTCCCCGTAACCTCTTTCATTCTCGACAAGCAGCATTGCAGCAATGGCAGAGGAAAACGTTACTGTAAGTCATCGAAAAACCTAGGTTTTTCTATTTTCATATGTTTGTCCATTCCTAGGGAAACAGTCATAGTAGATTTCGACCATTTCCGAATGTTTTGTTTCATATCTCGACTTATGTTGTAATGAATCTCGACTATGTTCCGACCGATTTGCTTCATATATCGACTGATGATGATATGAATCTCGACTGTATTACTTAGCAGGAATTATCGACCATGTCCCGACCGATATCTTTCTTGACTCGACTGTATCATATTTTAATCTTGACTGATTCATTTAACTTATTATTCTGATATTGACTTTTTTTGAACATTTATTTCTTCTGATTTAAGTCGTAAGTAGGTATTCATTGATTTAATACATTTTCAGGTTGTTCTTAAAAGGAAAGGGTTCAAAGTTGATCGTTTTTCTTGCAAACTGAATACATTGGGACGGTACGTAGATGTTTCTGAAAAGATAATGAAGTATCTTAATCCGGCCGAGATGGAAGTCATGATGAGCAGAACACAATTTGGTCACCTGATATGTAGTGCAAATCGTTATAAATTGTCTGAGAGTTTGTTATGGTATTTGATAAGTAGGCAGACATTAGACTCACCGAGAAATGAATTCTAGATGGTGATTCGAAAGAGGCCTATAAGATTTTCAAAACTAGAGTTTTGTTTGATCTCAGGACTTAACTGCTCCAAAGATATTCCTGAGATTCCAATGAATTTAGATTTTAAATCTAGACATTTTGGGGGATATGGATGTGGTATTTGTGCGGAACTTGGAGGATAGGCTTGGTGTGTTGAGCAGCGAGGACGGTGATGAGGTCAATCTTGAGAAGTTAAAACTAGCGTGCCTTCTTTTTGTCGCTGGTTTTCTGTTGACCAAGAGAACTTGGAAATCTATGACTGTGGGCACCGAGTGGCTTAGGTTAGTGGAAGACTTTGATGTTTTTAATAGATATCCTTGGGGGTCTTGCGCATATGATGTAGTCCTTGCTAGCTTGCGATCGATAAATTTAAGTGAAAAATTGAAAGAAATGCATGAAAAAAAAACAGAATTCTCTCACATACACCATTGCAGGTTTCATCAATCCATTACAAGTAAGAAGTCATCTTGATTTGTCATTTTTTGTAATAATATCATTTGAATCATATTTATATATTAAATAGAAATGTTATATAATTGCAGATCCTGTCCTATGAATGCATACCTGGTGTTGTGGACAGTTTTGTAACTCATTTAGATGAGGCTGGTCTACCACTTCCGCGTATGTGTCATTGGAGCACGAAGGACTGGAGCAGCAAGAATGCTCCTAAGAAGGAAGAAATTAATTCATGCTTCAAATCCCTTGACAATGTAAGTAAAGTAATTGTTTTGTCTCTTAGATATATGGTATTCATTCATAAATCCATTACTCGCATTAAATTATGAGTATTACTTGTAGGCTGTCATTGTCGGGATCCTTGCTCCCACTGACGAGGAGCGTATGTCAGCATACTTCAGCACTGGAATATTTGAAGACACTTCTCCAGATCATGTGATTGATCAAATCGTTGATTTTATGGCCCAGGGGAAGAAGGTGTACTGCTGGCAGCATCCCCCTTCCCGTTTTGTTCATACACCGGATGTGAATATTCCTCCGGGGAACCCTCTGTCACACATCCATGATCGGTCACCTGATAACCAAAATGAGATGACAAACCCTCTGGTGTCCAATAGCCCCAATAATTCCACGATCCCGCCACCATCTCCAATCAATGCCAGTGGCTTGCAGCCGCCTAAGCCAATGAAATTCAGATGTTAGGTGACATGATGCATGCCATGCAGACATCCATTGATTTCATGGGGACGGTGATGCAAACTTCAATGAACAAGATGCGAGCCGAGTTTTCTGAGGTGCGAGGTGAGGTCGCTGAGATGCGTGGTGAGTTTGCTGATATGAGACAGAAGATGAAAGAGTTGGAAGATATATTGCGAGTCCATCTTGCTGTCTTTTCTAGTACCACTCAGCAGCAGCCAAAACCTCACCAGTCACGTATGAATTTGTTTTGTTTGTGTCCAAATACCATACCATTCGTCTGAATCCTAACAACATGCTAAAATGACATGTTTATTTATTTTTTTATACAGAAGAAATGTCTTCCAATGAGGGAAGAGAGAAGGATCCTCAGTCACCACCTCACCATGAACCACGTACGTGTTTGTCATGTTAGAATCCCTTACTTTTTGTACTCCGAACAACATTCTTAGATCAATTGCATCTTTCGATCCTTAATGTCAAATTCCTTACCCTTTTTGTGATCCTAACAACATACTAAAATCACTTGTGTTAATCTTTGACGATTAGTCGTCACTCCGCCTAATGCGCAGCTTGGATCCCGGACAGATGAAGAAGCGGATGGTGATGCAGATCCGAAGTCACCCCCACATTCTGAGCCATGTATGTGTTCCGACGTATTAGAATCTCCAAGTTTTCTGTGATCCTAACAACATCCTAAAATCACTCTTTTAATATTTGATCACTAGTCGTCAGTCAGGCAAAAAATCATGAAGAAGTGGCTGCAGATTCTACACTGCAATTACGACGAACACCACCTACCGATATGGTTTAAGTCATGAAGTAAATATGGTTTGGGCCATTTATTTCATCTAGTTGACTTGTTTATTTATTTCTCTACACAGAAGGAATGTCTTCCAATGAGGGAAGAGAAAAGGATCCTCAGTCACCACCTCAGCATGAACCACGTACGTGTTCGTCATGTTAGAATCCCTTACTTTTTTGTACTCTGAACAACATTCTTAGATCAATTGCATCTTTCGATCCTCAAATCTCAAATTCCTTACCCTTTTTGTGATCCTAACAACATACTAAAATAACTTTTTTTAATCTTTGATGATTAGTCGTCACTCCGCCTAATGCGCAGCTTGAAACCCGGACAGATGAAGAAGCGGCTGCATGTAGTACACTGCAATTTCGACGACCACCACCTACCGGTATGGTTCAAGTCCTTAATTAAATATGGTTTTGGCCATTTATTTCGTCTAGTTGACTATTTTATTTATTCCAATGTGTTTAAGAATACTGTGTTGAGGATGAGCCGAAGATGATTGTATTCAGTCACCTGACACCCGAGCGCAGGAGGAAGGTGCTGAGATCATCTGCCGTTTCAACCCCCTTTCACGCACCCATGTATGGCGCCAACACTGCACTTCAAGGTCAAGAGTTTGAGAAGCGGTACTTTCTTAGAGTCAGGCGTGATTGGCCCAAGGTTGAGATGGAGATAAGGAAATTTCGGGCCAAACAGAAACATGGGAAATATGATCGAAACTTTTTTCGTATTCTTATGACCCCTGGACAGTGGTTAGAATATGATGCGAGTGCCCCATGTCAACATATTTTGATTCAATTGTCATTACATGCATTTGTATTTTGTTTTATATATACCTTTAACATATTTTTATGATTCAGCATATGACAGAGTGTATGCTTGGCCTCCTGAGCTTACAGAAGTTGTACCCCGAAATATTAGCTGAGAACGTTTCTTTGATGAACGTTAATTTCGCACAGTTGTTCCAAATAGAGTACTCAAGCATGGACAACCCAATTGACGTTGAGCAACTCACAAGCTACATTACTGGATGTGTAGAAGATTGGCCCTCGTCCTCTTGGTGGTCTTCGAGTTTGGTTCTAGCTCCTATCCATCTACCCAACCATTGGGTTACGATGATGGTTTACGTCAAGGAACAACTAATTTACTTTTTGGATTCAGATATAAGTGCGACAACTCAGAGCAACTTCGATAAAGCTGTGAAGGGCGTGATTAGCTTGGTCCCGGAAACTCTGAGATCCCTGGATTTTGAAGGTGCTGAAAGGAGTTGGACGTGCGTTAGGTTGTGTGCATTTCCCCAGCAAAAAACAAGGTCTTCCATTTACGTTACTTCTCATCAATGTTTTGTACTATAATGTTTAAGTAATATTTGATCTATAGTGAAAGCTAATTATCTTCTTTAAGTGCAGTGGCGAGTGTGGTGTGTATGCTTTGAGGTCAATTGCTGTTGAGATGAGCAATGGCGATCCATATCAACTGAATGATGATGTCATTGCCGATTTCAGAAAATTTTTGACCATAGCGATTTGGCTCAATGACTGGTCCCTTCCAGCTATTGATGAGATTTGATGTAAGCACAATTCATTTGTTCATGCGAACAATATAAAATTGGCATTGTACGCTATATTTATTTGTAGTAGAAATCAATTTTGTCAGTATGAATGAGTTTTAATCAATTGATATATGTAATTGTATTCTGGTCGATAGCAAACTCATTAACGACCGATTATTATATGGAGTCGACCGACGTTATTCACACTCGACCGAAGGCATTCTTTATTCATTTACTATGTATAATTATAATTGTAAACTAATACGATGAGTACGAATATTATTAGGAGGACGAGGAATATAAAAACTATTATTTTAATCAATTGATATATGTAATTGTAATCTGGTCGATAGCAAACTCATTAACGACCGATTATTATATGGAGTCGACCAACGTTATTCACACTCGACCGAAGGCATTCTTTATTCATTTACTATGTATAATTATAATTGTAAACTAATACGATGAGTACGAATATTATTAGGAGGATGAGGAATATAAAAACTATTATTTTAATCAATTGATATATGTAATTGTAATCTGGTCGATAGCAAACTCATTAACGACCGATTATTATATGGAGTCGACCGACGTTATTCACACTCGACCGAAGGCATTCTTTATTCATTTACTAAGTATAATTATAATTGTAAACTAATACGATGAGTACGAATATTATTAGGAGGACGAGGAATATAAAAACTATTATTTTAATCAATTGATATATGTAATTGTAATCTGGTCGATAGCAAAATCATCAACGATAGATTATTATATGGAATCGACCGACGTTATTCACACTCTACCGAAGGCATTCTTTTTTTTATTTACTATGTATAATTATAATTGTAAACTAATACGATGAGTACGAATATTATTAGGAGGACGAGGAATATAAAAACTATTATTTTAATCAATTGATATATGTAATTGTAATCTGGTCGATAGCAAAATCATCAACGACCGATTATTATATGGAGTCGACCGATTGGACCTTCGATCGACCGGATTCCTGTTTTATTTAATATGTATAATTATAATTAAATTTGTACAACTTTTCAAAAAAAATAATAATAATTACTTTTGTACCCGTTAATTTGGCATTGGAAATGACCTTGAGGATAGCATAATCAATTTTAATTTATTCCTGGATATCCCCAACAGGCAACAACACCTTGAGGATGTTTCAGTTTCTACTGCCATTCCGAGCAAAGTTTTTGGGTACCATGTCTTTCACGAACCATGATCATGAAAAGAGAGTTCTCTATCAATCTGAGTGAAAGATATAATATAGTTCTCTCTCAATCTCAGTGACAGATAACTCTATTTGCATTACCGATAAACTTTGCTCCGACTGGCAACAAAAAGCTGAAAATTCCGAGGCTTCTGGCATAATCTGCTTCGTGGGTGATCACCTTAAAGAACTATGATCAATCTTGAGGATAGCATAATCAAGTTTAAGGTATTCTTTGATATCCCCAACAGGCAGCAACACCTTGAGAATGTTCCATATTTTTCCTGCCATTCCGAGCAAAGTTTTTGGGTACCATGTCTTTCACGAGCCATGATCATGCAAAGAGAGTTTCTGTCAATCTGAGTGAAAGATAGAATATAGGTCTCTCTCAATCTGAGTGACAGATAACTCTATTTGCATTACCGCTAAACTTTGCTCGGAATGGCAAGAGAAAGTTGAAAATTCCGAGGCTTCTGGCATAATCTGCTTCGTGGGTGATCACCTTAAAGAACTTTATCCGTCCATATTTGCTCATATTGTAAACTTAACCTTCGATTTGTTTGTTTAAAAATGATCACAGATGTTGTGCTTTTATAATCAGAAATAAGAAGTCAGGGTAGGTTAAGTGTGAAGAGTTTGGGAACCCGAATAGTCGCGTGACCATTCGATGGATTTGCATAGACATAAAGCACTATTTATAGACAAACATAGGGGCGGTGAATGTGAATGTTGTAGATTAAGATTTTCTTTTTTTTTCGTCATAATTCACAATAAAAATCTAACAGAACAAATACAAAAAAATAATTTATATAATAACAATAATAGATTGTTGATATGAGATTTAATATAAGTAAAATATAAAACGTATTTTAGATCATAATAAATTATTAAACATTGAATACGAATATAATTAGTAGGTCGATAGCTAAATCCGCGACGATCGGTTAATATATGGAGTCGACCGACGTTATTCACATTCGATCGAGGGCATTCTTTATTATTTAATTATTCTCCGTTCGGTAGCAAAATCATCGACGACCACTTATTATGTGAAGTAAACCTTCATTCACAATCGACGACTGTTTATAATTAAATATAATATTTTTAACTAAGACTGTTGACAATTAGGTTGTATTGTTATTATTATCTTCATTACAGTTTCAAGAATTATCAACGCATGTGTAACGAAAAACTCATTAACGAAACATAATTTTATATAATAAAATGAAAATTTTACAACCTTAATTCTTGAAGTAGTGAATGTTTCCATTAAGCAACCCAAGAGTGCAAGTCAGAGTTAGGGTGATCATAGGCGATTTTCATAAAATTGTAAGAGTAAAAAATTTTCCTAACATGTTTAGACTCTTTCATTAACATTAAACGGCGAACATTTTCATCTTTGAAAATGTCCATGGAATTCGAAATGCGGAGCTTCCTCTTAAATTTTTCCTCTATGCGATCAAGTCTTCTGGCGTCTGACATTCGCCGAGGAGGTATTGGCGCTTGTCTGTACATCCTCAGCTCCTCAATCTTCGACCACGTAGACATTGTCTTCTCATAGAAAAAGTCTTCGTACATCCTCTTCACATGTTTTATGTAGTGGTTGACGTTGGAACCTTCGCCTGCCATTGGAAAGTGAATGCGAGAGAGGAGAAGAAAATAAAGAGAAGAGTGCAATAGTTTGAGCAGAACGTAATATTACGTAAACACGTAAATGCACTATTTATAGACAAACATTGAAAGTTGCAAATGTGTATTCATCCTTATCGTGAGTAGCCGATGCGATGGGACGTTTTGAATGCATGTTCTCAATTAATACGCTATTATTGGTTGGCGTCTCTTCGGTGAACTAATCATAAACGTAATTTCGTAAGTACTGTTTACACGCGATTATTATTATTATTATCATTATTATTATCTTTATGAAAACAAATGAATTAAACCCTACTGATGGAAGCCCAGTTACACACAGGTAAGGTCCGTAAGGACTCTTCTTGTATTACCAACATAAACAACATAGTGAAAAATAGATACTATTTAACATTACAATGCAAGAAAAACAAAACAAATTACTAATGGACATACGAAATAATACGATATCGGAATGAGAAAAAAATTCTATCAGTACTGATGGAACCCATAATACGTATTTTGAAAATAGATACTATTCTGGGGAGATGTCAAGGAAGAAAGACAGACGATGAGAGTTCAGAGCCTCTCAGAGTGCGTGTACCGGCCTTTTTAACGAATTTCGCCTATAAACATTATATATGTATAATAATATCATAATAACATTAAGATAATAAAGGGAATCTAGTAACCAGCAGACAAAAGAAAAAAAATAAAAAATGAACAACGGGACAAAAATAAATATAATTGCAGTTTTTAATTGCCTCGATTTGCGTGTCGTCTTCGGGTTGCACAAACAGCATGCGCATGCGCATGCGTGCTGAGCCCTCGGTATGCGTGTCTTCTTTGGAGTAATATTATTTGGCTGTCGACTGTTAAAAACTTGATATTTGACGTGATCGATTGATATTTATGAGAAGGCCACGTGACAATCCTGTGAATATTTGTACTTTACTTTCCTATATAACCTCGAATACCGCGAAAGTAAAATAGCGATAAAGAATCGAATCCAGATTCAGTAGAGTGTCTTTTTGGGGATGCGCGCTTGAAATTTGCTAAACCCCAAATAATGCTAAACCCTAAACCCTAAATTGAAAACCCTAAACCCTAAATTGAAAACCCTAAACCCTAAATTCCATGATTATGAAATTTGTTCCATGGATATTGTATCATATTATTTCAAAGGTCATGATTGTGATTATTCGGATTTATAAACATGATTACCTTCCTATCATAATGTAAGATTTTGATTAGTGCGACATTTGGTAGAGAAGAAAGTATCGTTCTCACCATTGGATTAAGACTGGAATAATCATGTGCGACCAGAACCTATTCAATATAATGTGATACAACATGATTTGACCAATAATAAACACAGAGGATGGCCATGCTATCGTATCGACCGCTGTCCGACCGAATATAATGATCGATCGACCGAATATATTTCTTTGTCGACCGATTTACGTTGAGCTTGAAAAGGCTCTGTTTTGACTTCTATTTCCCCAACATTTGTATACGCTTAACCTGAAAGAGTGGGTGCCCGGTGAGCCAACTTGTGGCTAAGGGCTTTGATGACTCTTTGTATAAACAATCTTTTGTTTAATATAATTTACACTTTTATTAATGGCAATGACTTTATCTTTCTTCATATTGTTATATGGAGATATACTATTGTTGTTTTGATAAAGACCTTGAATATACTATAGTGTATGTAAGATGCGGTAGAACATGGAGATGTCTATCATGAAACACATCTTATAGTCACTGTGTATTCTAAACTGTTCCTAGTCGATTGAGCCGTTCGATAATAAGGATAAGGATCGCTCGAGTTTGAGACTAGCATTTGCGATGCAGAGTACCACGTTTCATTGGTAAGGAACATAGAGATGTTCGAAGCATGCAAATGGATATTCATACGATGAATGATCGAACTACCCTATCCGGACTTTCCAAGTGGTTATCACTTATCGAGTGGATAAAGTCCGCGGTTTTGGTTGTACACCATTAGTCCTTACTACTTGAAACATCATTAGACTCTATATGCTAGTACTGTGCTTTGACTCGTTTACCGACTCTATTGGGGTCATCAGGTGTCGGGATTGGGTACTGTTACAACACATATAGGAGTCGATGCTTTGTTGTCAAGGATTCACCACATACTTGCGAGTGTGGATATCCTATGCGATCTGAGGAGATATTAGTGTGACGAATCTCTGGCCAGAGTACATGATGTGTTTTAAGAAATGGTTTCTTAGTAACACATGCGATGTCACTATTTGATCTTCAAGATGTATTGCATAGTTATCGAATCTCGAGCGACTCTCGATATACCAATGGTTGTTGATTCGATCGGGATATATGGATGAAGGGACCGTACTGTACGCTAACCAAAATCTATTGGTTCTTGCAGGCACTATCAGTGATACCTAGGGAATCATGGGGCGATGTTGCTAGGCGCTCATACCATAATTCGATGGGCAAGTCGGAAATTGTTGTTCCGAGTCACAAGGAGTTGTGAGCCCACGGCTAGCTGTATCCCTGAACCATTGAGGGTCACACAGAGTAATGGATTTTTAATCCCCGTTGAGATAGTTAAATTTAAAGAGTTAAATTTAATGAACAAAGAAGTTGGACTTCTTAATTATGAGTAGAGGAGTAAGATTTCCTAAAATGACACAGGGATGGGCATTTTTGGAAATCACTGAATTCGGATTCAGAAAAATTTATCTTGACTTTAAAAGGTGCAGAAATGGTTTCTGTGCACATTGGTGAAATCGGTTTATCAATCGGAGTCACGATGAATTTTATATTAATTTTTGAACATGCGGGCTTTGCTTGTCGGGCTTGAACTTATGACTAATGGGCCCTAAGCTGTTAGTGGCCTACATTATAAATAAGTTATTGCAGTACAGAAATGACATATAACAATAGGTCACAAATTTTCGAAAACCTAGTGATTTTCTCTCAGTAGTGGCCGCCCCCCTTCCCCCTCTGCTCGGCAAAATCCAGTCTGTGAATTTTGAATTACAGTCTGGTTTAACGGATCAAATTCGTTAATATCTTCGTAGAAACTTCTGATAGATTTTCTAGAGCAATCTATCAGAGGGATTAATTATCCGTTCGTGGACCTGATTGAAGAACAGTTCGTCCATCAGTTCCAGGGATATACAACAAGAGCAGAGCAATCTGTTGGTGTCCAAAATCTCGATTCGAGATTGAAGGTAAAAATTTATAATAGTTATTTAATTTTTACACACACAATTTAATCGTTAAGTTTTGATACCCATTATGGAATCGTTCCATATAAAATTTTTAAACTTCCGCTGCACCGGGTATCAATCCTGATTGATCTAATCGCCGCGTTCTCCAACAGTGGTATCAGAGCCAGGTTGCTCAGATCAAGCGATTAAATTAATCGATTGTACAAAAAATTTTGAGCCTCGGTTTTTGAAACAAAATAAATATTTTTAAAAAAAAAAAAAAAAATTTCGGGCAAAACCCTGGCAGCGATTGGATCGCTGCCCGGGGGGGGGGGGGGGCAGCGATGGTCGCTGCCCAGGGCAGCGCCAGCGATCGTCGCTGCCCTAGGGGCAGCCGGGCAGCCCGGGAATGTCCCGGGCGGCCCGCGCGAAAAATTAATTTTTAATTTTTAAAATTAAAATTTTAATATGTTAAAATTCTATTTTTGGTCCGATCGAAAATTATTTTTGATTGGTCCACGAGGCGTCGGATCGAATTGTTCGAGTCCGAAAATTTTAAAATTGATTTTTGGATAAATTTGAATTTTTGGAAAATTTATAGATTTTATCCGTTAAATCAGATTTTATGAAATTAATTATTTTGGTACAATTGATGATAAGATATGATCTTATGGAAATATTGAGTAAAATATGATTTTATGTATAAAATTGGATTTTATATGTAAAATATGATTTTATTTGATAAAAAGATAAAATATGATTTTGTATGTAAAATAAGATTTTATATATGAAATATGATTTTATCCTTTTAAATTTAAATTGCCATTGCATGTTATCCAATAAATTAATTTTGAATTAAATGTTATTGGATAAGGATGATCGATTGCCATGACCAATTTTGTAGGTGTATGTTAGGAATTTACATTTGTTTTTATTGTTGTTGGATTTATTAATGGGCCTGGTTTATGGCCCAATATGAATTGTCATATGTAATAAAAGTGGGCTTGGTTTATGGCCCGTTCCCACCCCTTAAAAATGTATCCCCTACTTGTCATTGTTATTTATTGTAAATACATTGATTTAGTGGGAGATCAAGATTTGAAGATGGAGGTGGGCCCAGCAGACAATAAAGACAGAAGAAATGTAAATTGGAAGCTCAATGTAATAGGATTGCATTGCATACTGCATATTACCTAGGATTGGACTAAGACTCGTGATTGGCAACCACGGGTCAATTAGAAATGGAATCGATCATCCTATATAATATGTGATATTATTGTTGTATGCATGTTTTAGACAAAATTGTGTGAATCCGGCAAGCATACAAAATTTTAAAAATGATGAGACAAATTTTCAAAATTAAAATCCCTCATTTTAAATATGATTTAAAATTGATATCAAGATAAATAAAGGAAATTTAAATTTGTTTAAATGTTCCTACCTTCCATCAACGATCAATGTATGAGATGCTACCCGCGAATACGGTCCAGCTCATATTATTGGGGGGGCCCGTTCGTCGGAAAGCTGTACATTGCATCGACACATGTTGTAAGTTGGGTGGAACTCCCATGGGATCGGCTCATATTATTGGGGGATCCACATGGCGACCGTCCATCACAACTTAATATTGATGGGTCATCTTGACATGTCATAATAAACGGCGTCATATTATTGGGCCCTTATTGGACATGAGGTAAAAACATGGAGGTTGCTTTGGAAGCAATTGGGCTCTACCTTTTGAAAATTATGGTTGGCTGATATTATTCGGGACCATAGATTGTCAATTGGACTCCATGTTCTCACTAAGGAAAACAGTTTCCCGTTTTCACTAGAGGGTAGTGAAATCGTTAAAATAGTGGGAGTGAGATTCATAAAATAAATTTAGCCTATTTTATGTCTTAGTAAATTACTTAAACAATCACTGATAATTGTCTGTTTCATCTCAGTATATCATTATGATGAATCTTCGTAATCCACATGTCTCAATTCTCCAACAAAACAAACTTACTGGCGCAAACAATACAGAATGATTTCATAAGTTAAGATTGTCCTAAGTTCGGAAAAGATTTTCTAAGTGTTAGAAAAGGCTTCTCCGAAAACAGCCCCGGCTGATGTAACTGCCGAAATGTTGGCCGAACTAGAGAAATGGTTGGACCATGATCTCAAGGCCAAATGTTACATGCAAAATTGGACAAGTCTAAACAAGTTTGCCATCACTGCAAGAAACCCGGTCATTGGAAACGTAACTGCAAGGAATACCTCAAGCAGTTGCGAACTGCAAAAGGTACGTTTTACATTAAAATAAATGTTTTTCTTAATACTACTTCTTGGGTATTGGATATCAGATGTAGATCTCATATTTGCAATGAGTTGCAAATGATGACAAGAAGTAATAAGCTTAGAATGGGTGAGACCCAGCTGAGGCTCGGAAATGGTTCTAGAGTTGAAGCTAAAGCTGTGGGAGATGTTTATTTAATTTTGCAGAACGATTTTAAGTTACTTTTGAGAGATGTTTTATTTGTTCCAGATTTGATTAAAAACATTATTTTTGTTTCTATGCTTGATAGAGATGGTTATTCTTGAAATTTTGTGAATGGGATTTGCAATATTTACAAGAATGAATGTTTGATTGGAAATGGACAACTTGAAAACGATCTATATAACTTAAAATTAAAAGACGTTCCAATAAATTATGTTGATAAACCGGCAACAACAAACAAAAGGAAAATCGATAGTCAAAACCCGGCAAACCTTTGGCACGCTAGGCTAGGTTATATTTCCTCAAGGAGGATGAACAAGCTAGTGGGAGAGGGCATGTTTGATATGTCTGATATTAACTCTCTACCTACTTGTGAATCCTGCCTGAAAGGAAAAATGACTAAATCTCTTTTTAAGGGGAAACCTGAGCGTAGTCAAAATCTGTTGGATTTGATCCATACAGATGTTTGTGGTCCATTTAGAGTTGGTACTCAATATGGCCACACCTACTTCATTACCTTTACTGATGATTATTCTAGGTATGGGTATTTATATTTAATGAAATATAAGTCTGAAGCATTTGAAAACTTCAAAGAATTCAAGGCTGAAGTAGAAAACAAGCTATGTAAAAGTATTAAAGCACTTCGATCGGATCGAGGTGGAGAATACTTAAGTACCGAGTTTTTGGACTATCTAAAAGAGAATGGGATTCTCTCTCAGTGGACTCCTCCTATGACACCACAGCTGAATGGTGTATCGGAGCGTCGTAATCGAACTTTGTTGGACATGGTTTGATCCATGATTAGCTTCACTGAGCTTCCACCTTCGTTTTGGGGCTATGCGCTTGAAACGGCGGTATTGTTGTTGAACAACGTCCACACTAAAGCAGTGGAAAAAACACCATACGAGTTATGGAATGGCAAAGCTCCTAAGTATTCGTACTTGAGGATTTGGGGATGTCCTGCTTACGTGAAGCAGACAGTGGGAGATAAGTTGGATAGTCGATCCACCTTATGTTATTTTGTAGGGTATCCGAAGAATTCAATCGGATATTATTTCTATTATCCTGCTGAAACAAAGGTGTTTGTTTCAAGGAATGCCACCTTCTTGGAGAAGGATTTCTTATTGGATAAGAAAGGCGAGATGATGAAACTCGAAGAAATTCGAGAAGAACCCGAAATACAAAATAACGATCCTACACCTCAGGAACCATTGATAGACACGCCTGTACCTAGAAGATCCAAGAGGACTTCTAGACCTCCTATTCGATATGGTCTTCTTCTTGAAGGGGATCAAGATGAACCCGATGTTGGATGTGATCCAAGAAACTTCAAGGAAGCAATTTCTGATGCGGATTCAAATTTATGGCTTGAAGCTATGCAGTCGGAAATAGATTCGATGCATACAAACCAAGTTTGGTCTTTAGTAGATCCTCCCGATGGAATTGTTCCAATAGGGTGTAAATGGATCTACAAGAGAAAGCTTGGGCCTGATGGTAAGGTATTGACCTACAAGGCGCGATTGGTGGCGAAAGGTTATACTCAAAGACAAGGAGTTGACTATGATGAAACCTTTTCACCAGTTGCAATGTTCAAGTCCATAAGAATCCTTATTGCCATAGTTGCGTGGTATGACTATGAGATATGACAAATGGATGTGAAGACTGCTTTTCTTAATGGAGACATTAAGGAAAAAATCTATATGAAGCAGCCTGAGGGGTACACATCCATGGGAAGCGAGCATAAGGTATGCAAGCTTCAGAGATCAATTTATGGTCTAAAACAAGCATCAAGAAGTTGGAACCAGAAATTTGATGAAACAATAAAGGATTTTGGTTTCATCAAGGACCCGGAGGAACCATGCGTGTACAAGAAAGTAGTTAAGGATGCTGTGACATTCTTAGTACTTTATGTTGATGACATCCTACTCATTGGGAATGATGTAGGGATGTTGCAGTCAACAAAGATATGGTTATCAGGTAGATTTTCGATGAAGGATTTGGGTGAGGCATCCTATATTCTTGGGATACAGATCTATAGAGATAGATCTAAGAGAATGATAGGACTCACTCAATCAACCTACATCGACACCATATTGAAACGGTTTTCAATGGATGGGTCCAAGAGAGGACATCTACCCATGTGTCATGGAGTTTCTCTATCCAAGTCTATGTGTCCCAAGACGGATGAAGAGATAGAGAAAATGACACATGTACCATATGCGTCAGCCATAGGTAGTATCGTGTATGGGATGATATCTACCAGACCGGATGTAGCATTTGCTCTGAGTGTCACGAGCAGATATCAAGCTAATCCCGGTCAAATGCATTGGAAAGCCGTGAAGGACATTCTTAAGTACTTACGAAGGACTAAGAATATGTTCATGGTATATGGAGGAAAAGAAGTGAAATTGGAAGGCTATACCGACTCTAGCTTCCAAAGTGACGTGGATGACTCGAAGTCAACCTCTGGATTTGTGTTCATGCTCAATGGCGGTGCTGTCTCTTGGAAGAGTTCCAAGCAGGACACCACAGCGGATTCCACCACTGAGGCAGAATACATTGCAGCATCAGCTGCTGCTAAAGAGGCCGTTTGGATGAGGAATTTCGTCCAAGAGTTGGGCGTCATTCCTGAAGTTGTTGGTCCAGTCCCGGTGTACTGTGACAACACGGGTGCCGTTGCTCAGGCAAAGGAACCAAGGTCTCATCAAAGATCCAAACACGTACTGAGAAAATACCACATCATCCGGGAGATTGTGGAAAGAGGAGACATCACTGTCGAAAGAGTGGCCTCTGCAGACAATATTGCTGATCCACTTACTAAGCCCTTGCCAGGACCATTATTTGACAAACATCGCGAAGCAATGGGTCTACGTAGTATGACTAGTTGGCTATAGGGCAAGTGGGAGATTGAAAGAGTGGGTGCCCGGTGAGCCAACTTGTAACTAAGGGCTTTGATGACTCTTTGTATAAACAATCTTTTGTTTAATATAATTTACACTTTTATTAATGGCAATGACTTTATCTTTCTTCATATTGTTATATTGAGATATACTATTGTTGTTTTGATAAAGACCTTGAATATACTATAGTGTATGTAAGATGCGGTAGAACATGGAGATGTCTATCATGAAACACATCTTATAGTCACTGTATATTCTAAACTGTTCCTAGTCGATTGAGCCGTCCGATAATAAGGATAAGGATTGCTCGAGTTTGAGACTAGCATTTGCGATGCAGAGTACCACGTTTCATTGGTAAGGAACATAGAGATGTTCGAAGCATGCAAATGGATATTCATACGATGAATGATCGAACTACCCTATCCGGACTTTCCAAGTGGTTATCACTTATCGAGTGGATAAAGTCCGCGGTTTTGGTTGTACACCATTAGTCCTTACTACTTGAAACATCATTGAGACTCTATATGCTAGTACTGTGCTTTGACTCATTTACCGACTCTATTGGGGTCATCAGGTGTCGGGATTGGGTACGGTTACAACACATATAGGAGTCGATGCTTTGTTGTCAAGGATTCACCACATACTTGCGAGTGTGGATATCCTATGCGATCTGAGGAGATATTAGTGTGACGAATCTCTGGCCAGAGTACATGATGTGTTTTAAGAAATGGTTTCTTAGTAACACATGCGATGTCACTATTTGATCTTCAAGATGTATTGCATAGTTATTGAATCTCGAGCGACTCTCGATATACCAATGGTTGTTGATTCGATCGGGATATATGGATGAAGGGACCGTACTGTACGCTAACCAAAATCTATTGGTTCTTGCAGGCACTATCAGTGATACCTAGGGAATCATGGGGCGATGTTGCTAGGCGCTCATACCATGATTCGATGGGCAAGTCGGAAATTGTTGTTCCGAGTCATAAGGAGTTGTGAGCCCACGGCTAGCTGTATCCCTGAACCATTGAGGGTCACACAGAGTAATGGATTTTTAATCCCCGTTGAGATAGTTAAATTTAAAGAGTTAAATTTAATGAACAAAGAAGTTGGACTTCTTAATTATGAGTAGAGGAGTAAGATTTCCTAAAATGACATAGGGATGGGCATTTTTGGAAATCACTGAATTCGGATTCAGAAAAATTTATCTTGACTTTAAAAGGTGCAGAAATGGTTTCTGTGCACATTGGTGAAATCGGTTTATCAATCGGAGTCACGATGAATTTTATATTAATTTCTGAACATGCGGGCTTTGCTTGTCGGGCTTGAACTTATGACTAATGGGCCCTAAGCTGTTAGTGGCCTACATTATAAATAAGTTATTGCAGTACAGAAATGACATATAACAATAGGTCACAAATTTTCGAAAACCTAGTGATTTTCTCTCAGTAGTGGCCGCCCCCCTTCCCCCTCTGCTCGGCAAAATCCAGTCTGTGAATTTTGAATTACAGTCTGGTTTAACGGATCAAATTCGTTAATCTCTTCGTAGAAACTTCTGATAGATTTTCTAGTGCAATCTATCAGAGGGATTAATTATCCGTTCGTGGACCTGATTGAAGAACAGTTCGTCCATCAGTTCCAGGGATATACAACAAGAGCAGAGCAATCTGTTGGTGTCCAAAATCTCGATTCGAGATTGAAGGTAAAAATTTATAATAGTTATTTAATTTTTACACACACAATTTAATCGTTAAGTTTTGATACCCATTATGGAATCGTTCCATATAAAATTTTTAAACTTTCGCTGCACCGGGTATCAATCCTGATTGATCTGATCGCCGCGTTCTCCAACATAACCATAGTCCTCTGACCTCTCATAAGTCATAACTAACAAGCATCATCGGCCTCAAAAATAAAATATCATATACAATTTAATCTGAGATTACGATACAATTCAATAATCAGAGATATGCTAAAATTTTTCTAAAAACTTGACAGAAAGTATATATATATTTATTTGTCCTCCTTGAGAGAAAGCATATATGTTTTTCCTTTTTTTAATTTTTATGGAAAACCATCATATAAAAACAAATTTTGTTATTCAACTAAACCAATTGGGTAATGATTATGAATAACGTTATTGCTTACGATTATGATTAAGATTACAGTATTATGTAATATGTATATGTTATTAACCAGTCGGCGTCTATGTAATAGGAGACTGATCATTATTTGGTTGTTGACTGTTAAAAACTTGATATTTGACGTGATCGATTGATATTTATGAGAAGGCCACGTGACAATCCTGTGAATATTTGTACTTTAGTTTGCTATATAACCTCGATACAGCGAAAGTAAAATAGCGATAAAGAATCGAATCCAGATTCAGTAGCGTGTCTTTTTGGGGATGCGCGCTTGAAATTGTCAGGTTTCTCCGGACCCGCAATAAGAAACCCTAAACCCCAAATAATGCTAAACCCTAAACCCTAAACCCTAAATTGAAAACCCTAAACCCTAAATTGAAAACCCTAAACCCTAAATTCCATGATTATGAAATTTGTTCCATGGATATTGTATCATATTATTTCAAAGGTCATGATTGTGATAATTCGAATTTATAAACATGATTACCTTCCTATCATAATGTAAGATTTTGATTAGTGCGACATTTGGTAGAGAAGAAAGTATCGTTCTCACCATTGGATTAAGACTGGAATAATCATGTGCGACCAGAACCTATTCAATATAATGTGATACAACATGATTTGACCAATAATAAACACAGAGGATGCCCATGCTATCGTATCGACCTCTGTCCGACCGAATATAATGATCGATCGACCGAATATATTTCTTTGTCGACCGATTTACATTGAGCTATAAATTTAATTTTTCGGGCTATATATTTATTTCATAATTCGACCCATTTCTAAATACTTCAATTTTTTCTTATCATTTTATAAATTTTCAAACCTTCCCAAATCATACATTATCTTCCAAGGATCGCGATGTCCTCAGTTTCTCAAGGGGGAATGATATTCTGTCAATGTGGACTACCAGCAAATTTGAGGGTTTCTTGGACCAGTGATAATCTAGGTCGGAGGTTCCATGGATGCAAAAATTGGAGGGTGAATGTCCTGTTTTAATTTTTTTCACTTTTACGGGATTATCTTTATTTCTTATAATTTATTGCTCATTATATTGTTCTAATCTTTCTTGGTCCTATACCCTCCCTTACCGTGGCAGAGTGGTGGATGTAATTTCTTTGCATGGGAAGATCCGCCGATGTGTCGTAGGGCGATGACTATAATTCCCGAGTTGAAATGGAAACTGGCCGTGCTCGAAGATTACAAGAAAAAAGCTGAAAAAGATAACCGAAAGTTGAAGTCCTTGCTTGCTGGTTCATGGTTGATTTTCATTTTGTTTACTTTGTGTTATTGGATTGAAATGTTATATTGAATGCTTGATTATCTCGAAGCTGAATAAAAATATTATTTTTATAATAATTACAATTTAATTTTAAGGATAAGTACATTGTCAAACATCGATATGCTATTGTCTATTTACTAAATATAATTAATCGAAAACATAGATTACATGACAAGGGAAAATAATAATTCAAAATATATATATGGAAAATGAAACACAAAATTGAAGAACTCCATAAGTCTAAATCACCTTCCAAATCACCTTCTCGTTCACTCCCCCAGAGAGAAGGGTGCTTTCCAAAAATATTGAGGAGAACAACCAATCACTTTCTCGTTGTAACATGTTGAACCAATCACTTTCTCGTTGTAAAATGTTGGATTCACATTAGGACATCTCTTGTATTCTTCACATAATAATGGTCACTAACAACTACCAATAAATACATTTATTTCGGAATTTTATTCGACTAATAATTAATAATAATTATCGGACGCAACTTCATGGCTATTTATATAGCAAAAAAAAAATATATGGGATTGGAACCCCAAAAGACTTGACTGTTCGACCATGCTACTCTCAAGACTAATTTCACGGGAATCGAAATCTATCTGTCTTCTTCGGATACACATTCCAAGAAAAAGGAATTTGATTCATTCTCACCCGTGACCCGATATGTGGGAATAATTCAATGCATTCGGCGATTATAAGGGGCTATAATTATCATTTATTACTAGCATAACGCATGTATATAATAATAATAATAATAATAATAATAATAATAATAATAATAATAATAATAATAATAATAATAATAATAATATTATTATTATTATTATTATTATTATTATTATTATTATTTGAGAAATATATGATAATAAGTTAATAACATATGTAGACTATTTCAAAATTAATTATTTATATTTTTAATGTGTAGGGACAATTTTGAAACAAAAGCTAAAGTGCTCAACCGTATGGATTATGATTATTCACTCACCCCCCCAATCTTATTCTTCTATAAATAAAGATAAAAGGCGTTTAATTTTTCATATTCATATTCACCATTATTAAAAAAATTTCCATCTCTTCATCTCCTTCTTCGTCTTCTACCTACTCTTCTACTCTTCTCCTCTCTCGAATACAAAATTACAATAATTAATATTTTATCACTATGATTGTTGTTGATCAACTTATTATGTTGGACATTCCACACCCCGTATGGATTTCTGCCGATGATACCCAACCTAGGTTACAAGTTCCACCCAACTACAATAATACGAGTGGAGTCCTAATTGCAGTCCTACGTATCCTCTGTATTACCTAATAATACAAGAGGAGTCCTAACGCTGCCTGCTACCGCCATGTTCACTTCAAGATGGCAGCTGCGTTAGGTTTTTATTCCAAATCGCCTATCTCATCCTGCATGATTTCATGATTTCATGAATCAATGTAAGGCTTTCGAAGACTTAGGCATCAATGGTTTATTTTTGATCGTCGAATAAACCGTTTGAAGGCCGAGATAGGTGGTGAAGAAGAAGTACTGGGATTCGAGTTAAGAAGAATTGTTGCTGCTCCTTGGTAATATCTTTTATTTAGGCAATCAGTTTTTTTACACCTAAATCCTAAACCCTAACGTTTGAAAACAACAAAATAGATTTCCGTAATAATTTTCATTTATGTTTATGTGGAATTTTAGCTAGCAATATTTTTTATTAACAAACTTGTACCATTTTAAATTTTTTTTTTATACCAACCGACTCTCCTGGATGAATTAGGCTTCGTTAAAACTCTACACTTAAAGCGGTCGAGTTGTTTATATTAACAGTCGACACCATACATTAATCGGTCGACACGTATTTCGCACACACTACAAAATTTAAATACGAATAAAATGCAAATAATAATTAATACGAAAAACCCTAACGTTTGAAAACAACAAAACAGATTTCCGTAATAATTTTCATTTATGTTTGTGGAATTTTAGCTAGCAATAATTTTTATTAACAAACTTGTACTATTTTATATTTTTTTATTACCAACCGACTCTCCTGGATGAATTAGGCTTCGTTAAAACTCTACACTCAAAGCGGTCGAGTTGTTTATATTAACAGTCGACACCATACATTAATCGGTTGACACGTATTTCGCGCACAAACTACAAAAGTTAAATATGAATAAAATGCAAATAATAATAAATACGAAAAACCCTAACGTTTGAAAACAACAAAACATATTTCCGTAATAATTTTCATTTATGTTTATGTGGAATTTTAGCTAGCAATATTTTTTATTAACAAACTTGTACCATTCTATATTTTTTTATACCAACCGACTCTCCTGTATGAATTAGGCTTCGTTAGTAACGAATAACGATCGATTGAAAAGAGAAATAAAACTCTACACAAACCGGTCGAGTTGGTAATATTAACAGTCGACACCATACATTAATCGATCGTTGCATGCTGAATGAGTGACAACTAAAAATCAACGTCTTCTGCCATACTCCCCGACTGAAGGTATTCTTTTTACTTTTTTCCGTCCACGTCGGGGAATGACTAGAGGCGGCAGCACCAATATTTCCTCCTGCACTGTCCATTCACCTGGTACTGGATAGACAGGGTCCGTATATGCTTCTAACCAATAACGTGTGGTGTAATAATCTGTACAAAATTCATAAACAGAAATATTTGCTTTGTAGGCAGCAGCAATGGCATGTGAACATGGAATCCTGTCAATGTCGAATTTACGGCATGTGAAAGATTTACTCTGTAAATCAACTAACTCGTTGCTTGTGCTACCGTACACGCAATACTTCCCCTCAGTTGCTTCAATTACTTCATATTTTCTAGAAACGATGAAATTCTCACGAACGATCGACTCTATCGCTGGTGTGAGATGTGTAGTTGATGCAACCGCTTCTTGATGATATTTACTTCTCCAGGTTGATGTGATTCTTTGCAGTGCTTCCAATAATGCAATTATTGGAAGCTCCCTCTCCTCATGCAACCTACCATTTATTGATTCCACTCCATTCGTGGTCATGATGGAGTAACGGTTCCCGGTTTGTTTTGCTCTAGACCACCTTTCGGGAGAAGTGTTATCCTCCAAATATTTAGCAACCTCTGGAAATCTCTCTCTCAATTCTGTATACAAGGAATCAAAATCACTTTCCTTGTATGCTTTTGCCACCCGAATGAATAGCTCGGCAGCTCCCTTTTTTTTGTTGCTCTTGCCTTTGATGTTTTGTGACATGTGCCACATACAAAACATATGATGTGCACGATTGTATAAAAATGCAACTGCATTTATGATGCCCTGGTGTCTATCTGATATTATCACCAATTCGTCGTCATCCTCTACTATGATTTTCAATCTGCTTAGAAACCAAGACCATGACTCAGAGCTTTCCTTGTCGACAACACCCCATGCAATGGGAAATTGGTGGTGATTTCCGTCCTGTGCGATTGCTACAAGTAGCACACCGTCATACTTTCCTTTCAAGAATGTACCATCAATGCAGACAACTTTTCTCATGAATTTGTATCCCGTAATACATGCACCATATGCCAAGAACATGTATTTAAATCTTTTTTCTTCATCGACTTCTAAATCCGTGAAACTACCAACATTTACTTTCTCAACCATTTTCAAAAATGATGGCAACTTCCTAAAATTCTCAACAGAATTGCCCATCATGGTGTAAGGGCCAGTTATTTACCTCTACGTGCCTTGAAGTATGATACTTGAACTCCCTGATTACGCATCATTGTGATTATTGATTTCGGAACAGGTGTAGTCCTTTGACCACCGAAATTTTCTAGCAACACAGCTGACACTAACCCAGAAGTAGCCTGACGATTTTTTATAGTCATGCGCATCAAGTCACAGGTGTGAATGTTACAATATGTTCGAACGTTAAAACATGTTGAGTGTGGATCTTTCTTTGCACCTCGAATCCTCCAAGTACAACTATCAGCAGCACATCGAACATCATACAAAGACTTGTTAGATTTCACTATTTTGAACTCAAAAGATGACTTTATTGCAAGTCGGGACAATTCAATTTGAAATTCTGCCTTATTGGAAAATACCTGCCCAATTGAAATGTTGGATCCATCACGGAATGAGTAGGTACCATTGCCACATGACTCAGCTCTATCTACCAACGGAATTCTCTTACGGATCCGATGTCCATTTAGATACCCTTCCGGCTCGGACTCAGACCGTCTTAATTGCTGCTGGTGTAATGAAGGTTCTCCTAAAATTAAAGGATCTTCAAGTTGTTCGAATGGACAAGACACGTTGAAATTCTCAGTTTTTTCCTTATCATTCTCGTTAGGAATGACAAAAAATCCATCAAAGTATTCGTCATTATGATTCAACCCCCCCACAGGACAAGACACGTTGACATTCTCAGTTGTTTCCTTATCATTCTCGTTAGGAATGACAAAATCTCCACCAAAGTATTCATCATTATGATTCAACCCAGCCACAGGACAAGACATGTTGACATTCTCAGTTGTTTCCTTATCATTCTCGTTAGGAATGAAAAAATCTCCATCGAAGTATTCGTCATTACGATTCAACCCCCCAACATTTACATCCAACGATCAGTCACGATCCTCGTCTTCACCATCAAGACCCCGCATTTCATTGCATGATCTACCACAATCAGCGACTTTACAATTGCCACATGTATCATCTCCATCTAACAACAAATTCCTCCCAGTACGATTGATCCCCCCAACAGTTTCATCCATCGATCTGTCACAAACATCAAATGATTGTTCAAAATTAGCGATGTTATTAAATGTCATGTTATCATTACTGAGGTGCTGAGTGATTTCAAATGCATGAACCTTGTTGTCCAGTCCAACGTTCACTTCCTCTTCTTCCACCATAACATTCAGCACAGGTCTCTTGTCTGGGGCACCAAAGTAAAGGTACGCACGCAGAGTTCTATCATCCTTAATATAAAAGGGAGGAGGATGGCAATTAGGAACAATTGGCAAATAGCTGAATTTGGTTCTGTTAATATCACATGCCAAATCCAGAATGTTAACAACCTCATTCTTAAAGGATTCGAAATTGCATGTCTCATCGTCCACTGTGATTAAATCCCATTTACAACTTTCATGTGAAAACCATTTGAAAACATCGTGCTCATCCCGTATCCACTTTCCATTACATTGAAGGACAACATTACTGATTGTCATAACCTATAAAAATAATTAGATTAAGCAACTTTCAAAAAGAAAAAATAAATACACATGCGTTTTAAGAAATTTTATTTGAATTACGAAGAAGACATTGTCATGTCCAAAAGGTCGCCATGCTTTGCATATCAACCGAGATTTCATAATAATGGTCGAAATAATATTATGCCAACGGTGGAAACTACTTAAAGTCTTGTAGTGCAGTCTATACGCTTGAAAGAGCAGTCGAAATGATTCAAAAATCAGTCGATATTGGAGGGTATAAATCGTACTAATTATATGCAAACGGTCAGGTTGACTAAACCATTGCATTCTACACCAGCCGGCACTACAACAAGTCGGTCGATCATTACAATAAGTCGGTAGAGATTCATGAAATAGCAGTCGAGATTACGGTCGGTATGACTTTACAAAATGCATTCTTCCTCGGTCGACGTTACAAAGATACAGTCGAGCAATAGCCTATGTCGGTCGACCAAATGTAAACCACTCAAATTTCTTCCCCGATCCAACAACAATATAGTTACTACTAGAGTCGATACAAATATTTATTAAACATTTAGCATTAAAGACATCATTGTAAAACATATACACTGAAAAATAAAAGATAAATTTCATTTAACATAACAGAAATAAAAGAAAGGGGGCAGATTTGGAGCATTAATGATATTGCTTACTTTTTGTTCCCTCTTGGAAAATACGAGGGGATAAAACAAGGGAAATAGTTTGTTTGGTACAGGTGTGGGACTTTAAAGCAGAGTGGTCCAGTTGGAAGGAAGTTTTTGAGAATATTTTGGTCGGAGAAAGGGGGGTCCCGGTAGAAAAGGAGCTGCGTTTGCACAGCAGGGGAATACGCACAAAAAAACAAAAACAAAAAAAAAAAAAAACAGGCCCCACGAGTATATGGTCGAGATAAAGGATTACCTAACCATTAACTAATCTGAGCTGGCACCACTTAAGAAATTAAGACGCATATTTAAGGGCCAACTAAGACAGTACATTAAATGAGTCCCTTTGACTTAAAAAAAAACACGCGAGTCCCTTTGACTTAAAAAAAAAACAAGACCGAGCCTATATATTTAAATGCCCCTGAAAGAAAGGGCCTATCTGCCGATGCTTGAAGGAGGAGGAATACAAATGGGCCGAGATTGGGCCGAGGGAGTTCCAAAAATGGGCCGAGAACTTGGGCTGGGGTAATTCTTTAACGAGCCGAGCAACACATAATTTTAAGTGGGTAAGAAACATAATACATAAAATATAATAAGTAGTATTTTGTAACTGTTGGGCTCCAAATTTCGCAAATACTCAAATTTGAAAATTTAAGTTTTAAATACTTAAATTCTATTTATCGAGCTTGAAAATACTAACTTTCAATACTTAAATATTTTGATGTTGCAGCGATAAGTAAAATATTTAAATAACTACAAAGGATTTAAACAAATAAACTAGATATTTTAAATAATTTAAAATAACTAATCGCTAAACTTAGGCTATTTAAAATAAATAAGTTGGACACTCGAAAATATTTAAACAAATAAGCTAAATAGTTAAAATTATTTAAAAAAATAAACAAAACAATTAAAATCATTTAAAATAATAAACTAAACAATTAATTAAAATCATTTAATTATGCAAGCTTAAACCTTTAAAATATTAAAATAATTAAATTGCATAATAAAAATCATTTTGACAAATAAACTTAAACAAATAAAAAAATCATTCATTAAATATTTAGTACAATAAAATCATTGAATAAATAATAAAAATATTTTATTAGCACATAATTCAAATAAAGAATTTAAATCAATTAAACTTAAAAATAATAATCCTAATATTTATAAAATTTAATGCATGCGATTTAGTATATTAGATTTTAGGTGCTACAGAAAACCATAACATCAAATCCACTTCTTGTATGATTATTCATGATAGTTAGAATGAATTTTAAGTTCATGGATTTTTAAGGCTGCTTCCTCTGTTATTCCTCCTACTCATCCCACTGATGATGAGCCTGACTCGGAGATGTTGGAAGAGTTTGTTCAAGGACGAGAACAACCAATGGAACATTCTTCCTCATCTTCTTCTTCGGGTAGTTCCACCTTTTCTGATGCTAGTCTGGACATTGATGCAGAAGACTTGGATCAAACTTCTAGTGATGATGAAGCAGATGGTTTATCTTCTAAACCAGTCACAGATACTGCTGATACTAGTGTTGTTGTTCGTGCTGCAAACACCACTGCCAACACTGTTGATGAGGAATAAGACATTGATGCTGCTCATTCCCTCATGTTTTATTCTGGAGAAGATGCTGCAGTCTGGCCCCTTTACATTCACAGAGGATTGCAAGATGAGAGAAATATTGATGTGAGCTCCTACAGTAAGTACAATTTGGTTTATTTTCTTAAGCTCCGCAAACTCTACTCTATTGTTTTTGCTGTTGTGCCCTACTGTAAGAAGGCAATTCTGGAATTTTATGCAAATCTCATTGCCTCGGTTGGAGATCCAGAATCTGCCAAGTATGGTCTTGTCTATCTTCGTGGAAGATTGTTTGAATTCACACCTACAGTTATCAATGCTTATACTCCACTCCAGATGTTGACGATGTAGTCCGTCATGATATCAATGTGGTGATATCTGTTCTGACTTAAGGATTTGCCGCACAATTCTCTGATCACTTTTTTGCAGCAAATCACAAGATTGATGTTAGAAATTGGACTCCCTCAACCAATTAAAATGTCATCACAAGACCACAAGCACTTATTTTACATGTCATAGGCACAGGAGGTGCTTTCAATTTTTGGAGGATGGTATTTCAGGTTGTACTCCAGTTTGCAGATGGAGGTCTTAAATCAACCAAATTGCAATTTCCCTCCTTGATTTATGGCTTATTGGAATCACAGGGGTTCAAGTTATCTGAGATCCCAGATGATTTGAAGATAGCAGCTGCCTTACTAAAAGAAAACAGGAAGATTGATCTTCCATGGATCGAACTTAGCTCAAGTGTTGCTACTGATATTGCTGTTGCACCCGGTGTTGCCAACACGGGTGACAACACTGAAGAAAATGTGTCTACTCCTTCTCCTCTGGAATTCTCCATGACTACTCTTCAGCTGCTGATTACTCTTGCTGAAGAAAAGATTTCTCAAGCACAGGACATCGCTTTTTACAGCACTTTGCTTGCTGATTGTAGTGGTCAACTTGGAATTTCTGCCCAAAAGGGGGAGATCCTAGTGCACAAGATGAAGCTGCTGGTCCATCTGGGACTAAAGATGATGAGGATGAAGTTGTTGACCAAGAAGGATCTGATAGTGTTCAGTTTTAGTTTTTATTGTTCCTCTCTCATCTTTGTTTTGCTTCGCTTTTAATGATTAATATATTTGTTTTTGTGTTTTGCTCTAGTTATGTGCCTTAATTATTCTAATATGTTCTAACTAGACTAATCTCTTCTACCCTATTTATGCTCTGATATATGAATTATGAAATCTCTATGTCAATGTTGATGTTATCCTTGATGTTGCCAACACAAGGAACAACACCTTCAGGAGGAGACTTACAAATTCAGGGGTAGAAGTGTGTTTAAACTCAGAGGGAGTTTATGTTTAATCTTACTTGTGCTATGTTTTGTCCAAAAAGCAAAAAGGTGGAGATTGAAAGGAATTTTATTCCTTGAAATATTCGGCCCTTAAAATATTAGATATTAGTTTATTTTTCTTTCTAGACAAGTAATTAGATTTGGTAAATATCTAGTAGGCAATTCGAAAATTATATGAAATATATTTACCATGATCAAATATATCTTGATAAAAAAAATCTTTGATATATCCTTATATGATATTATCAAGATATGATTTGATATGATTAATTGAGTTTTATTCCTACTTAAAAGTGTTTGCTTATTATTGTAGGACTCTATTTATGAAAATCAACCTTTCTAGTACTCTTGTCTATAAAAAAAGATTTACAACGCACAAGTCAAGCAGAGCTTCAGACGTCGACTTCCAGAGCATCTACTGAAGAATTCCGTTCGTGAAGTTGAAGGTTTCTGAAGACGTTTTGCAATCATAGTTATTGTTTGTCCCCGTGTTGCCGTTGGTGTTGAAGACATCGAAAGGCAACACTTAGTGCATAGTGTTGTTTGAAGATCTTTTCTGTCTCTTCGAATTTAGGTTACGGGAGCTGCATCTATTTGTTTTACTCTAATTTATTTAGGATGCAAATTTGATTGCTCAACTTTTTGAAAAAATTAGGATTTATTGACTTTTCATAAAATAACTAATATTGCTTTGTAAGATTGATCTTCATTTTTCTAGTAATATTTAGCCCAAAGGCACCCGCACGAGTTTTTATACTCGTGAAAAATTATTTACTTGAGTTTTATTTTACGCTTTAATTTCCACTGCACTGTGTTATCACTACAAGAAAAACGTTCATTAACAACAGTTAATAACTGTTGTAGTAGGCCCCATTGAACTGTTGTTAAAAGCAATGTTGTTGAAAGGGCCGCTCATAGACAACAGTTAAAAACTGTTGTCGTTTGATATACGACAACAGTTGTGCAACGGTTTGTCACTGTTGTGGTTTTCTATATTTGACAACAGTTTAACAACATTTTTTAACCGTTGTCTTTGGGTTCAATAAACAACAGTTTGACAACAAATAAAAACCGTTGTTATTACTTGAGATTGACAACACTTTGGCAACTTGAAATAACCGTCGTCTTTTAGGCAAAAATATTGTATTTTTTGAATAATAATGGAATTATACATACTTTTGATTTATATTTAATACTTAAATTATTTTATAATTAACAAACAAAACTTTGAAGTAATTAAACCAGTTTATATAAAATAAAACCAAACATCACCAAAATAGCATTAATTAAGAAAATACTTACAATAGACGATTTATCAAAAGATTCACAATCTACCAATAACTAAACGAAACATAAAATATGCCAAAAAGTTTTGAACCAAGTTTACAAAACGAAAAAACACCCCAAAAAATAGATAATATATCGTGCATATCAAACCCAAAATATCTTGCTTTGTTGATAAACTTTCTCCACTTGTGCATCTTCTAAGATATGATTCCATGCATTCCTGTAGAGAAGAATAAATAAAGTTAATGAAGTCACAATAGTCCCAAAACATCTCAAAAAAAATCTCCAAACAACTCCACAAAATACCAAGTCTGCAATGAGTTGAATAAATATTTGCAAGAAAATTTGATAAGGAACAGGATATTCTCAAGAAAGAGACAAACATTCTCCACAAAAGAAACAGCCCTCAACACTTCCCAAAACCGCTCCAAAAAGACCCAGAACAGCCTCCCAACAGCCCCAAAATAGACTCCAAACACCTTCCAAAAGCAGTTCAAAACAAGCCAATCACCTCTCAAAGCCACTCCAAACAAGCTTTAAAACCAACCCAAAACAGCCTCCAAAATAGACACAAACAACCACCAATACAACCCAAAGTATACTCCAAAATAACCTCCAAAAAGCCCTAGAACAGCCTCCCAACAGCCCCAAAATAGACTCCAAACACCCTCCAAAATCAATCCAAAACAGCCCCATCACCTCTCAAAGCCACTCCAAACAAGCTTTAAAACCAACTCAAAACAGCCTCCAAAATAGACACAAACAACCACCAATACAACCCAAAGTATACTCCAAAATAACCTCCAAACAGCCCCAGAACAACCTCCAAACATCCCCAAAATAAAATCCAAACACCCTCCAAAATCAATCCAAAACAGCCCCATCACCTCTCAAAGCCACTCCAAACAAGCTTTAAAACCAACCCAAAACAGCCTCCAAAACAGCCACAAAATAACCACCAATACAACCCAAAGTAGAATCCAAACACATTCTCAAAATTCAGCTCAAAACAGCCCTATTCAAACCCAATATGACAAAATCATGTACATACCTATTCATAGATATCATCTTGTATGCATTCGGCTACCTCAGAGCGCACTTCATCAATTTCGTCTTGAGAGTACTCTGCTTTTGTGAACTGTGAACACAAACAAAAATGTATATGAGCTTGAAAACAAAACTAAAATAATTTAAAAATTGATAAGTAGATAACTTCCAAATATTTGAGATATTGACAAAGATGATATTACAATCGATCGTAGTGCATCTCCCTCGATAGTTTCAACTTTTTCAGTAATTTGCCTCATATATCTCATCACATAATAACCGCATTGCTTCATATCTGGTTGTCTAGGAGCCTGTAAAAATGTTAAAATTTTAATGGCTAGTATACACAATATTTTAGATTGAAATAGAAGTACACATACGTTGATTACTTCCCATTGGACATGCTTTCTTCCTTTCTTTCCTTTGTTTGAATTGAACAATTTTAATGCCCTTCATATATACATAAAAAATATATGATTTATGAGTTTCTGTAATAAAATAAATTAATAATTAAAATTAATTATGAACTCACATTTCCACGACATATTTCCATTCCTCATCGCGAATTCGGTGACTTGCAGAATCCAACAGGTAAACCATTTCTTTGCGAGGTTCAATGACAGTGAGATTCCAATGGAAACTACACAAACACAAGATCATAATTACACACAAACATGAAATCGATCATTTTGATTATCTAAGAAAATAAATTGAAAATGATACTATGGATGTTAGTTACCCTCTGCTACTTGGCACCAAAACCAATTGATTAACTAATGCACCGATCATTTGGTCTGATAAAAAGCTTGCCCTCTGGTTCAAACGTTCAGTTTTACCTATTTTGTCATTTGTGGTTCTTTGAAAATTCGGGATGTTGTGTGGATTTACAAATTCGAGAAAGTACGCCTATGTAACTTTGCATCTCAATAGCAGCATCTCCCACCGGTTGTCCAAGTTTATTGAATCTTACCTGTTTCCGAATGCCCTGAACCCTTTGCCTAGCAAGTTTGTCTAGATGTGTACGACCTCTAGATGTTCTTGTTGTTTCGGTGTCTGCTGATTCTAGCATTGTCATACCCTCGACGCTCTTGTTAGTGGACGTACATGCAACTTTTTCCTTGCCCTTCCCAATCACTGCTGGAGGCTACCCAATTCTCTTGCTCCACGCTTCAATAGTCTCCTCATTGGACCTGATTTTGAGCTTCCCAAAGGATGTCATTGAGTATAGATGTAATCTAGTAATTTAAAAAGTAAAAAATAATATCAATATTGTAAGAAACACCATAATAAAGTCACTTTTGAATTAAAATCAGCATACACAAAGATACATAAAATTAGAAATAGTCTTCAAAATAATGTTTAGAATGAAGATGCATTTCAATATTGTCTACAAATATATCTTCTACATCAAAATAATATCTTCCTTTATGAATTGTTAATCCATGTGCCATCACAATCTTCACGAAGGCATGGGGGCTCATTGTCATCTTCATCGTCGACATCCATTGATGGTAAGCCTCTTGTAGTGACCCTTACCCGGATCACCTACTAAACAGAACTTATGCATGCAATTAACTTAATAAAACAGATATCAGAATAAAACTGCGGAAACCAATAACATTATACAATCCCAAGTAAAGGAATCTGTAATTATCCAATAATATACAACCAAATCGAATAGCTGTATAAACCCAAAACAACAGTAATAAAGCCTAGACGAAGCTCCAGCTGGCCAACCACTGACTAGCCCCTCCTGGATCCACCCTCCTCGTCCAATCGCAAACCTGCCCCATGGAATAGGGTGTCCAGAAAATACAGAGTACGAGACGTGAGCATAAAACGCTCAGTGCGAGAGTATGAGTATACATGCATGCAAAGTGAACTCCCTATAGACTCGAGGTCAAGGATCAGATAACAGAGACAGACCGGGCCCTGGTATGTAGCACGCTGTGCCGTCGCTTTAGGAGGTGGCTCCCATACCGAGATAACTGTGGATACGCCGGACCCAAATCGATGGAAGTCCATCCACTAACAGGATAGGGTACAACCCTACTAACAGACATCTCGAAGGAGATACAGCAAGATGCAAATGAATGCAACATAATATCATGGCATATAAATCATGCAGTCACATAATACATGCATACTCAGTCAGGATATCTCGAACAGTACTTCCGTACCTCAAATACCAGGTAGGCACTACCAGCTCTAAGTCCAAGCCTAAAGTCCGCCTACACAGCGAAATGATACTACTATCATTACAGTGCTCTAAAAGCCTTAACTAAGCTATTGCATACTCCTAAATATTTATAGGAAGCAAAAGCTATACCTTCGTCCGTCGTTAGCCCTTTGATGTCGATGCCTCCAGAACTTGGGCACGATTCCGCTACGACTACCGAACGTCTAGACGACTCCCGGTTCAAGCCTAGGAAGGCTAGAACAACTCGAATATGACTAGAAATAGAGAGGAAATCCGGAATTGGCAAGGAGAAATGAAGTCTCGGCCTTCTATTTATAGACAACGATCGGAGCCTCCGATCCTCGATCGGAACGTCCGAACCTCGATCGGAACGTCCGATCCTGTCATCGGAGCTTCCGAAGATCCTGATCTGCCACGTGTCAAAATATCACTTGATGACTCCGGATAGGGGTGATCGGAGCCTCCGGTCCTGATCGGAGCTTCCGATCCAGCCACACGTCATGCCTGACGTAATAACATCGGTGCCTCCGATCGCTCATCGGAGCTTCCGATCCTGTTCGGAGCTTCCGATCGTGCCTTCGGAGCTTCCGATCCGTCCGATACCTAATTCAATTAATTAGCATTAATCCTTTAATTACTCAATTAGGGCACGGGCTACTACATTCTCCCCCACTTAAGATATTTCGTCCTCGAAATCAGATCTTAAGTACCGAATGCAAATACAGAAATCAGAAACATTCTTTATTCAATCAAACGTTTACAGAGTTTGCAACTGAATACAACTTAAAGAATGAAATCAAAACAACTCAGGATGGTCTTTACGCATCCTGTCCTCAAGCTCCCAAGTAGCTTCCTCAGTGCCTCGGCGCTGCCACTGAACTAAAACCAAAGGAATGACTTTGTTCCGTAAAACCTTATCCTTATAATCAAGGATGCGAAGAGGTTTCTCAACATAAGTCAAATCCTTGTCTACCTGAACCTCAGACCGCTGCAGAATATGAGATTCATCCGCCACATACCGTCGCAACAGAGATACGTGGAACACGTCGTGAATACTGGATAGATGCGGTGGCAAAGCTAGTCGATAAGCCAAATCGCCAATGCTCTCCAAGACCTCAAACGGACCGATAAATCTGGGAGACAACTTGCCCTTAAGGCCAAATCTGAGAATCTTGCGGAAAGGTGACACTCTCAGAAACACTTTCTCCCCGACCTCGAACTGCAAAGGCCTACGCTTGATATTAGCATAACTGGACTGACGATCCTGTGCAGTCTTAATCCGTTTCTTGATCTGATCAATAATATCTATCGCCTGCTGGATAAACTCCGGTCCCTCAGCCTGTCTCTCCCCCACTTCTTCCCAGAAGAGTGGAGTACGACAACGTCGCCCATACAACGCCTCAAAAGGTGCCATCCCAATACTAGTGTGATAGCTGTTGTTGTAAGCGAACTCGATCAACGGCAAATGATCCTGCCAGGCTGAACCAAAATCCAAGACGCACGCTCTAAGCATATCCTCTAACGTACGGATAGTGCGCTCTGACTGACCATCAGTCTCTGGATGATAGGCTGTACTCAAACTGAGAGTAGTACCCATCGCACGCTGAACACTCCCCCAGAATCTAGAAGTAAACCTGGGGTCCCGATCGCTGACAATGCTCACAGGCACTCCATGAAGTCGAACGATCTCCTGAATGTATAACCGAGCCATACGATCCACATTGTACTCCCGGCTATAGGCAATGAAATGCGCTGACTTGGTGAGTCGGTCCACCACAACCCAGATAACATCACAGTTCCTCGGGGATACCGGCAAATGGGTCACAAAGTCCATAGTGATAAACTCCCATTTCCATTCAGGAATAGGCAGACTGTGAAGCAATCCTCCAGGTCGTCGGTGCTCTGCCTTGACCTGTTGACACACCAAACATCTGGAAAAAAACTGATAAACACTGCGTTTCATTCCCTTCCACCAGAAACGAGTACGTAGATCCTTGTACATCTTGTTGCTCCCAGGATGAATACTCAACTTAGTGCGATGTGCCTGAGACAAAATCTCCTCTCGCAACTCTTCATCCTGTGGAATCACAAGCCTACCAGACAAACACAGAAAGCCATCTGACTGATAATGAAATCCAGACGAGCTACCCTCGTTAGCTAGACGAGCTAAACGCTGGGTCTT